>NC_067149.1:39524154-39847279 GCF_903995435.1 Acomys russatus | reverse complement strand
CTCCAGCACCTAGTGTCTCCCAAATCCTTATCATCCCCCCCCCCTTTTTTTACAACAGTGTAAATCTGAACACTCTTAAGCAGAGCTGTCATAAGTTAAGGCTCATGTATTTAGCTTTACTCAGACTCTAAGACACACCCTTGGGGACTCCTGAGAAGAAAGAAGCTAGAGCATCCAGAAGTTTCCATACCAAGGTGATCATCACATGGAGAAAGCAGCAGAGGAGTCCCTCTTCTGACTAACCAGCTGTGTGTCTCCCTCCCCTCTCCCCCGGTCCAGGGTAAACACAAGCTCAGGCCCCTGTCAACGAAAAGCTGAGTGGACAGAGGTGAGATATCTATATGAAGCTCTGGTCAAGTGACTGATCCAAGAACAAAAGGGACCTTCTTGACACAAGCCGCTTGGCCAGGATGGCTTCCTCCACAGCTTAACGAAATAACTACACTGAACAGGGACACCTAGAATCACATGGCTGCAGCATGACACAAAGTGTTTTAGGCCACAGCAGGTTCAGGGCAGTGGCCAAGGGGCATGTGGCTGTAGAACTGTATCTAAGGATTGAGGTTCACAGGGACCCATGGGCACAAAAAGGCCTCTGTAGCTACAGTAATCTCTGTCTTGTGCTTGCCAGAAGCACATCCCAATCACACTGTTTTTCTCCTGGAAGGCTCTTATCCAAAGGTCTTCCCAGTCTAAATCCAGAGTGCCTCATGAAAATCTCACCATTACACTCCAGTAAATATTAATACAAGGCCTCAAATTTAGGCACTGGCTTCGCTCCAATGCAAACACTCAACAATTTATTTATAAACACCATCTCCCATGTCCTCTTATGGTACATAGTCCCCATCTTTACTTCTCAGCCTTGTGTCCCACAGAAGTCCCCCTCCTCCCCATTTTCTGGCCAGGCATCATTTCAGAGTTCTGTTTTCTTACACACTAGTCTTCCTGAGGCCCCAGAGGGTACCGAAGGAGAATATTGGCTACATAGTGGTTAGGGTCCCAGGCCTGCAATGGGGTGAGCACTATGGCTTCATCTTGAGGGACACACAATGGAAACTAGGGCTTTTTCAAACCTCAGTAACAGGAATGGTCCTTGGCTTACAGGGAACTCATCATCCATGGTGGCCACTATTGCTAACAGCCCTTTTACTAATGTGTCTTTTTGGAGCAGGTTGTAACTATGGGATCTTAGCCATGGAAGCTAGCCATCAGGTGTTTCTAACTGGATCTCCCTTGCTTGCTCAGTACTGAGAGGGCATGAAGCACATGGCTACTCTCATGAGAGAAACAGTAGGCTGCATTTATTCTCAGATGTATCTTTGATCACTGGGAGCTCAAGGACCAGCTTTGTACAGAAAGCAAGCTGCCCGACACACAGCTGAGCCAGTAGAAGTGTTCAGTATGTTTTCTGTTGCAGGGTCCCTGCACAATGTCTAGACCCAGGGACATGGGAGAGCTGCAATATCACATGCTGCTATACACTCTATGTGGATGCAGAGACACAAAAGGGTTAAAGAGATGGATCAGCACTTGAAAACACTTGCTGCTCCTGTAGAAGAGTTCAGTTCCCAGCACCCACATGTCAGCTTACAACCATATGTTACTATAGTTACAGGGCATCTGATATCTTTTTCTGGCCTTGACAGGCACTAGACACAGACATAATGCACACACACACACACACACACACACACACACACACACACACACGCAGGTGAACACTCATATATATACAAGTTTAAAAATAAAACATTTTTTAAATGGGAAAGAATACACACACACACACATACACACACACACACACACACACACACACACACACACACACACTGATTTATAGGCTAATTGTTGGAATTAGTTAAAATGACCTGGGAATTTTCTGGCATGGTACCTGACATAACAGGTAAAGAATGGCAGCTCACAACATTGTCACCTCATAAGCATCATCACATTATCACCAAGATCATCACTATTGTCATCATTACCATCATTAGGACCATCACTGACACCATGATCAACATAGTTATCACTAGGACCATTACCACCATTCCCATCATCACCAGAACCATTATCATCATCTACATGATCACCGTGATCATCACCATCACCATCATCTACATCGTTACTGTGACCATCCCCATCAGCAGCAGCAACACCATCATTAACACCAACATCACAGTCAACATCACTGCTTAGCCTATAAAAACAAAAGCAAAAGAAAAGGCAAACCGCAGATCACTAGAAAAAAAGCTGAAGATAGCTTTTCTTGCTCAGAGGTCTGCAAACTACATTTCTCCATGGATTCACTCCAGTCTACCCTCTGTTTTTGTAAATAAAGTTTTATTGGCTCACAGCCAATAGATAGTGCCTATAGCAGCATGATACAGGCGCTGAGTTGAGTAAAGGTAGCAGGGCCTGCCAATATATCTATCATCTGTCTATCTATCTATCTATCTATCTATCTATCTATCTATCTATCTATGTCATTTTACTGAAAATAGCTTGCCACTGGCTATTTTAGCCAATGGAGTATTAGGCAGCCCACTCAAAAGAAGGAAGAAAAATGACTGTAAAAGTCACATAGCCACATGGAAAAGGATTTATAGTATAAAAAATAGGATAAAGGGATTTTTCTTTGGAAGAATGACCTTTTTGAATGTCATTAAAATATCCTGACTGTGAAGGAAAGAGGCAGAGGCTGAAGAGCCTGGCCACCATGATGACTTTGAGGGCTGCTCCTAAGTTCCCACCCATGGGTACCTGGGTGAGAGAGGGTGAAGGGCTAGCTTGGGTTGCTGGTTCCTCACTGCTCTCTCCACCTTTACTCCAGCTCAGAAAGAAGGGGTCCCCAACTAGGGCTGGCAGGAAAGGCAGCCTGTAAAGTCCACAAGCCAAACATCTGCTCCGGCAAAAACTTGGAAGTCCCTTGCCCACAAATATGTCCCTTCTGGGCTGGGCCTCAGCCTGAGCTGCCAGGGGCTGTAAGTTTCCATCAGAGAGGCCGTCCTATGGAGGAGGGTGGTGTCCAAGGCCGCTGTGCTCCCCTTTGCATTTTTGTGGGGATGTGGGGGGGGGGGCGGGAAACGAGTTGGACTACTTCTGGCATCCCACTGGGTATCTTGGGATCTTATGAATGTATTCTCAAGACTGTAGGGAGCCTCCACTAGTCTTCATTGGTTCTGTTGCGCACTGTTTAGGGGTGACCGGAGGAAGGGGCAAGGTGATGGTGGGAGCAGGGGGGCTGTTGCTAGGAATGACCAGGGGTTACAGTGGAGAGTACATTTTATGCTCTGTTCTGGCATTCCGTCTCCTTTCTTAAGTTTCAAGTGTGGGGTGGTGGAAAGGCGGAAATGCCTGGGCACAGTGACATGCCTGGGAACCCTGTATATTCAATTTCCAAGCGAACATCCACTGTGCTCTCCAAATGCAGGGAAACTGCCTGAGAAACTGTCAGGAGTCAGAGCATACAGGCTGCGGCCCGCATAGTGCAGGCATTTGTAAATCCTACGCAGGAGAGAGAAATGGGGGCTGAGGCCTTGGAGAATGAGTGAGGGGCTTTGAGCAGACTGCTAGGATAGAACCCAAGTTGCTGGAGTTCACAATTCCTTGGCAAAAGCCCTGAGATGCTCCTTAGACTCATGAGGACAGACTACGGCTAGAGTAGGATGTCTTGATCTTACCAGCACACAGAGAAAAGGGTCTTATTCTCCAGGGAAGTCAAATGCTGTGGCTCATTCCAGATATTAGCACAAATATATATATATATATTCCTTTCTAGAGGCTCCTCTCAGGATTGCTCACACTACACGTTAGTGATGACAAAACCTGGGATTCGTCAGCCTACCACTACTTAGCAGACCACTATAACTGTGTACTAGGCTCCTCATTTGAGAAATTTGTCTGATGACCTCAAGCCATCTCATGGTCATCACAAAGATTTAAGACATTTAATTGGCCTTGGTGATTTGAAAAGCCAGTTCCCCCAACCCCCTAGGAGTGACATCAGAGGAGACTGGAGTGTTTCTACCTTGGGACTTTCTTATGGGGAGGCCTTATTGAATGCTCCGTGGCTGAGGGTGTTTCCACCATGCTTTTGTCTCCCACTGTAAGTACAATGATAGTGATTTTAGATCGGCTCTGAGGTTGGGGGAGACAGCCACACCTCTTAGTTCACTGTCCAAGTAGACAGATACACTTTTGCTGATTTAGGTCAACATGCCCTGTTGGCATGTCTGTCTGACATATCAGGCTTTGAAAGCTAAGCCTGGGGTCTGGATCTGTGAACTGAACTCATTCTCATTGGAGAAAAGCTGCAGCCATTGGGTAGGTGGGGCTCAGGCAGAGCTGCGTCCTGCATCCTGGTTGAGATCCAGTAGTGGGATTTCCATGATTTGCAGCCCCTTGGAGAGAGTTTCTCAGAGGCAGTTTAGAAAGGGCTCTGGCATGACACTCCTCTGTGAGAGTGGCGTGTTCAGGGTAGGGAGAACTCAGCTGCCAAAGGCCATTGCTGCTATACTGATGTTTTAAAGGAAGGGCATGGCCTAGCTTAAGAAGCCTTTGAGGACAGTGAATGAGTATAGTAGCACACAGTGTTGCATGATGGGAGATCTTGGGTAGCAGAGGGACATGATGCAGTGTCAAGGGCTGAAGTAAGTGGTAGGAGGATAAAAAACAGTGTTAGATTCTATGCTTGTATTTTTAGAACACAATGCAAGGAACTCTGAAAGCACTGGATGGCGTTTTTAAAAGCAAGGTTCTTTTAAATCCATCCATCCATCCATCCATCCACCTACCCACCCACCCATGCACACATCCATCCATCCATCCATGCATGCAGAGAGTGGCTCAGGACCACCCTCAGCAGCAAGGCTTCTGGGGACACAGCTTTTGCCCTGCTGTGCTGCTGAATTGCCTTCTCTGGGATTCTTTCTCCTGCTTTGAGGAGACAGAGAACACAGGTGCTTTCTTCTGGAACAAAGAGCAAGCAGATACTTTATCCTTGGATACTATTATGGAAATGAAATCTTGGACAGACTATTTACTGTGTGTACACCTGAGAGTCCACACCTCACCAGGTAACTGTGAGAATACAAAGAGACCTGACAGTCTGAGGAAAGCTTTGTACTTAAGCAATGTGGAAAAGGAATGCCACTGTCTTCTTAGGCAACATAATATTCAGATTGTTCCTTATCTTCCAGAGGACAGCATAGTTGAACGTTAATTTACTTGTGGATCATGTGTGTTGAGCACCAACCGTTTATATCCAAGATACCCACTATAGATGCAGAGATGAACAAGCACTCAGAATCTATAGAGAGTGACAGGTGTGACCCCACTAATGACACAGTGAGAGACTGAGTTAAAATTGTGTTTAGGGCAGGGCAGAGAACTACATCTTTCACAGGCATGAGACAAATTCATTTTAATAGCTTCCTCCTCATTCCTGACTGTGGAATATGCTGCTTACTGACCAATGTTATTACTTAAATGCTTCCAAAGTGTCACAAATATTCCCCAGAGTTAAGTACAGGCAAGGACCCAGAATCTCAGGGCATCTTTGCTCCAGTCTATGTTGAACAAATATGTGGGCTCAGTCAAGGACAAGATACATTCTCAGAACAGCATCTCTCCCTTGGGAATGATAATTTGGAGAAGTCACAATGACATCAAGAGATTCTCTTCCAAGTTAGAATTCTTTAAAACTCACTCTTCAAGCACAGACAACTATTAAAGGTTGGAGACTGGGCAGGATTGGGGTGGTGTGCTAGTAGCTACTATGGTAACTAGATTTAGTTTCTCTTTAAAGTCTTTCAAACATATATCTACAAAAAAGTCTCACTGTTAAATAATAGTAATAACAATAATAACAACAACAATAACAATACCCCAAAATCTTGGAATTCTCGGCTAAAAGAGAAAACTGTGGCTCTTTAGATGGCAATCCCAAATTGGGCCAAGGCAGAATGAGAGTGGAGCTGAGAGGTATTTATGGAACCCAGAGTCAGGAAGGACAGGGTAAGCAGGCTCTTGGCCTGTCTTTCTATGGGTTTCTTGGCTTACTAGAGACTGCCAGCCTCTTCCTTGCAAGACACACGTCAGAGCCATGATAGCTAATCTTGCTTGTTCAATTGGCTGGATTGAGGATTGTCCAGGGGATTAATAAAATTCTCCTCTGGGGGTGTTTGTGAGGTCACTTCTAAAGACTATTGCATCATGCAATCCTTGACCTAATAAATATGATGGCATTGTTGGTAGATGACAAAAGGTAAGCGATAAGGCCTAGCTAGATTTGGGAAGGTCACTGGGGACCTGTCCCTAGAGGCAATATCTTGCCTTGGCTCCTTTTTCTATTCCTTTTCTCCACTTTCTGTCTACTGGATGCTTCCCACCCACCCATGTGATCCCTCTCTTGTGACATACTGCTCAAGCATAGTGCCAAGAGACTATTGACTAAGTGCTAAAAGCACAAGGCAAATAGAACCTTCCTCTCATAAGTTGCTTATGTCAGACCACAGTGGCAGGACCTAGAAAACAAAGGGATCCTTGTTAAGTAGCAGCCAAAGAGGCCACCTGGCTGAAGGGTAACGAAAAGACCCTCCCAGTAGAAACATAGTGACCACCAGCCCAATGGTTCTAGACTTGGCCTGTGGAACAGCTTAAGGCAAATCCACTCATGAGAATTTCACCTCTGAAACAATGGCTTCTCTTCTGTGTTTTCTCAACATGGCCCCAGGTATGTGCATCTTCCACACAGTTGCTAGGGAAAATTGGCAGCCACACAGCTGGAACCATGCCCAACTCTGACCCACAGCTTTTTCCCTTTAGATCAAATCCTCAGCCCAAAGTTCCCACTAATAGAGGACTGTGACCTCTCCTTGCTTGACTTCGTGGAACCCAAGAGACGATCCCATGACAGATGCACGAATAGTATGAAACTCATCTGGCCTCTCTAGGCTCATGTCATCCACTCCCCAAGCTTGTCATACCATCATCACATGGGGCAGTTATTACTATGCCAGTTGTACTTTGTTTGTTTGAACTTAGGCCATTTTTCCCCAAATGCTCATTCTTTAAGGAGGTATGAGGCTCAGTCTACAGCTTGGGTGGTCCTGAGTTATTTCTCACATGTCAGGTTGAACCTTATATTTTCAGAGCATATCCTTATCCCAAGGGAGGCTAGATGCCCTTTTCCTAAGCTGTGGCCATTTGTTCATCTGTGGCAATCTCCAGAAGCAGTGATTCTCAACCTTCTTAATGCTGCAGCCCTTTAAGATAGTTCCTCATGTGTGGTGACCCCCAACCATAAACTTATTTTTGTTGTTACTTTATAACTATAATTTTACTACTGTTGTGAATTTTAATCTCAATATTTTTTGGAGATAGAGGTTTGCCAAAGGGATTATGACCCACATGTTGAGAACCACTGTTCTAGGCTATTATCCTTTCCAGGGCAGGACCCTGGTGTTATTTTCCTTCAGTGATGTCTGACACAGAGGAACACATATCTGCCTCCTTCTCTGAACATGAATAAAGATATGACTAAGAGGACAGTATGGCAAGATTGGACGCTGACAGCATAGTCCTGGCCTGGGCAGCTTCAGCCAGATCAGAGAGACAAGGGACACTCACATATTCCACTTCCTTGGATGGGTCACCCAGACTGCCATTGGTGGTGGGGGCAGTGGTCTCTGTGCCCTCTGGCTTTTCCTGTGTCTTGCCTTCCTCTTTGGGTAAGCCTCCCTGCCCTGGGAGGGCTACCTCGCCGACCCCAAGGGCCTCGCTCTTGTACTGCTTGACGAATTCTTCCATTGCTTTCAGCTCACTCTCTGCAAGTCCGCGGCACCGAGAGGGGTCCTGGTCATAGATAGGGAGCTGATGCATGAGCTGGCGTCGGCGGTAGAGGGCGCCCTCAGTACCTGTAACAGGCTGCTTCTCCTTGGGGATCAGCTCCATGTACTGCAGGCCCTACAGGGGGATGGGGTGGAAGAAACAATGTCACATGGCTATAGTTCATGGTCACAGAAGCCAAGACACAATCCACTTAGAACAAACTATGGTGATCCTCCACTTTTACCAGAGAGTGAAACATAAATACTTTCTCCCTCTGTCTCTCCTTCCATTCCTTCCACCTCCCCCTGCCCGCCGTGTGTGTTTACATGTGTGTACATACATGCAGAGGCCAGAGCCAACCTGAGCTGTTGTTGTTCCTCAAATGCCATTTTCCTAGTTAGTGTCAGCTAACATGACACAGCCTAGAATCATCCCCCCAAAGAGTCAATTGAAGAACTGTCTCTATCAGGTTAGTCTGTGGGCATTGAGGGCCTGTGTTAACTGTTAATTGATGTTGAGGGCCCAGCCCACTGTGGGAAGTGCCTTGGGCAAGTACCTGAGTAAGCTATCGAGCAATGCGCAATGCGCCTCCACAGGTTCTGCTTTGAATTCACACTTAAGTTCCGGCCTTAACTTTCCTTAATTATGGACTGTGAGCTGGAAGTGTAAGCTAAACAGACAAACAATCCCCCCAAACAAAACACCCAACCCCCCCAAAATCCTTTCCTTCTCTGAATTGCTCTTGATTAAAGTGTTTTATCACAGCTACAGAAAGTAAACTATTACTATTTACTTTTTGTTTGAGACAAGGTTTCTCTTTGGCCTTGGGCTCACCACCTAGGCTAGATTGGCTGGCCACCAAACAAGCCCCAGGGATTCACTTGTCTCCGCCTTTCCAGAACTGGGGTCCCATGTGCCACTATGCCCTCTTTATAAAATAATGGGTTCTGGGGGGATTGATCCCAAGCTCTTATGCTTGCTAGTTATGTGCTTTAGTTAGACAACTATTGCCCCAGCACTATAATTTTCAGCTTTAGTTTTTCTTTTACAAGCCGACAAAGCAATACCTGTCCCTTGTCTCAAGTAAGAATACATAAATGGGATCAAGAATGCAAAGGAGAAATGCATGCCCTGTAGCTTGTATATGCTGAGATGGTTCTGTATCTTTCACTTGGTGCTAGAACTGTGGATATGTGACGGTGTCTCAGTGCATCAAGCTGTAGGTCCAAGGGATACCTGCTCTGTACAATGCTGTCTTGTGACTAACACATTTCAAGATGTAAGCAAACCAGCATACACACCGGGCAGGTGCTCTGCCACTGTGCTACCAACTTTGACAGGTGAGAAAGAAACATTGACTCACACACCTGCCAGTTGGCTCTCCATTTGCTCATTGACTTGGCATGACAGTGCTGGCTGATGACTGTGTCAGTCTGCTGTTCATTCGCATGCGCTACGGTGATTTTCACTTTGTGATGACATTAGGAAGGGACAGGGTATCTATTTACTCATTTCATTTTCTGTCAGAATGGAAATGAACTTCAATTTGCTGTTTTCTGAGGTAAAGTGATGGCGATGGCAGATGAGATGGTTAATATCCACTGTCAGCTTGAGTGGCTTTAGAATCACCAGGGAAACACAGTTCGACGCATGTCTGTGAGAATGTTTCTAGGACGGTTTAACTGGGGAAGGAAGATCCACCCTGAATGTGGGTGGCAGCACCTCATGGGTGGTATGAGTCTCACAGTGAATAAAAAAACGTCAGCACCCCTCTCTGCTTTGCGAGTGACTGCACATACAATTTTGTGACCAGACACCTGGAGTTCCTACTGCTATCTGCTTCTCATTATGAGGGGCGGTTCCCTGAAACTAGGAGATGTAAGAAATCCTTTCTCTTAAATTGTGTTTGGCAGGTATTTTTGTTACAACAACAAGAAAAATAAGGAAAGTAAGTGTGCCTGCGGCACCAAAGCAAAGCCACTCCATTAAAGCTCTTCTCTGTTGTTACTTGTTGGGCAGTAACCAGATGATAAAACTGTTATGGAATTACAGCAACAGGAAGGCAAAGAGGCTGACCTCACTTGACCTGGGCCAGCATGGGGCTGTCTTCTCTCTGGTCCTACAGTCTACGTGCCTTATTGTGACCTCTGCTGATGGAGATGCTCACCAGGGAAAAGGCCTGGTTGTATCTTCTTTACAAAGAAGGTTTGGCCAACTTAGTGTGTGTGTGTGTGTGTGTGTGTGTGTGTGTGTGTGTGTGTGTGTGTGTGTGTGCGTGCATGTACACACGCGCGTGTGTGCACATGTGTGTGTGTGTGTGTATACTCATGTGTGTGAGTGTGTTTATCTTCCAATGCAACCAGTGAAAGTTCTGGATTTAGCCTGTCTTAGACTGAAACTTGGCCCTGGGTGTGCTAGCTGTTTAACTGCAGTCACCTTCACATCCTTTCTCTTCATGTTTCTCAGATGCAAAAGTGAGTAGCACACAAGCCCAGCAGGCTGTGGGGTCCAGGAACAGGCCTACACTGCCTACACCATGGTGCTCATCGCGTTCCTTCCCCTTGCTTTCCTCTCTGTGACTTCTCCTTTGGAAATGCACCTATACTTATCTGCCAAGTTTGTTAACTGACCCTGTGTATGATAAGCCTTTGGAAAAGTCACTAAAATGTCGATACCCCAAGCACATGTCCTCAGCTCATCAGGACAGATGTGCATGCTGTGGGTGAATCCTAGTCACTGAGGCCAAGAGTTAGTCTAAGACCTGACACTACTGTTACAGTGTGAATACAGAATGTCTCCTATGGCTCATGTGCCCCAAAACTGGGTTCTCTGTTGGTGGTATTATTTTGGGGAGCTGTGAAATCTTTGGGAGGTGGGTGACTGAGAGGACATGCCTTGGGATTGATAGCCTGCTCCCAGCTCCAGCATTCTCTCCCTCTGCTTCCTGCTCTTCTGAGATGTGAACAAGTCATTAGCCATCTGTTCTCATTGCCACAGCCACAAGCCACTCCCACAGCACGCCTTTCCCACCTTGAAGGGCCGTACCCTTTCAAAATGTGGGTCAAGATAAGCGCTTCTTCTTAAGCTCTTTCTGTCCTGTGTTCTGTCACAGCAACAAGGGGAAAATGAAACACTAGCAAGAAACAAATGGATGGGATAAAGGAGCTAGGACTCCAGGCACCTCGCCGGGGAACTGAAGCAAGGCAAAGTACTTGTGCTCTGGGATTTTGAAAACTCAAGAATTCTCCAGGAAGGAGAAGTGCTGGACCAATTGGTAACACCTTAGACGAGCTTGCATGAGCTTTTCCTTGCCCGAGGCTTAACCACAGATTTCATTTTGGGTGAGAATGAGGCTTTGCAGTGCAGGCATTGTTCCCTTCCAAATGGAACAGTTTTACTCCATTTACCCCGTGAGCAATACTCCTGATTAAAAGAAAAATAAATCTAGTCTAAAATTCCTTTTCTTAGAAGTATAATGAGATCATTATGAGAATATGGTATTTTATGGTTTATTAATTTTAAAATACATGTCAGCACCTCTAAGAGTAGAATCCACAGGGTCTCACATCAATAAAACTCTCCTGTCTATATGACTGGTAATTGTCTGAATATTAATGTGTTCACAGATAACTACTGTTTCCTTCCCTGCCAGAGATGATCTCCTTAGTGGGTCCCAGAGATGAAAGGTCAGGGGGTGAGAAAGGTCAAGGTCACAGTGTGAGAAACGAGTGGCAAGCTTCTTATTTCCATCTCTGTCCCTTCCCTCATCACCAGCTTGCCTGGCTCCCACTGTCCATCCTCTGTGAACTCAGCTGGCCTGAATCTCACCACTCAGAACCAGACTCCCTTGGAATTGTGGGAAGTGGCATGTAACTTGTACTGAACATTACAGTGAGCAGCCTAAGCTGCTTTCTGGTGAGAGTGAGCAGAGGGGCCACAGTGTGAGGGTTGACTGTGCCCCAAGGTTCATGTGCTAATGATTTGGTTTTCTTACTGGTGCTTTTGGGAGGCAGTGGACAGTTAAAAGAGGTGGAGTGTAGTGGGCTTATGGTTCACTTGCGGACAAGCATTTGAAGGGAGAGAGAGGAACCCTGGTCATTTCTTGCTTCCTTGCTGTGAAGTAAGACACTTCCCTTATGTTCCTACTGTAGTGCCACAGGGACCTACTTGACCACAGGACCCAAACTTCCAGAACCAGGAACCCAAACAACCCTTTTCTATTTATAAGCTGATTATCTCACCCAGTTGTCATGGCAACAGGAAGCTGAATAACATGGGAGAAGAACCTGGGATGGGTATGTCCCAGGCCTGACAGTCACTGGGTTTTCTAATAACTACATTCTAAAGAAGACAAGAGCCACATGTCCAGCTTCTGCTGGAGTCAGATTGACATCTGACGGTGGATGCCTACTTATTGACTATGTCCTAGATACTAGGAACCACCACACTCCCCCCGGCCCCCCGCAATCTGAGTCTTAGCTGGCACAAAAATGCTCATGGTACACTTGATCAACTCCAGGTCTATCTGTACATGCCCAGTTGCTTTTCAAGTGCTTTCCCAGAAACAGGAGGTGGCCAGAGCCCTGGAATGGCAGGGGACAGGCTCAGCAACTAACCCATCTCCCCTCGTGCCTGATCCTTGTGGACCTCAATTTTGTCATCTAGCAAGTTAAGGACAGCCTGTGTGACCACTAGGAGGGACTGAGGCAAGCTTGCCTGACTACTTCACAATAAAGAGAGGGAGAAGTTGATGGTTCCCTCCAGCTAACAGCTTAAAGAGGGCCAAAGCGGCCAAAGGACTCTACTTAGCCAAGGAGGCTGAGCTCCTATAGCGAATACAAGGACAACAGATCCCTTGGAACACCACATAGCTGGTGCCCCATCTGGTAAAGGACTCTTCCCCACCCTGTATTAGGAGGCAGTGAGTGTAGTGGGGTTTTGTGTTTTTTTGTTTTTTGTTTTTTTTTTGTTATTGGGGAGTAACAAATGGATGCTAGCATGACTGTTGCCTAGGTGGCTCTCAAGAACCAAGGCTCAGTGCCTTGAGTGTGTAGGAATCATCTGGAAACCATGAAGAGACTTTTATGCACTACCAGAGGTGTGTTGGGCATGCCTGGAGGGGAGCCCTCAGACAGATTCTTTTGGGTGCACAGTGGAAACAGACATCCTGGGGTCAGTTCCTCTGGGGACAATGGGCGGTGACAGAGAAGGGGCTGTAGCCATCCCAAGACAGCGAGGCATGACAGCTGAGTAAGCCAGTGTGTAGGCCAGGGTACAGGGCCATGCAGACAGATTAGGACACAGCTTTGTGGGGCCCAGTCACCCACACAGCCCCTCTTTAGGTGCTGTCTAGGCAATGTCTTGGCCCTATTAGCCAAAGCAGGGGTTCGGGAAGGGGGAGGTAAGAGCTTTGCTTCTCAGGAAACACTTCCCCGATTCCTGCTGTTGAAGCAGCCTCGTTATAGAATTCATTTCTTGGAGGAATAACTTTTTCTTGCTAGGGCTCTGGGTTACCCCAAGTTCCATGGTTTAACAGTGGTGGGGATAGGTCACAGTATAGTGGGTCTTAGCGCATTCCCAGACTCTTCTAATGTAAAGCTCTTATACATTGGCTAACTCCTTTGATTTTCATAGAAGCCCAGGAGGAAGGTACTGCTATAACCTGGGAAACAGGCACCGAAGGGTTAAGTAAGTTCTAGAATCATAGTATGTAGTAGTGACAACATTGGGCCCAGGAGCTTGGGTCTTAAGCTCTTTTCTTCCCTGTCACCTGGTATGAGAATCCCAAATCCCTTGAGTATGTCTGTTTCTCTGGCTTTCGGTACCTGCCCCATCCCTTGCCAGGAATCCCATAGCACTGGTACTCATTATCTTCGCATCCATAGCTCCCCTTAACTCTGCCTTGCCTATGGGTATGTGTAGCTGCAAGTGGATTCTTGACTAGGCCTTGGAGAATGATTTTCTTCCTCAGGACCCAGTGTTCCTGTGGCAACTGTGCAGTGGTTCCATCTTTGCATTGTCAAGAACCGTACATATCCACTCGCCACTGGTCTGTGCTGTGAGGCTGTGAGGTCTGGCCTTGCCATTGCTTCTCTATCCATGCTCATGACAGACATTGCTAGTCAATCCTTGATGAAGGGCTCACTCGGGATCCTGCTCAACCCAGGCCTCCAGGTACTCATTATGGATTAATACAGTATAGAAGATAGTGGCAGAGTTAGGAGTCTGGGCCCTAGACTGGTGCTAGTCTGGATTTTGTAAGACAGCCTTCCAGGTGTCTCTGTGGGAAGTTGGTTAAAGTCACATAACCCAGACCTTTAGGAAGAGGCAGCTCAGATGGAAAGACTCATCTGGGATTTATGAATTTCTTGGTGGCCAGAGTAATGTTCTGCTCTGCGTCTGTCAGGGAGATCTCACGTGGAACGACTTCTAGAGTCCATAAACATCTGGAGAGGAATCAGCTATGCTGAGTGCTAAGGGGCAGGTAAAGGGCCGTTTCCTGGGTTTTCCAGTAGAAGACGCCTGGGCTCTGGAGTCAGGGCTTGCAGCCTCTTGCAGCTTGCAGTCCAAGGCACCTCTTTCCTGACTTTTCTCTTGCTATTAGCTAAGGACTAAATGAGATTACATGTTACGTGTCAATCCCAGGCAACGGTGCTCAGAGTGCTCTATTTTGTAGGATGCTGAGGTGTGATGGGCTCAGTGGGAGGTGATCACTGCTGATTGTCAGTGGTCACCTTGGGTATGAGAGCAGATCATGAGGCATGAGACTCCCAATCCTGGGTGTGCTCCCCCTTACACTGGGCTGTGGCAGACTCAGCCACAGAGTGGCTGTGACACAGAGGGTGTGGCAGATACTCAGAAGTCGTACATGCAGACTTCTCAGTAGATGCCTGTTCCCTCCTTCTTCATTCTCCCCTGCCCCCTTCCTGGCTAGTGGTCAAAGCCTTCTCAAGCTTCTCTCCCTCCTTGGAAGCCTGCTTTCAAATAGGCTAACTCTCTTAGGTGCCTCCTTTTCCACATACTAGTCCTAATGGCCTGGGGTGGGGTTGGGGTTGAGGGAACCTAGGCTTTGACCGAGGTGGGTATGGAAGCCTGAGACCAAGGCTTAGCTCTACCTAAGTCAGCTGGGCATCTGGCTCATTGCAGGCTCTCTCTGAGCCTCAGTTTCCCTGTAACAGTGTATGTCTAACACATTGGTAAATTTGGTGACCAGTGTACAGTGGTACTTGATACAGAGGCACAGGCAGGTTGGCAGGCACCAGCTTGGAAGGCTGATAGAGCTATCTAGCTCTCCTTCTGGTAGGGAAGGATGATGGACAGCCTGAATCTGTCCCACTTCCAAGGTTCAATCAGATCTGACCACTTGGTAATGAAAGCAGAGGGGAGAGTGAGTGAAAAGAGAGTGTTGGCCAGAACTGAGACCAGCCAGCTGCAAGGCAGACAGGAGGGGCTTTGTAGCCATGTGGATTGACAAGGCGGCATTCATCACAGCCTTCCCTCCCGATGGCTGCCCCCCGATTAGATGGTGAGCACATCCAGGGCTTTCCCTGGCTGCTTCCTGACACTCTCAGTCAGCTCTTTATGACTTGATGACTTTGTGAGCACTGCTTGATGGCTTGCACACTCTAGGAGCTGAGGGCAGACAGGGGATGTCTATCTGGATCCCATGGCATGCCCTGGCTCTGCCACCGCTCTGATACTACCATCGGCCCATGCTTCACCTGAACAAATTGCAAAAGCCACTCTGTTTCTTGCTATATAAGGGACTCTCTTGCTCTACAGGGTGGAGGAGTCCAGGACTGCTTAAGAGCTATTCGTTCCCTCATCTAAGATCAACAGGCATCCATCTCTAAGGAGGGAGGTGTGCTCCTGTTTTCCCGTAGGCTTGCTGAGCCATTCCTAGTTCAGTAGTGAGGATTCCCAAAGACACCAATGAATACCACCCCTCACCCCCACGGTATAGAACTGGACAACCCCCCAAGAGTTCATATGAACACCTCTCCCCATTCTGTGGGTGAGGAAGACTGAGGTCCAGACTGTCTTTGCTTCTTCATTATCTGATACAGAAGCAGAGCTGAAACAGTGGCCATTCCTACTTGATCACTGAATTCAGGAACCTGTGACGCAGCTCCTGCTTAAGAGGGAAGGACAATAAACACTCAAGTGGAAGGAGCCATTCTTACCAGTTTCTGGGTGACTCCTGGGGGAGCCCACTCATAGGTGATGGTGTCGAAGGTGGGGTCTTTGCCAGTGGCGATGGGGTTGGTCATGATCATGCGGTTCCTCTTATAGATGCGGATGCCATCTCCACCTTTCACCCTGGCAGTTAGGGTGGCATACTTGGAGTCCATCAGCAGGCGCCCAATTTTCCGATCGTCCTCCAGGTCAGAGCTTAGGCAGTGCTCCTCCTGGCTGCATTTACAAGATTTGCATATTTTCCTGGGGAACAGTGGAAACAAGTGAGTTAATCCTCCAAAACGATGTGCTTCAGCTCAAGCAGCAGTACCTACTGTTTTGAAACCAAGCCTAAAATTTCACTGTATTAACCTGGAAAGGCTGGCAGCAGACTGACAAGGCCTCTGGGACAGGGAATGGTATTGGGGCAGCACCTATCTTTCTGTCTAGCTTTGGCAAACTCAGAATGCAAGTATCATCAGAGAAGATCATGTTCCATGTTGTTTGCAAACAAGAGCTGCAGTTTCCTCTTGGTGGTTACCATGGTAAATGCTAATATATTCAAAATGTATGTGGATTGTGGTCTGAACCTGGCCCCTGACTTTCCATTTACAAATAAAGTTTTATTGAAACACATCCACATTCATTTATTTGTATTTATTCTTGGTTGCTTTGGGGGTGGAACAGCACAGTCAAATAGCTACAACAGAAGCCCTCTGACCTGCAGAGCCTACAATATTTATCACTTGGCCCTTTACAAAAAAATGTATGCTAAGTTCACTGCTCTTAAGAATCCTTAAAATTGTCTCCAGTGATTCATAAGCTGCATAAGTTCTGGTCGAAATTCTTCAGCATGCCCACTGAAGTGAGATCTGGTGGGAATTTTCTTCAGATTTGTGGACAGAAGCCAGGGAAAGGGAGTGAATTGAGTAAAACCTTCCAGCTTGGGAGACTGATGCCCTAGGGGAGTGGCTCTGTCAGGGGCTCAGGAGGAGGAGATACATCCTGGGGAAGTTTCACGTTCACTTGAAAGCCCTGGTGCCTCTCTCTCTCTGGCAATTAATAAAGGGAAGTGTTTGACTGTTTTGTGTCATGCTGTTAAGGTTTAGAACTCCAGAGAGTTTCATGGTGTGAGAAGAAAAGTGTTCTTCCCTCCCTTCACAAACCTGTCATCATAGGTTTGCTGTGTAGTGTCTCAGACGCCCCAGTGCATGCAGTTTAAGAGATTGTTAAAGAGAGTGAGCGATGCTATAAACAACTGCAGGGACAAGGGCAAGGCAAGGGGGCAATGCATGACGGGGTCAAGGCAGACCGAAAGAGCCCTGCTGCTTTTACATCAGGCTGTCAGAGGTACCATTGAGTAATCTTACAGCCATGGTCCCGCAACTCTGATCATGCCCCTCAATGGGTAGTTAGCAATGTTGGAAGTTTTCATTATCCTGATTAGGAGGCAAGAGGACACTGTCCTTTAGTGGATAGATGCCTGGGATGTGGGTAAAAACATCTTTAGTTCAGCTTCTCTCAGTGAGGCACCATCAGCTCCCAAATTTCAATCGTGTGTGTGTATGTGTGTGTGTGTGTGTGTGTGTGTGTGTGTGTGTGTCGGGGGTGGGGGTGGGGAGTTGAAAAGTTCTCATTTGAAGAGGAGGTTTAACTGGAACCTTCAAGGAATTTACAGCTGGCATGGAAGAAAGAGAGGAAGGTTTAACGTGATGTAAGGGAAGGTTGAACTGGAATAGATATTATTATACGGGATATACAGGCTATGGATGCTAGCCCAAACTCACTCCCAAATGTGAGTAGGTCAGACACAGATGAGAGCCTAGTGTTCCGTGGTCTGGAAAATTCTGAGCTAAGGAAGACTAAAATAAAATCTAACTTTTGTTTAGTATCAGGTTGCCTATTGTGTGGGATGACGGACCGAACGCTATCTGGGGTGCTTGCACCTCAAGTTCACATTTGGTGGGCTGCCATGTGAGAAGAATCAAATCTATGACCTGAAGGATTTGTCCTAGCACTGCAGGAGACAAAGGACCTTAAGGGCACTGTGTGTGTATGAGACTGGGACACATGAAAAGTCCTTTTTTAATTTTGATTCTACAGGTGGAGTCCCCTGTTATGGGCATCTCATTCACAGTCCCCTGGACTCGTTTGCTTCTTTTTTTGAGAAGCAGGCTGCGAAAGCAGCTGATGGATGGTGGTAGTCCTTTTCACTCGAGAGGTGAAACAGCAGAAGTGTGAAGAAGAGCACAGTGTGATGGGACACAGGAAAGCCCCAACTGCACGCCTTCTCTGTTCTGCTCCACCTTCTGATATCTCTATACCCGACACATGGAACTGGGTGTGGAGGCTGCTGTGGGCTGACCTGGTTAATATGGGATGCCAGGATGCTCCATGAGCTGCTGGGAATGCAAACCATTTGAGATGGGGGGTGTTAACCACACATTCTTTGATGTTCTTTGAGATCTCTCCCACATTACTTCCCCTGATACCTGTGCTCTTCTTACTGCTGGCCACACTGTGGCACTGTGACAGACGAGGAGGTCACCTTTCCACTCTATCCTAACTCTTGTCAGGCACCCATATTGTGAGAGACACATACATCCCCAAACAACCTAAGTGTATTTAACGTGGCCAACTCTCCTCCCTTTGTGGAAAACTGGGAGTTGTATTCTGTTCTGTTAGTTAAGCCCAGTAGTTGGGGGGATTTCCCTTCAAGCCAGGTTGGCTAAAGTTTAGCCATTGAAATATCTGTTGTGATCTGAAAATGAACTATCCCCCATAGGCTCATGTTTGGACAGTTGGTTCCCAGCTGATGGTGGTGTTTGGAAGGTCATAGAGCTCTGGGAAGTAGAGCTTTGCTGAAGGAAGAGTGTCATTGGAGGCAGGCTTTGAAATTTTGTAGCGTGGCCCCACTTTCTGACCGCTCTCTTTTCTGGACTGCCCATACAATGAGACGGGCCAGCCTCATACTTCTGCTATCATGCCTTTCCCACCAAGATCAGCTAACTATACGCCTTCTAGAACTGTAGGCCCAAATAAGTAGATTCTTTCTTAAAGTTGCTTTAGTTGGGGGTATTTATCACAGCCACAGAAATCAAACTAATACAGTGTCTTTATCAACTAGCCAAGAAAACCGGGACCTGAAACTGTGTGGAAAGACTGTCCCCTTGAGATGCTGGGGCATCGCTGTGTGAACATGAGTTGATTTAAGCTCCTAGTACGGTCATTCCAGTGCAAGATGACATACTCTATGTAGGACTTCCGAATACAATCTATGCTTCTCTCAAAATTCTCTTGCTATCCAGAACGGCAAGGCAACATAGGGATTAAAACAGTGCACGGGGGCTTCTGCTCCTAGGAAGCATGGGAGATAGGACCAGGCCTGTTCTGCCTCCACAAACAACTGGACAACCAAGCCACGTTCACTACAGGGCTCTGTTAGGATGCTGGGAAACAGCAGGCCAGGACTGACCCCTGTGCACTGAGGGAACCCTTACTCTCTGTCTCATGAACAGAGACCATCTGGCTATCCACGAAGACATGAAGCGATTCCTCAGTATTGTTTGAGACACTGATGGAAAGAAGATTTAGGACCAGTAGGGTTGACACGATGGATAAGTTAACTTCTTTCAAGGCCCCAGTATGCACAAATAGCTAAAAATGGGGATGGATGGACCTCGCTTCTGGGAGCACTTTACTGATGGAACTATCTCCCCAGCTCTGCCTTTGACCGCTAATTTAGTTAGGAGTCACACCTAATCTCGAATCCACCCCAGAGCTGCTGCTGCTGCTGTGAGGGAGCTGAGAGCAAGGCCATCTTCAGATCTGAGAGGAAACAGTTCTTTCCCAAAGCCACATTTCCATAGTCATCTGTTGAGGCTTGCACGTAAAGTCTCTCCAATAAGCTCATATGCTTGAATACTTGGTCTTAGGTGATAACTGTTTTATAAGGTTATAGAAGCTTTAAGAGGTGGAGCCTTGTTGGGGGAAAGTTGGTCCACAGGAGTGGGGCTTTGAAGCTTTCAAAGTCCATCTCAACTTCCTGCCTGGCCTCAGCTTCCTGTTCCACTAAGATGTGAGGAGTACCAACTGCACACTCCTGCCACTATGGATCCTCCTGCCACATGCCTTCCTTTCTATGGCAAGTGGTACCTCGTCCAACCGTGAGTCAAAATATATCCTTCCTCCTTTAAGTTGCTTCTTGTCAGATGTTTGGTTACAGAAAGAAAAAATATATACAATCCTTGCTGGACCAGATACTATCTACCTTGAAATAGTTTATGAAGTACAAATTTTCCTTGTCTTTGCTCCCCCAAGACCTTTACAACATCCACTCATTGCTGAGTTAGGACAAGCAGGAGGGCTCTCGTTCCCCAAGTGTCCCTCCTAGCATCCATCCTATATCATGTCAGTGGAGAAAACCACCCACATTTTTGGAAAGGACAGTCAAGAAACAAAAGCAGACAGCGTCTCCTTGACCAGATCCATTACCTCCACGAATGAGGCTCGAAGCCGGAGCACATTCCCTTGCACCGCAGACAAGCCACTCCTCTTGCGGACTGCTGCTGGCCCAGGGACATCTGGAAAAGGAGACAGAGAGAGAGAGGGTGTTTTCGTTCACATTGACCTCCGCGAGACTTGGCATAACAGCAAAGGGACTGTGTGGGGTTCAAAGGGCTCCTGATCAATATGCTGCCACTCTCTGTTTACTGGGAACAGAGAAGAACATCCGGGAATGGGGCCATCGGCAGCAAGTGTTGAAGGGTGGGGCTCTTCCTAATAAAAGCTCTACTGGGGCTCACGGCCAGGCTCCAGGGCTGTCTCCGAATGCCAGAGCTATTTCAGAGGACTGCTGTGAGGGGCCATCTGCTCCTCTCTCCTCACCTTCACTCATTCCTTGATCTGTCCATCACTGGAACAGAACCTTCCAGTGTCTCTTTCCCCCCCATTGCCTTCTGATTTATGGATAGGATGTGACTGAACCAACACGACAGGCACAAACAAAGGAGCATGTTCCCAGATGTTTAGGACTCTGAGAAGGGCTTAAATATTTTGCTAATGTACCAAAATCAATCCCATGAGCATCTGAAATCTCCTCTGGAGGGAGGACAACACACAGGGCAGGTTTTGTTATTCATTATAAGCCTCAGGAAACCCGGCATGCATTTGGCTGGCATTGGTGCTGTGGTTGGGTCCAGTGGCCCTCTTGGGGTCCTTGAGCCAGCAACCTTACCCACAAGCTCACCAGAAATGCAAAAAACCTCAGACCCTGAGCCTGGCTCCTTTTCATTAGACTGCCCTTTAACAGAATTCCCCGAAATGTATTACATTAGGAATTGGAGAGGTGATGGATCTACAAGCTGAGAAACTTAACTGAGCTTTCTCCTGGGGCGTGGGGGAGAGGAAGACTTAGTAGACGCGTATGTAGCATCTTGTTGACTTCAGAAGCAGGGCTGTTAGAAACATAAAGGGATAAGCTCCTAGTTTTAACAAGGCATGGATGACACTGCATTTACTTAGTGTCTGCTCTGCACCATGCACGAGGGCTTTCACATCAGACTCCATGTGCCCTAAAGGCTACACAAGCCAGGGGCTGTAGAGAGGGAATCTCCTCCTTCTCACTCAAGTTTGCAAACTGCTGCTGAGTAACAAGAGCAAGAGCTGAGCTGTGGAGCCAGACTCAAGTCTAGCTAAGGCAACTGCAATGATTTGGAAGTAAAAGTCAGGAGCATGGAAGAAGTCATCTGCTAATCAACCCACAGGGGAGGACCGAGAAGGCTTTTTCAACTTGGTCACTTGGGAATTTAGACAGTGCAGGTTCAATAAACAGAAAACGTAGAGAAGGAAAGCCTGGCAGTGGGAATAGACTATGTAGTGTGGCAATCTGAGTGTGCTTTTGGGGACATTTCTCTTTTACTCTGGTGCGCGCGCGCAGCGTGTGTCTTTCTCTCTGTTTCTCTCTGTCTGTCTCTCTCTCTCTCTGTGTGTGTGTGTGTGTGTGTGTGTGTGTGTGTGTGTGTGTACCCGTACACGCACGCATATATGTGTATGTTAATGCCAGAGGGCCATGACGGGTATGATTTCTTCTCATGTACAGCCCACATTGTTTATGTGAAAGAGTCTCACCCTGTGTGTGCTGAACTTACAAAGCAGGCCGGGTTGTCAGGCTAGTGAACCCAGGGTATCTGCTTGTCTCTACCTCTCCACCTCTGGTGTTAGCAGAACAAGCACCACACTGGCTATTGTTTATGTGGGCTCTAGGGATAAACTCAGATTCTTATGCTCATGAGGTAAAAACTTTAGTGACTTCTCTAGAGCCCTCTGTTTGGTTTGAAAAGGTGTGCATGTCCAAGCTTGTGAATGAACCTGCCCACATTGCCAGGGTTGAGATTCTGTGTAGTGATCCCTCACAGTCTCTGCTCCCTGCAGTGATGCCCAGCTACACCCCTCTCACCTGGAGACTGCAGTTAACTGGCAAGCTTGCGCTTCCCGTTTCATATGCACAGCAAGGGACCACAGTCAAGTTGCAGGCGTTCAGAGGAGAGGGTGTTTATATTTGTGGCTGATTAGTACTAAATCATGTCACACTCTCTGCCTCCAGAAATGGGTATTACTATGTGATCTATTCTAGCTCCAAATATGAGATCCTCCAGCCTTAGAGATTACAGATCTATGTTAAGTGTGAGCACTGAGATGGCACAGATCACTAGCTGTCTTCCTGACTTTGGGGCCACGTTCCACAGACAGAACTTTGCTCCTTATAGCTGTTGGCCTGTGTCTGCACTTGCATCCAACCCCTCCCCCCCACCTCAAATTATACTAAGTGAAGTATAGCAATCTTTCCACACTTAATATTTGAGCGATTTCAGGTTTACTTAATTCACAAATAAGGCTTCATTGTTGGAGTATTTCAGATATAGCCAGAGGCCTGGAAACAAGACATTGGCGGAAACATTTCGTAAGTGGCACAGCAGGCCTGAGCAGAACTGATCTTTCTAAAGAGGGCAATTTAACAGTCCTCCCAGAAGGGGATTAGTTTTAACAATTGATCTGGAGTTGAGCCTCAGTGTGGCTGCTGGCTCCTTTTTGGTTGAGAAATAGTGATGTCAGCCTGTGATGTGAGGACCAACCTCAGTGTGCTGGACCTGACATTTACCAGTTATGTGCATGACTGGATGCAAGCCAACGTTCTGCCTGGATTAAGCTTCTGCTTTGCAAAACTAGAAAACTGCCTGGGTGTGGCTGCCTGGCTTGTGTCCCCTTGGGTATTCATTTGTGAGATGTTACAGAGTAGTTCATAGCAGCAGGCTGGAAGTGAGGCTCACAGGACGGAGCAAAAATGGCAGGCACTGGGTGTACAAAAGTTTCTGACTTCTAAGGTGGCAGCTTGTGCTAGATGCAACAAGAGAGTGGGGTCGTGGGCCCCTATTTCAGGGAGAAGGGTCCTGCTGAGGGGTCAGGCTGGGCTGACTCCCCTGGCTTACTATACTGGGCTAATGTCTGGGCTTGTCGAAATCCCTTCTTCCTGCCTCACTAGGATAACAGGAACCTAACCTCCCTCATAGAGTTGCTAAGAAGGTGAAGTGAGAGGCTCCATGAAAAAGATTTAGTGGACACTTATGATGCTATGACAATTTGCTATTGTCATTAGATCTTGAAAGACACTTTGAAAGACCATGAATTACTTGTCCTTTCAATGGTCTCAGGGACCCCATATATTTTTTATATTCTCTACTTTCTTCCTTATCTGTTTGTTGGTTCTCTGATTAGACTTAAAAGTAAATAAACAAACAAAACAAAATAAACCACAAGGACAACACATGCTCCATACTTTGTGATTAACTCACTAAGCAAGGCTGGTTTTAGCCTTTGCCCTTGAGAAATGTTCTTGGTTTTGGTCAGTTTTCTATTAATTAAATTTGTTTGTTGACAATTTCTCATACATGAATAATAAATCCATTCTGATTGCTCTCTCTCCCTATCTTCTCTTATCTCCTCTCCCAAGAGGCCACCCTTCGCCACACACAGATTGGTTTCTCACATCATGTCATTTTGTTTTGTGACCCACTGAGTTTTAATTAGGACTGTGCTTGCAGTGGAGCCTGGTGAGTACACAACAGAAAACAACAGTGACATTGCACTTCCTAGACAGTATCAGTTGCCAGTTCAGAAAGAGGGTTGGGGTTCTATGAGCCTCTCTCCCAACCATTACTGACCAAAGCCAGCGTAGTCTTGTTCAGGCTCAGGGTAAGTATCTGCAAGTGGCTGTGCCATACCTGATGAGCTCTTTCAGCGAAGCTGTTCTTAACCAAGAAAGGCCACTATTTTTAGGCAGGTGATAATGGACGAGCTTGGGTCACATAGTCATAGGTGTTTAGATATAAGAAGCAGAACTTAGGTTCCAGCTTGTTAGTGGGCCAGTTGCCATAACTATACAAGTTCTAGAAAAGAAAAAACAAATGGCCTTGCAAGGAAGAGTTACACTTGGGCAGTCAGCCCACACATACAACTAGTTTCCTTGCTGACTGTTCAACACAACAAACAGTCACGTGTTTACTGCATGCCCTTCACTGGAGCCAGGCTGACCCAAGTATCTTCAAACCAGAGAAAACGATGACCTTGTTGATTGAGGAGTGGGGAGGGGAATTAGACAGAAGCACAGCTCCAAACAAGCTCCTCTGGTTTATAAACAGTACACTTCTCTGATGTAGATACTGTTGACAGATGGCACTGTGCCTCCCAGCTTCTCCCAGTAGCTGAGAATAGAAGCTTAAGGGAGCCATTATGTTAACAAAGGTTTCTTAGAATGCAGTGTCTAATCTGTGTTTTCTCTTGGAGCGAAGAAAATGCTCTTGGACAATTGTTTTTTGGCTCTGATTCGGCAGGATGTGGTACATGTAATACAATGTAATAGAACCCAATCGCTCACTTCTTTAAAAGACTTTGGTTAGTCTGGTAGCTACGGAAGGTGTAAGGAGTAAGAGACAGCCTAGGGACTCTAGTCTCTCTTAAGCATTTCCTTTCTAGTGAACTCCTAGCTGAAGCTCTCCTCTCTCTCTCTCTCTCTCTCTCTCTCAGCCAGAAGTTGACACTGAGTGTTTCCCTCTATTTCTCTCTCCTTTAGTCCCTGAGACACTGTCCACCCCTGAACCAGTACTTCACTAATTCAGCTAAGCTGTCTGGCCATTGCTTTCTGGACATCCTTCTGTGTCCACCCTGGCCTCTGTACCAGGTTACAGGTATGAAGCACCACTCCTCCCTGCTCGGCTTTTATTCAAGTGCTGATGATCCAAACTTGAGCTCCCATGCTTTACACTTTATGAATGATACCATCTTCCAACTCCCCAGGAATTCTCTTAATAATGAAATGTCACCAAGGATAAAATAGGGTTGAGATGAATATGAATTTAAAAGGAAGACTGCAGCATGGAATTTGGGATGAATGTGGGAATTAGAAAAGTATCCATCAGGGTGTGGCGTGTGGAGCACACCACTAATCCCAGCAGTGCACCTGGGGAAGCAGAGGCAGGCAGATCTCTGTAAGTTTGAGGCCAGCCTGGTCTACAAAGGGAATCCAGGACAGCCAAGGCTACACAGAGAAACTCTGACTCTAAAAAACAAAACAAAACAAAACAAAAAGATATCCTGCTCAGCATTTTTCTTCTTGTGGGACTCATGTAAAATGAAACAGTTGCTTGTAAAATGAGATACTTGTGTACCCTTGCTTAAAATATTATCAAAAAGATTGGAAAGAGGGCATAGAGATGGCTGACACATTCTTTCAATGCTATATAATGGCAGGAAGACACTGAATATTGGCTCTCCCAATTCCTGTATCATTCAGACACATCTGTTTCCTCAGCTCTAAAATTTAGTGACCTTTTATGATGATTTGCAGTTCTTGGTTCTGGGCGACACAAATGAACTCTCTGTTTTTGAAACTTTCACCCCATTATTGAGATTTATTACCCTGGAAGGCATTAACTAGCTTTGTAATTTGTTGTCCATCTTCTCCTAACATTAAATTACTTACTTTAAAGTGTTTTGAGCTGGTCCCAGCATCTCTCATTTATGATTAGGAAGGATCTCTTGATTATATGACTGTCATGGTCTCAGCTTTTGACAGTGGTCTGTTAGTGCCAGCTCATGCCCTGTGACTATCCTGAGTGCTTCCTGAAGTAATATCTTCCAAATGGATGCTGGATTCTACCCAACATGGACTTTTACAAGAAAGTCCTATAAACAAAAGTCGGTGAGCACAACTGATTAACTTATTAGGTTACTTAAACCAATCTCATAGGATTCCCATAGTGAACAGAGAGTAAGGGTGACACTAAGAGGAGCAGGGTGAGGTTATGAGAGGGTCCATAAATAGCCAGTGTTACATTCTGGAAAAACAACCTAAACCTATCCCACTACTATAAATAACCCAATAATAACAGCTTTACAGTCCACCAAGTGACTTCACTTCCTTACTCATTTCTCTTTGTTAACAATTAGGGCCAACCTTTAAAGACTGTCATTATCCCTGGTCAACAGATGAAGAGCAACTTGCCCATTCAGAATGGTCTGCAATAGAGCCCTCTGGAGGGATGAGGGGCTTCTAAGTCTATTCCCATGTGATGCTCTGTCTTTCCCAATGATTGTGGATATAGCTAATATGTATTGAGCATTCCTTTGTGCCAGGGGAAATTTACATACTGTAATATTTCATGTAAGAGTTCTGCAAACCTTATCAAAGAGGTACTTTAAAAAAAAAAAAAAACAAACCATCATTTCTAGATGTCAATACTGAAGTCCAGACTATCAAGGCTCTTCTTGAAGATCCAAGAATATAAGTGACTGAGCTATGATGTTGTGTCAGGCAGGGTTTTTTTTTTTAACCTGTGTTCTTAGCCAACCTGCTATAAAGCATTCCACCTAGAACACTGTACACTTTACCAGTTGGGTCACGTCCCTTGTTTTGCTTGGTCTTTGTAATGATCCCAGGAGGAAGGTATTTTATTTTCCATGTTGCTCATGAGGAAAACATGTCCATGGAACTGATGGATTCACTTCCTAGGATATAATTCACACTTGAATTATGAGAATCCAGGTCTGACTCTCTATCACACCAAGACTCCAGACCCCAGGCAGCTTCCACTAATGGTATCCTTGATTCTGGATATCTGGGGACAGAAGGAGGGAATGCATGTCTGTAGGGTCATAAGGACCTAGCAAAGTTTGATAGGGTTCAGATCTAGTTTCTATGACCTCAGGATTTCTACCACCTGTTCTTGTTTTGATCAATAAAACAAAAGATGTTCAAGGCAACAGATAGACTTCAAGTACAGAGGGAAAGGTAGCAATTGGAGGAAGTGGGTAAGCATTATGAGGCATATATATATTCTGCCCTTTCCTGGAAGCCTGGAAAGTCCCCAGGCTGTTCACACTTAGTACAGCATCATGGAGCCAGAGCTTGGTCTTGGATCCCAATGGTGGAGATGGTGGGACAAATGGCTGTTTGGGGACTACATGCTAAAAATCTACTGCTCAAAACTGTCAGCACTTAAGAAAATAAGAGGTAAAAACTTTTCTTTTAACCTAGAAGGAAGTAATTTCTGGGCTCACCCCCTGGAGATTGATGTCATTGGGCTCCCAGATGGGGTTCATGCCACAAGTCCATGTATGTCCATTTCTGGTTCATTTACTGTTACTGCTCAAAATTCTTTTTCCAGTCACCTGGGCTTCTGGAAGTCTTCATTGTACATTCTAATATCATTTTCATAATTATATAACCCTCATACACCTTTAAGCCCACAACTGACTTGGCTTCAGGCTACATATTCCCATAATATCCAGAAATAACAGCAGTTTAAATAAATATAGTTACTCTTCATTACATCCATAAAAATATTGGATAGAGGGCCTGATGAGATGGCACATTGGTTAAAAGCACAGCTTCTCTTCCAGAAGACCTGGGTTCAGTTCTCAGAATTCACATGGAGGCTCACAACCATCTGTAACTTCAGTCCCACGGGATCTGTTGCCTTTCCTGACCTCTGAGGGTTCTGTGCATACATAGGGGATAGGCACACATGCATGCAAAACACCCACATACACAATAAATAAGTAAACATTAAAGAGTTATGGATAGAGAAAAATCTGTGTACAGATTTTAATTGTCACCCCATAAATAATCCAGAAAAATACTGCACAGTACAGGACTGTGTGAGGTGTGACAAGTCATCTGCTGATTTGAGTGATAGGCACAGATTCTGTGCAAAGGGTCTTGAGCACCCTTGAATTTTGGCAACCGAGACAGCCCTACAATTGATTCCCTACAAATGCCGAGGGACAGATGAATTAGGATTTGGAGTTTTCTCACCTCCATTCTACAACAAGCCTCTGAGCTAGGCATGTTGCCATGGTTCTAAAGGACTGTAGAGGTAACCAGTGATACTGACTTTGGACTTTTTTTGCAATCTATCTCCATCTTATTTTTTTTTGAGACAAAGCCTCTCACTGAAAGGGGTGGGAGCTTACTGCTTCTGTTGGACTGGCTACCCAGCGAGCTCTAGGGTTCCTCATGTCTTGCCTCCCCAGCACTGGGATTCTAGGTGCACACAGCCATGAATGGCTTTTTTTTTTTTACATGGGTGCTAGAGATCTGAACCCAGGTCATCATGGTTTTGTAGCAAAAACTTTATTAGCTGAGTCACTTTCCTGTCCCTGCTGGTATTTTTAATCTTTTGCATCCAAGGCCTAGGCTGAAACTCAGGTCGGCCATAGGTATCATTGTATTTATTTATTTATTTATTTATTTATTTATTTATTGGTATCATTGTATTTAGAAGTTCCCCAGAGGGCTGCAATGTGCAGACAGGCTTGGGAGCCTTTCTGTCTCAGCACTGTACCCTCAGCTGCTCCAACTCAGACTTTTGTTCTCCAGCTCATTGTTTTAATAATTTTCCTTCATAAACCCTTGGATACAGTTGGTGGGAATACAAGTTATAATACTAAAATAGTCATTCTGGGAAACAAATTACTCCAAATTCTGGATATATATGACATATATAATGTATTACTAATATATTATATAACACATATTTATATATAATATTAAAATATATAACATAATAGTATATGTAATACATCTATATGTAATGTGCAATATATACAATATATCATAGATATCTCCTTCCACAGTACATGAAAGCAGTTGCTGGAGGAGATGGCTGCACCCCCATGTCTATTGCAGTATTATTTATAATAGTGAAGATAAGGAATCAAGCTAGATGTGTGTCAGTCAGTGGATGAATAAACAAAAGAATGTGGAATGGGAACCCCTCCAGTGGAATGTTATCCATGTTAGCCTTAATAAAAGAAACCCCAAAGTCTGGCAAGATGCTGCTGTTCCAGAGGACCTGAGTTCCATTCACAGCAGCCATATTGAGCAGCTAAAAGTAGCCTGTAGCTCTAGCTCCTGAGGATCTGATGCTGTCTTCTAACCTCTGTAGACTCTGTACACATGTGGTGCACCTATATACAATCAAGTGCATATGCACTCATGTGTGGGCACACACACACATACATTTAAAAAATATATAAAAAGGAACCCTGCTGTTTGTGACATTGCAGATGGACATGGAAGCATTAGGTTAAATGTGTTAGTCCTGGCACAGAAAGGCAGACATTGCACAGTCTTAAGCAGGGACCTAACATAATCCCAGAGAAACACAGAATGGATGTTGACTGTCAGGGTCAGGGGCTGAGTAAATGGGGAGATGGTCCTAGGTGGGCACTAAGTTTGAGTTATGCAATGCAAATACATTTGGGAGATCTAAAGGTATGGTGTTTTGATTTTAATTTTGTATATAGAATTTACCAAGAGAGCAGTGTTTGTTTTAAAATCGTATTTTAGAGCTAAAGCCAGACAGCAGTGCACATCTGTAACTTGAGAAGCAGGGGTGGGGTGGGGTGATGGGTGATAGGGGGTAGGGGGGGTCGGGGAGACCATTGGATCCCAGGAGGCTTTCTAGCTGGCTGGTCAAGTCAAAATGGTAAGCTCCATGTTTGGTGAGAGGCCCTGTCTTAGAATGTTAGAGAAAGACAAGCTAGTGCTACACACATGCTTCAACCCCTACACACATGCATATAACACATATGTGTGTGTGCATGTGTGTGTGTGCGTGCACACACACACACACACACATGCACACACACATGCACACACACCACAGACACTTCTCAGCTGGAGATTCAGTTTACAGAAGTCCCTGGGTCCTATCCCAGCATCACATATAGGTGTTGAGGCACATGCTGAAAAACTCAGCACTCAGGAGGTAGAAGCAGGAGGGTCACTCTCAGCCACAAAAGGAGTGTGAGGACAACCTGAGCTAGAGACATGGTCTCAAAGATAATAAAATAAAATTTAGGGATGCAAGAACTTTCTCACATTATGAGAAGTTCCCATATGACTCTGAACCACTGTAACTGGCTCACAGGAAAATTTCAACACACACACAAGCCAGTTTAAAAAGAGGGAAAACAGACTTTATACTGAAGCCCAGGTTGGGCACGGCAAACAGCAGATTTGTAATCCACCAGTTGTGATCCTAATCTCGTTTCCATTAAGATTTTAACAAACAGCACACAAAGTTTTCCACCCATAGAATTCTAAGCGCTAGATCAACAAAGCTAAGCTTCGTTTGTTTAGTCTGTGAAGTTCCACCCTCACTACACAGCTCAGTGAAAGATATCAGGATTGAAGGGGCTTATTGTCATCCATGTTTATCTAGATGAGAATTCAAAATGCCGACGAGAGAGAGAGAGAGAGAGAGAGAGAGAGAGAGAGAGAGAGAGAGAGAGAGAGAGAGAGAGAGACACAGAGACAGACAGAGACATAGACAGAGAGACACAGAGACACACAGAGAGAAACAGAGAGACAGAGAGAGGCAGAGAGAGGCAGACAGACAGACAGACAGACAGATAGATAGATAGTGTCAGAAGATGACCAGCATGCCTGTTATGTGTTATATTTCTGCTAATAAAGACAAGGCCTTTTGCAGATGTCAGTGTGAGACTCAGCACGGTTCTAGGAGGTAAACTGTGCAGTGATTTTCATGGCTGGCTTCTCTGCCGTGGTGGAGAGCTCAGGTCAGAAAGCCACTCAAAGAAAGCGAAAGACAGCAGCTGTTTCTATGTGCCCCCTTAGCCACCATCATGTTCTGAGCCAGTTACCTCAAGGCCTGCTGAAATGACTTGTGGAACCCTCTAGAATACACCCTGTACTCACTCCTCTTATATTTGAAAAAACAAGATTCTTTTGACCATGGCCTAAAGTTTTCTCCTGTGGATTTCCACAAACCTGGGGAGTTGAACGAGGAACAAACCAGAAGATGAGCAGGGAATAATAGTTCTTGATTTGAGAGTGGAAAAAACAAGATAGGAAGAATTCATTTCACAATGCATTGGGGGGGGGGGATCTAGATACAATCAAACACTGTCATGTATGATAGTCTGTCCCTCATACCTAGGTACTCATCTCTCATCCGTTGGACTGTTTCCACTTGGGCACAGTGGATCTGCCCCAGGGAGAGGAACTAGCCAGTGGGCAGAAAAGAGAAAGTCCACACTTACATTATGAACAGTGTGCTGTGAATGATTTTATCATCATATATTATTAATTATATAATAATACATATAATTTATTATTATTATTATTATTATTATTATTATTATTATTATTATTATCATCCTTCTAAAGTCTTGTACTTTGTGAGCAACTTGCTTCTTTTCTCAATGGTTGGGACACTTCACAGATTACAAGTCCACACCTTTGTCAAGACCCCCTAGGTTCTTAAGTAGAGGAGTGAGAGAAACTTTCTCTGCCAGACCACTTCCCCCAAAACACCGCACTTCTTAAGAAAATTATAAAAAGCAGTGGCTCTCCGTGTAGCTTACAGACATGGAGGCCATATGAACTGAGATTGGTTATCTCGTTCTGGAAGGGTCTCTTATTCCCCTTCAGCCTAGAGCTGGCGAGGTGTGGACGCCACATCAGCCTCAGGGAGGACAGAGAGTCTCGGTCAGTGGCAAGTCTGGAGAGGAGCCAGGCAGCAGCAACATTCCATGGAAGAGGAAGGGCTGTGGTTTCCCTGTGTCTGGCTAGGAGGACAATTGCGGCATTTGGCACTTAAACTTGCAAGCTAGACCCACGTCAGGGAAGCGAGAGCCTTGTGAGATGACAGCAACCAAAGTCAGACTTTCTGAAAACCTTCCCTTGAGGGAGGGCAGTCTGTGACAGGAGGATCGTAGTTTCAGCCTCACTGAGGTAGGGCTGGCAGGCAGAAATTGTATGTACATTTGCGAGTAATGCTGGCTTCCCCACGTAATCCCTATGATATGACAGAATGAGTGCTTGCTCAACCAAAGTAGAAGGTTGTATATTCTTCTTCTTCTTCTTCTTCTTCTTCTTCTTCTTCTTCTTCTTCTTCTTCTTCTTCTTCTTCTTCTTCTTCTTCTTCTTCTTCCTCTTCTTCTTCTATTATTTCATGACTTTGTCCTCTTAGTGCTTACATTTTAAAAGATGTTGAAAATGATAAGACCTTCACCCAAGGTTTGGCAGTTCTTAGAAAGTCCTGAGATGAGAGACATTGAGAAAGAAGAGCTGCCCAAATTCTATGAAATGATCTGAAGGGACAAGTCCTCTCTGCTAGGCCTTGGCAAGATCCCTTTAAAGTACATGACCTTTATGTGGTGATCAAAATTCTCCAGCATTTTCCAAAGGTCAGGAGATTGGGGTCACTTTGATAAAGGCATTAGGGCAAGGTGCAAAGTTCCAACTCTAGTACTGAGAGATTTGTTGCTGAGCAATCAGCTGTGTGTGACAGTACATGGAAAATCTAGGAACTCGGTGGTCCAAACCCTGGACACAGACAGTTTTGTTTAACTTTCTATTGGCAGGGTACAAACTACAGAGATGGAGGCAGAAAGGAAGCCGGCTTCCTTGGCTGCCAGCAGCTTGCGGTAGCCCATGTTTACACACTGCAGTATCCAAAGCAGGTCCACAAATCTTACTTCTGAGATATTTCAGTGGACTGTTGGGATAAGGTTTTTAAGACTAAACGCATATTTTCCCTTTGGCATCAGTTGCCTTTGAACTGACTACCAATGCTACATATGTTAATATGAAATGTGACATGTACAAACCAGACAGAGTCTCTCATCAGTCCCCTCTTCATCCTCCCCTCTAGAGCAGTGTTTCTCGACCTTCCTAATACTGTGACCCCTCGATATGGCTCCGCATGTTGTGGTAACCCCTGACCATACATTTATTTTTGTTCCTACTTCATCACTGTGCTTTTGCTGTTATAAATTATAATACAAATATCTGACATGCAGATGGGCTTAGGTGACCCCTCAAAAGAGTTGTGACCCACAGGTTGAGACCACTGCTCTAGAGGACTTCTGCGTGTGCTTGAAGGGGGTTTGCAAATCCAAAGCAGCTGAGGTTAGCCTCCAACTCCGTGCATAGTGGAGGATGACTCTGACCTCACCTTGCCTCCACCTCCTGAGCACTGGGATTATAAGTCTGCACCACCATTCATGATGAAGTGCCTCAGGGGATTGAACCCTGGGCCTTCAGAGTGCTAGGCAAGCCCTTTATCAACTAAACTGCTACATCCCTGTCCCCAGAGGGTATTAAAAAAAAACCAAACCAAACCAAAACAAAACAAAAAAACAGTATCTCACACTATAGCCCAAGCTGATCTAGTATGTAGCCAGGCTAGCCTGGAATTTATGCTAATCCTCCTGTCTCAGTTGTCCCATAAACACCAAGATGACAGGTATGAGCTGCTGTACTTCACTTGGGAGTTTGTTGTTGTTTTGGGAAGTGTTGGGGAATTGATTCCAGGGCCTCATGCAAGCTAGACAAGCCCTCTAGCACAGGTCTATATACCCAATCTACAGCCTGGCCTTTCCTAATGGATCTTTTGAGACACTCCCCTTCCCACAGGGTGGGCACTGACTATGGAGGGGAATCCTAGAAGTGGAAGCTGACCCGGCTCTTCTGACGAATAGCCAGGTGCTTCCTCCTCTGCCCTTTCCTGGGAATATTTTCCTTCCTTGGCTATGACCTGCAGCTTTGGGGACAATGGAGCACAACTATATGACCCTCACTATGAACCAGAAGTTCTGACGCCCTTGAGAGTCTTGTCCAACAGCTTGGGGGAAGTGAAGATAAGAAAAATAAGGTCCTTTTATGGGTTCTCTTTCTCCCCCACTCCCGTGCTTCCTAAATGAAAACAAGCTGCTGCTGTTCTGGGCCTGATGTCTTCAGGTTACACTCAGAGTCTAATTCATTTCATGGTTCTTAGATTTCAACTCTTCGTAAATTTTGTTTCCAGTGTAAATTGTAATCATAAGATTGGCTATACCTGCTCGTTATATCTTCCAGTTTGATGAAACACTTGTAAATTTAGCATTGTGCTATCTTAAGAATGTAATTCTATAAAAATAGTGTGTGTGTGTGTATGTGTGTGAGTGTGTGTGCGCGCGCGCGCGCGCGCGCGTGCGCGTGTGAATTCTAATTTTCAGGACAACATGTTTCTATTTGCATTAGCCTAAGAAAGGGGGAGCTGGAGAAAATCAAATCAAGCGGGAAGGTTTTAAATCTTGTCTGTCTCAATCTTAGTATTTTGATAAGAAACATGTTATCTACATGTGTTTTGTTGCTCAGTTATTAAAAGTCTACAGATTTCACTATGCAAATACCTCCCGCTTGGGACCTCGAACTTAAATTGTAGGTTAGCTTATTGACAATGGAAGCTTACATTCCTAAGCATGTGTGTGTGTGACACACACACACACACACACACACACACACACACACACGTGGGGGCGCTGCTTAAGTCAACACCATTGACAAAATAACAGTGCTTCATTATGCTGCCTTTAGTGAGGTGTTTTTCTGGTTTCAAAGGGCATCCTTCTTAAAAATGACTCCTCTCCTTTTTGTTGACATTTTATAAAAATGAACATTAAATACAGCTTTTTGAACCCACATATTTCATCCTCCCCTTGGCTTTCCCACTCCATAATGCCCTAGTTGTACACTAGGTAGGGTAGAGTTGGCTTCTGTATGTGAGAAACCCAGAGATCTTTATAGCTGAAAGGAGCTTAAGGAGTCCATAGGTCAATTTTTTTCCTAAGCCACATTTTATAAAACAGAAATTAGATTTAGGAACGGTGGCTCAGGCTTATAATCCTGCACTGAGAAGACATGGGCAGGTGGATCTACATGAGTTTGAGGCCAGCCTGGTCTACACAGGGGGACTAGGTTTCAAATAAGCAAACAAAAGCTAAAGACATGGCTTAGGGAGTAAAAGGATCAGTCTCACAAACTTTCTGACCTGAGTTAGATTCCTGGTGAAAGAGAAAACCAACTCTCAAAAGTCTTCCTCCAAGTGCCACATGTGTGCTGGAGCATGTGCATGCCTGTACTCACACACACACACACACATGCATCAAACACATCAAACATGCATGCACATGTCCACCCACATACCACACATACTAATAATGATAAGTAAAAATAAAAACAAATAGAGAGGAAAGCTGACCAACCAACCAACCAAACAAGAAACAGACAGTGCGGTGTCCATTCATCTGCAAAAGGTGTCACTTCTGAAACTCACTAAACACAATTAAAAAGACAACTGAGAACTATAGGACCCAAGATAGTTTGCCGAAAATTTCATGTGGATGGAGTACTTGTGACCTATCACTTCTTTATAGTTCCCATCATGGTGGGCATAATCTCCTACCCACTATGGTAAGCTTTGGCAATTCTTCCTCCTAATTGCAAGTTCTAAGGGACAGAGACCTGGAGGTCAGTTCATTGGTCTGCTGCCAGTTCCCAGAACAAGGCCTTGTACACGGTAGCGCCATAGGACACATGTTGGTTTAGATGGTGCCTTTGATAGCTCTCTTGGTTTTTGCCTTCTGTCTATGCTTTGAGGTATTAAAAGCTAATACATGAGATGGTCCTCTACTGTGATGTTAGACAGGCCCCTTCTGAATCTTGCTTAGCTGTCCCCTTTCCTCCCAGGGCCTAGCATCAGCTCTTCTCTCCTGCTGGGCTCTCCCAAGTGGTTTCATCTCTCCCTTGCAGCTTTCATCTCTAACCTCCTCAGCTACTGGACTCTGAGCGCAGACAAATGGGACTGTCCCTTGTCTTCTTTGGCACCTGATCCCCCCCCCCCCCATCTGCCCAGGCATCTGGGTCTAGTGCCAACTCGCAGCCATCCACTCTGGGCCAGTCAGCTTGGAAAAAACTGCTCTCCTTGTTTCAGAATTGGAAGTTTCCCCACAGAGTGGTCGATTCTACTTCATGCCACTGCTTGTATGCCAGCACCCCAGAACGTAAGAGACAGTGCCTGGACAGGAAAGCTCATTCCTTTACTGTCTTCTGGAAAGTGACTCATAAGAGAGGGAAGAGCAGAACACATTTCTGTAGAGAGAGTCGGTTCCAGGGTTTTCCATGAAATAGAATATATACAAGTACCGGGAAATTGTGAAAACCCAGGCCAATCTGTGAGCTTTGTTAAGCTGTGCAGGCTCTCCGTGGCGTTTCTGGTCTTGGCGCGTCACTTTGGGATAGCGCTTTAGTCACTCCTGCTGTGAGTTGCTCATGGAATGTTGGAGAAGCTCTGTGCATGTTGGAGCTTGTGGCATTAAACATAAACCATGGATATTACTCATGTTACCTACGTAACTCTAGCAAGCACTCTCAGTCTGCCCTTTCAGTCTCAGATGTTTCCATTTTAATTATGCTTTATTATGGGACACAGGGTCTCCTGTGTCACAGACGGGCTCTGTAGTTGCAGGTGACCTTGGGCTGTAGACTTTCTTTACCTCCTGGATGCTGAAGTTACAGGTCAGCACCACCATATTCAGCTTGATTATACTTTATGTGAAATGTTGAGAATAAAACATAGGACACCATGTATGACAGGCATACAACTCTACCACTGAACTATCTCCAGTCTTCTTTCATCTTTAAAATTGAGTCATAGTCTTTAGCAGTACCTCAGGGTGGATGTAAGGATCACACATGAAATGCATGTAAGATGTTTTGGAAAACACAAAGTGTTTTGGAGATTAGGGAGAAGTCAAGCATCGCTGTTTACAGAACCCTGTCTTCCTTTCTCATGGACTTTGTATTCTACATACCATCTGTGTGACTATCTGCTTTTTTATAGTTACACAAATCACTTTTTGAAAACTTGTTTCTTGAAAAATAACTTTACCGATGAAGTGTATTTAAAAGAGAAAGCAACCAAAAGACACAGCAAAATGGGAGCTGGAAGGAAGGCGCAGTGGTGAAGAGCCCTGGCTGCTCTTCCAGAGAACCCGAGTTTGGGCCCTAGAACGCACTGGCTCACAACCATCTGTAACTCCAGTTCCAGGAAACCCAACTCTGTTATCTGGTCTCTGTGTGTACCAGTCATGCAATGATAATCAGACATGCAGGTAGGAAAAACACTCATATACATAAAAATTAAAAATAGACAAATCTTTTAAAACACAGCAAACGGTGAAACAGCTTCATTAAATTCTAATGATATGAAATTGCCATCTGAACACTTTGGGTTTGTGCAACATGGCTTTAACATGAATCTGGGTGTCTGAGAAGTCAGACATTTTAGTACTGGAAGGAGAATTTCTCCCTGACAGAATCAGCAGGATTTGATATCTGAAAGGGGAGGTTCATGTATGTTTATTGACTAAGTTCAACCCATTTAGACTTGAGAACATAGGGTTGAAGTTCCTATTCTTCTTCTTTACCAGTGGCTGAGTCTACAACTGAAGCAATCATTTCATCTCTCTGTGGCCGTGCTTACCCTCTTGTAAAAATAAGAGAAACTATGACCAGGTGCAACACATGGTCCATTGCCTATACTGAACAGGAGACATCAATACATTTTATGCAAGGGATTCTAGGTCACACTTTCACAGGGAAGGGAAGGCAGCTTGAGGAAGCTGGGCTTGAGAAGAGAAATAGGACATAGCTGATAATAAACTAAGAACATGGTTTGGGGACATTTCTTTACCAGTAAAGACAGGAGGGCCAGAAGTCCAGGGGTAGAAAGAAAGGATAATGAAAGTAATTAATTGTAGCATTTAAGGTTCAGTTTGTGTGTGTGTGTATGTGTGTGTGTGTGTGTGTGTGTGTGTGTGAGAGAGAGAGAGAGAGAGAGAGAGAGAGAGAGAGAGAGAGAGAGAGAGAGAGAGAGAGGTCACACAGAGGACAGAGGACACCCTAGAGTGTCATTTCTCAAGTACTGTCCACCTTATTTTTGAGAGAGGTCTCTCACTGGCCTCCAAATTTCAAAGTAGGCCAGGCTAGCTGGCCAGCAAGCTCTATAAATCCACCAGTCTCTCTCTGTCCCCAGTACTGGGATTATAAGAGTGTACCAACATGTCTGGTCTTTAAAAAACACAGTTGGTTCTGGGGATTAAACCCAGGCTCTGATGCTTGCATTGTACCAGATGAACAGTCTTCCCGCCCCAACACTTCTTAAAGTAATATTTTAAAAACACCAGCTAACAGAGCAATTTCACCCAGCAAAATTTTTAATAGAGTTATCCACGCTTTCAAAATACTATTCACCATGGTCGGTGTGGTATTGAAGGCTTGGCTAAAATTATAAAGCACTAAGCCGAATTGATACTGAGCATTTTTTTTTTTTAAAAAAGGGTGGAATGCCAACTCAGAGTCTTCACGATAAGAAAAAATACTATGGTCCAGAGCCTTCTCAGCGTCTCCTGCACTTCAAAGACTCTGCAGTTGGCAGTGATTCCACTGTTTCCCTACACTTGGTCAAGGTGGTTACAGAAAGACAAACCCCTGCAAATCTTCACAGATGGAACTTTTCCACTGGCCTATTTTGGTATAAATATTCATCAAGGGCTAGAAAATTAAACTAGATATGGGTCTGAGCTTGCAGAGGTTTGGCCTCGATTTCAGCCAGCTTTCAGTTATCCCTCAGGAAGACCAGATCTCCTGAGATCTGGCGGCTGTTGTTTGGAGACCAGGGCCAACTGTCTCCCTGGCCTGTGGAAATCCCTGAAGTTTGTTCTCAGGGGACCTTTGGCTGAAAAGTGAGAGCTGCTAGAGTGACAGGAAGGCCCGAGTTGGTACTTTGGAAACCGGAAATGTATCAAGCGTGGCTCAACTGCATCCTGTCGCTGTTGCTTTGGTAGATACGTTTGAAGGAAGATAATCTGACTTCTGATACATTCATCAAAAAATTCTGAGTCTGGTTTGGCATGCCTCTCACTTCAGTTTCCTTTTGGTCTCAAGATGTCTTTTAGGTACCACCAAGGACAGATGTCAAGATGTCTGTCTGTCTGTCTGTCTGTCTGTCTGTCTCTCCTCTTGCACCCCACTCCTCTTTTGCTGGCTCTGGTTTTATCTCATCAATGCAAAGTCTGAGAGTCAATGGTGTCACCCACATGGGGCCCCACGGAGGGAGAGGAAAATATTTTCCTTTCTCTTTCCCACATCTGTACCATACTCTCCACCCTCACCTTCTATTTTCCTCTTTTATCCTCTGAGGAATGACTGTGTCTGTCAGAAGATGGGGTGGGGGGTGCAATGACGTTGTTTCCGCCCTCTAGGCATCTCTTTCTCTTACTTCCTGCTTGCTGTACTCTCTGTTCCATCCACCGTCCTGCAGAGCCACACTAACAGGGAGCTCACAGAGGAGGATGAGACCAGGTGGAGGATTTCCGTCCAAACAGGATGTTGTGGTACAGGAATTAAAGCAAGCAAGACAACAATTGCAGATGTCCCTGGTGACACATGTGCTCAGTAGGAAAGCCAAAGGGTGTTAGCAGTTCAGAAGAGAGAGGGCCTGGTCTGAATTGCTGGCCACGTGGAAGAGAAGCCCCTCTCTGCACGCAGGTGTGTGCAAGAAAGTCCCGGAAGGGGAACCAGTGTCAGGCCATTCAGGGGAGGCTGGATGCTGGGAGGTACATGACTGAGGAGAAACCATCACAGACATGGCAGTGCAAGTGCAAGATAAATGGAAGGGAGATCCGAAAGGCCCAGCAGCAGGCCCTCGAGACAGGCTTCTTCCTTAGGGTGGCATCCACCAGGCTGCTGCAAGAACTCAGGCCTCGGCCCCATTGCTCCTTGATCATCTACTCCCAGGTCCATCTCTTTTATTCTTAAACACTATCTCTTAAAACTTTTATCAGTACTTCAAGGGATAATTTACACAGAGCTTCCTTGCTCTTTGTGCATACATGATGCTGCCTGGGTGTATCATGTATGTATATACATTTATGTACATGCATGTGAGCATGTGTGTTTGCCCTGCTGTGCGTATGGACGTCAGAGGAAAACCTGGGGTACTGGTCTTGGCCTTTAACCTTCTTTGAGACACAGTCTCTTGCTGTTCACTGCTGCACATGGCAGACTAGCTGGGCAGTGAGCTTCTGGTTCTCCTGACGCAGCTCCCACCTCCCAGAAGGACCGCAGTGAGTGTAGATAGACGTGCTACTGTGTCTGGCTTTAGAGTTTAAAAATATTAAAAAATCTCAAGTATTCACTTGGTTACTTTATATGTGTATTCCATAAGACCACTATCCAGATAAAATACCAAAAACCTACATTCCAGAAAGTTCCAAAGTGCCCCTTCTTGGCAATAACCACCTCTTAGAAAGATAGCTACCATTCTGTCTTCTATTCTTGTAGACTTCTTTTCTCCCCGTTTGAGAACACTATACAAGAGAAATTCTATGATATTATATTATTTTGTTTCTTACATCTTCTGTTTAACATGTTTAAGGTTACTCAGATGGTTGCATACAGTGGATTTAAAAAAAATCTGCTTAGTTTCTGTTATCTAAATATCCATTCTCATGTTGATGGGGATTTTAATAATTTTCTATCAAGGGCTATTGTAGGTAAAAATCATCCCGGACACTGTTGTGTAATTGTTTGTGGTGGGTATCCAAGGTCCTTTCTCTTGGACATATACCTAAGAGTGAAACTGTTACCAAGTAGACAGACATTAAACCCCATGAGAAGCTACCAGCAGCTTCTTGTGTTCTCCCTGACAACATCATGTGACTTCTAGTTGCTCCACTTCCTTCCATGACCTTGTAATGTCTATCTTGATTTCAACATTCCACTGAGTATCCAACACAATCTCATGATGCTTTTAATCTGTATTTTTCAGAGAAATAATGATATCAACCCCTCTTGTCTTCACATATAAGCTAAAGAGGCCTCTTCTTCTGTGATATACCTGGTTCAACCTTCACTTTTAGGGGCTGGAGAGATGGTTTGGTGATTATGAGTGAGCACTTGCCACTCTTGCAGAGGACCCAAGCTCAGTTCTTAGAACCCACATGGCAACTCCCAACTACTTGGAACTCCAGCCCCAGGGGATATGATGCCATCTGTGGGCCTCTGCAAGCATCTGAATGCACATGGTGCAATACTGACATGCAGGTACCCAGACACATGCTTAAATAAAATTATTATTATTATTTTTTTGACATTTGGAATTAGTTTGTGGAAAGTTACCTATATATATTCTGGATACAACTTGTTGTCAGACACATCCATGTGTATAATACTTGGAATGTTTTCTCTTTGTGCACAGTGGTGTCTTTTAGTGAAAGCAAGGTCATCTTAATGGACAGCCGCTTATTTATTTATTTATTGCATACTCCCTCCAGATGAGAAGTCACAGGGGTACAATCTTGATCATGGTGTCACTGTTCTGGTATTCTATATGGCAATAAACTATGGCCACTCTCCAATTAAGAAATCTCTTGGCCAGGGGCCTGAACAATTAGTTGGGATGGTGTTTATTGTTCAAGCATGAAGGTTTGATTCCTAGCTGAGTTTGGTGGTGCATGCTTCTCAGCACATGTGGATCCCTGTGGCTCACTGCCCTGCATGTGCATGTACATGTACACACATGTACACATACCCATACCTGCACACATGTACATACACACTTGAACACACATACACACCCAAAATCCACTGTGCTATTGCTATTTGCTTTAGCAAGATTTCTTCTTTCCTCCCTTAGTCTTCCCAGGTTTTGTGTACACAGCTTTCCCATCTTCTATAAAAACTGTGATCAACAGTGCTGAGTTTTCTTAAATATTACCCAAGAGTGTGGGAAGTTTTCTCTTACTAAGTCACTGGCGTTTATTGTCCTCTGTCTAACTTTTCCATTGTAAGAGTCCTTTTCCAAGAGCAGGATTGTTGGTGGCACATCAGTGCATGAGGCTAGGTGGAGAGAATGCCCTTCCCATGCAGAGAAATGACACAAATCATAAAAGTGGTCTCCAGACCAAACTTAAAGGAAGTCTGTGGCCTGTCTCCTTCAGCTGAAGAGCTAGGAAGTAGCCTTGGAATGGAGGCCTGACCGGTTCTTGGCAATAGAACCGGAAATGGACTTTCAGGAAACAACTTGAGCTGACCACAGAGGCAAAGAGAGCTGCTTAGAAAAGCTGCAGAGACAGAGTGCTAGCTCAAGGGTAGAAATAACATTTTAAGGATTAGAGAAATTAAACAAACAAACAAACAAACAAACAAACAAACACACCCCAGATCTGTTCATGAGGCAAAAAATATTCTCATCACTGCCCACTGCATCCAGCACTGAGTAGAGTTTTGCTTTGTTTTTGAGACAGGGTATCATGTAGCCCAGGCAGACCTCAAATATGTTATTCAGTTGAACTTCTGACCCTTCTGCCTCTATCTAACCTGGTTTATGTAGTGCTGAGGATAGAATCCTGGGATTTGTATATGCAAAGCAAGCACTTCACCAACTGAGCCACATACATAGATATTATGTACTTGATTTCTCCTTGTCTTCCTCCTCCTTTTCTTGATGCTTAGGGTGAAGCCCAGGGCCTTGTCTATGCTAGACAAATACTCTTCCACCTGGGCTAAATCCCTGCTCTAATTAGCATGTCTACAAACTAGCCTTGGGATCCTGAGCAAGTCATTTGGCCTTGTGGCTCTGTGGCCTTGCCCATTCAACAAAAAAGCTGAGACTCTCTAAAGTCTTTCCTACCTTTCAAAAATTAATCTTAATTGTTTAAATGCAGAGCACAGCATTATACAAACAATAATACAGTGATTTCCCCTGTGATGGTCCTAACCTTCGGCCCTAGGAAAGGTGGAGGAGGTGATAAAAAACCTAATTAGCTACAGATCTTATTCTGGGGCTGAGTTTTCCTCCTGGGCTGTTGGGGCCTGCTGGCTGTGTAGGAGGACAGATGAGTTTCTCCATCAAATCATTCTCCTTCAAGTCCTTACAAATATAGTTATGATGACCATGTTTTCATTTTCCAAAAAATTTGGTAGCAAATCATCTGAGGGTTTTTTCTAGGCCATTCAATCACATGCAACTAACAAAAACTCAAGAACAGTCAACCTAGTGACTTTTTGATATTAAAGCCTTACAAATTTCATTTTGCTGTATCACCTGCTGTGAAATGCCTTATGAAATAATTCAGATTTTTAGACCCAGTCGGAAATCTGAAGGAGGAACTATGTGAAAGAAATCACTCTTATGTAAATTTCTGGGTCTCAAGGACCAAGGGTGTGTCTTTTAGAAGGATGATGTCATTGGCATGGTGCATCAAGACAGTGTCTTCATTGCCACGGTGGCCTGTCCTTAATATCCCACCAGCCCAGCACGTCTTCATTGAAGAAAAGGAACAAGTTCTCAGATAGTATCTGGAATGGAGGGATATACTGGCATGCATTTCTCTACAGTGTGAGATAGCTGATATCCCTAAGTTAGACAGAGAGTGTGATGGGGAATATGAACACCAGATAGGAAAGGCACAAAGTGGGCCTATGACGGGGTCCTCCACTATGCTTATCTTTCAACACACAGATCTAGTTGCCTTCTTGGGGAGGCTTCCTTGACCTCCCCGAGGAAGATTAAGTACTTCTTCATTTCATCTTCCACAGCATTACTTTTGTACCTCCAGTCAAGACACTGCTGGCTAAGTATAAGGATTTAGTCTTCTATTTAAAAAAAAAAAAAATGAAATCAAACCTGAATAAGAGAGACTCACTGACATAATATTTTGTTGTCTATTTAGAACTTCACTCTTGTAGTGTCTTCTAATTGTGATGATAGCTACATTTAATACAACAGGTATACGTCAAGTGCTATGCTGGAGACTCAGCAGATTACTGTAATAAGTAGAAGGCTTTTGGATCCATTCTTACTCAAGGTAATGGAATATGAGTAGCAGTGCTATATTTGAGTCTCATTTATCTACTTCAGCAGCACCAGAACTCCATCACCATACATGTGTGAATATATGCTTGTACACACCTGTATCTGTGCGTGTGCATATATTATACATGTGTAGCACTGTTAAAGCTTTATTTGAGATGGGAAGGGACGTTCTGGCTATCTGATAGGAAGGCATCTCAGAATATTATTTTCAATGGTAAAAATCCCAAAGGCAACCAGTAAATTGAAATGATATAAACACATGAATGCAGAGCTATAGTTCAATAACATATGAATCCTTTAAAAATTAAGTACTATAAATAATGATGAGTATTATAAGATATTTTTAGAGCAAGGGTGAATATAAATGGCATGTCCAAATTCAACCTAGTTAAATAATTACTGATATCCATTTTTATTTAAGGCCTGGGGCTCAAAAACTTCCAGGGCCTTTGCCATCATTCTTAACAGAAGAAAGTCCTACCTTTTGGTGAGAGATGAGAGATTAAAGGTGTAAAGATACACTAGTTTTGCACACTAAGTTGCCTGGTAACCCCAGTTGTAACGATAGCTATATCCCATAAAAAAAAAACCACTAAGGATTGAAGGATATAGTTCAGTGGTAGAAGACTCATATGGAAAGCCTTACATCTTATTTTTAGAAATTAAAAAATAAAACTAATATGTATGTGCTTTGGCCCAGCATAGTGGCACACACCTGAAATCCTGTAACTTAGAAGACTGAGGCAGGAACATCATGAGTCAAGACCATTCTCAGCTACACAGTGAGATTTCATCTCAACAACAACAAAAAATAAGCACTCCTGCCCCTATCTACCAGCAAGATTTCAAAAGAATCTCCCTTATATAATTTACTACCCACTGTCCTGATCATGAGAGTCAAGTCCTCTTAAATAGGAACCTGGATGGCCACAGAGTCAGCTCATGTGGAGAGAACAGGAGTTCCTTCTAGGGTGAGTGGCTGTCCTCCAGGATGGGGACAAAGCTGGGATCTTCTTTCCTTCCATCTCCTGTAGCCAGCAGATTTCTTGAGCCAGTCACCCTGGTGGTCAGTCTCATGAATCAGTAGCTAGAAACACAATTTAGTCATGTGGCCCAAAAAGATGCTTCCTTCTTAAGGATAGGATTCTTATAGGCCATAATCCAGTCAGCAGCCCTTTCCCTGTTATTTTACCTTTTGGTGGGCCTGAAATCAGCACAATGAAAAAATACAACCTAGGATTCAACAGTCTCTGAGGATATGTACTTAGCACAAGCAACTGGTCTACCTCCCTATCAGCATGAATGCTAAAACTAGGTACTGGTGGGACCTAGGAGCTACCTTTAAACTCTGTTTCTCATTATTGATAACAATCTTGTTTAGAATGCAAAAAAAAAAAAAAAAAAAGTGGAAAAAGAATTGACACACTCCACTGTCACAGTGAGGCAGCCTATCTGGGGTTTCTCTGAAGGCATGCAGTCCATGGAGATGTCAAGATGTCAACATGTGCGTGCGTGCATGTGTGTATGTGAATGTGTATTAGGTGGGAGGTCAAGTAATGCACAGAATCTGGAACACGGACATTGTTAGGCCTTGTATGAAGAATGAATTCCATCAGATTGAAGTTTGCATGGTAGGAATCTCAGAACGTTTGGCAGAGTATGACAAGATAGTGAATAGAACCTAATAAATGTTAAATAAATATTTGCCTAGCAAGAAATAAATGGATTTCAGTCTGTTTTATAAGGAAGGTATCTAAGGGTAAGTGCCTGTGTAAGATTACAAGGGTGAGGTTGGACAAGGTGAAGGCCGCTGTTGAGAAGTTGGCAATGAGAGATCCAAGATGAACTGCTGCTATCCCCATGATTTTGCATATGGCATGGCTTGAACATATTTATGGCTGGATCAAGTTTAGCTACAAAGAGAAGGCCCTGCAATCTGATATCTTAGAAGCCGCCCCATGTGATGTAGGCAAACTAAACTTGCTCTTCCAACATTCCAGTGCTTAGTGACCTATGAGACATTTGCTTTGTGCTGAGGAGAGGGAATGCTAACAACAGCAGAGGGGACATGTTTATTGCTTACCTCGCCTCATTAGACCATCACTTACATGTAGAATTACTATTATCCTGTGTTCTAAAATGAGGGATCAGAGGCCCAGTAAGAATGAATAACTTGGCAAAAATTGTGAATCTGGTAACAGAATTAGGTCGTATCTCTAGATCACTATGCTGGCACTATGTGGACGCCCCCCCCAACCCATGTGTGCAAGTGTATGTACATGTATGTGTGCATAGATAGAGAGGCCAAAGGTAAACATCAAGTGCCTTCTTTAATCATTCTCCATTCTATTTTATGAGACAAGACCTGTCATTGGAACCTAAGGTTTCACTATGTAGTCTAGGCTGGCTGGTCCCTAAGTCCCAGAGATCCTCTTGGCTACGCCTAGGATAGTTCTAGGATTACAGGAGAGCTTTGTCTTTCAAGTCTACTCAACTCTCTGGCACAATGGTTCATTAGCCTTCATCTCCATAGATAATTTTTATGCATTTTTAAAATAAGAAAGAAAAAATTTCATCCATGAACAAATCATGTGAATTTATAATAGCTACCTGGACCTTGGCATTCATAATCTTTGTCCTTCAAACCAGAGAGTAGCCAAATAGGGCCTTTAATTTTCTCTCCCTTTCGCAATATTTCCTTTTAAAGCATGTCCTTTTGGGACTTGGGGCTGTGGGGTTTTTTTTTTGTTGTTGTTGTTGTTTTTTGTCCTGATTCACATATTACTGTGCAGACTATGAGTCAAGCTGACCAAGCATGTTGAGATGTACATTCCTCAGGGAAGCTTATCCACACACTAATACTTCCTGGAATCTTGGGGTCTAGTATCTATAGGATCTATTTTAAGAATCAGGATAATAATGTGATTCCTTGAATGGCTTCTGTACCCGATGCTTTCGTGTAGGATATCATCAGCCTTCTAGAAAGGCAGGAAGAATATAGAAGGTTTCTGTTGTAGCCCTGGAAATAGCTTTGACTTGATATGGAAGCCAGTATACTCCTGGTGGTAACTCACATAATGTCAGAGGCGAACAGATGCCTGCTGACACTGGGCGAAAGCTGAGAAGTCGTTCCCCATACGATCAGTGACTTTAGTGAGCTGACAGAACTTAATTTAGGTGGAAACTTACAGTAATCATCATCTCCTTTCTCCACCAGACCTGTGCTTTGGATACGTGAGCTCCGGCTTTGTGATCTGAGGGAGCTGGCTTTGACTTCTTAGTCTGTCATGTTAGGGAAGCCGTTTAAGTGCTTAGTCTAAATTTACTCATATGTGGAAAGGACTCAGCTGTACTCATTAGGTGGCTCTGAAGGCTAATTGTAATGGTGTCAGAGCACATGTCGGACATTCTGAGTGTCCTGGAGGGGTGTCTACCCATTCCCTCTTTTGTTTTATCCTAAACTTGTCTGTCCTAACAAAAAACAGATAAGTCCGCCGGGAAGAAGGAATCCAAACAGTTGATAACAGTAAGAATGAACAAAGTCCTTTGGAGAAAAGGAGCAAGCTGGTCATTTCTCATATAAAAGGGCAGACTGCAGCCACAAGAGTTGCTGTGCGAACTTTATATAGCTTTGTGGTTGCACTGTCCTTTCTGATTTTGTAAAGGCCAGGGTCTGGGCTAAAAAAATGGCTCAGCAGGTAAAGGCACTTGCCATAAAGCCAGATGGCTTGAGTTTGATCCCAAAATCTATATAGTAGAAGACAAGAGCAACTCCTGAAAGTTGTCCTCTGACATGTATCCCATGCCATAACTCACACACACACACACACACACACACACACACACACACACACACACACACACACACACCCCATAAATAAATAAATGTAATTAGAAAAAAACAACCTTGGCATGGTGACGCACGCCTTTAATCCCAGCACCCAGGAGGCAGAGGCAGGTGGATCGCTGTGAGTTTGAGGCCAGCCTGGTCTACAGAGCGAATCTAGGACATCCAAGCTACACAAAGAGACCCTGTTTAGAAAAAGCAACACTCCACCCCCCCAAAAAAAACCCAAAAAACAAATGTCTGCCTCAAGTATCTAAGCTTAGATACTAAATATATATCAACTATTAAAAAGACTCTTAGTGCCCACAGGCCCATAATTCACCTTTAGCTTTTAGGGAAATTCCACAGATGGCATTTTCTAGAGCTCCAGGAAATGTATGCTGTTGATATACATGACACCAAAAATGTTCAGGACACCAAAAACATCCCAAGTGCCGTCAAGGAAGCCCCCCTGATCACAAAGGAATCTCACAGAAGTGGCTTTTGGCCCTACACCTGTCAAGGCCTGGCAGCTGCTGGCCAAATCCTCTTCCTGTAAATATAGTGGAAGAACAGGGATCGTTCTAAAGGAGAATAGTGAGGAACAACAGTTGTCTCTTCCTCTGGGATGTTCTAGAAGGCTGCTGGACAATTTTGCTTCCCTGAGAATAGAGTGTTAGGCCTATTTTGCCACAATCGATTGTTTAGGAGATGGTCTGACATAAAAGAGAGGGCAGTAGGAAAGACGTGAAAGGAATCAGGAGTTTATCCAACTTCTGCCACGTAGGAAAATGACCTGTGAATAATCCTCCAGTGAGCAAATGCCTGGAATAATAATGATTATTAGTTAGTTAATTAATTGATTTTGTAGTGCCTGGGATAGCATCCAGGGCCTCCGGCATGCTAGGCACATGCTCTCCCTCTGAGGTACATCCCAAGCCCATCTCATGCCTCTACTAACTGCAGTGAGTCACCCTCCTGCCAGAGAAACGAGTGTTTACACGGTGTTGGGTAAGTGGTGGTGAGATAAGAACACTCCAGGTCTGCTGTGAATCATGGCAGATCTTTGTTTTATTATACACAGGCTATTTTGAATATGTGAGTAGGAAAGATGAAGTGATTCTCTCCCCTGCCTACCCCCAAGTCCAGTCCCACGCCTCTTCTGGAACCCAGTCAGCTCATAATCATCTCCTCTCGGAAGTGCCCAGACTACAGGCACAAAGGAGACACGTAGGAGCTGGGTGGTCTGGCTCTCTGCTCTGCTGACTTCAGCCTGGTTTTGCCCTGCCTCAGGAGCCCTGCAGCTCATTGGACTAGAAGATCCCACTCCCACCACTGCAGGTGGCTAGTACTGCACCGCATGTTACCTGTGTCCACCTGACTGTGCCTGTTCAGACACACCTGTGTGTCAGGATGGGTGTCTGCCACGTGCAGGGTGATGATTCTTAAAAAAAGACTTAGATAGAACTGGCGAGATAATTCAGCACGTAAATGTATTTTTCTTACCAGCCTCACCACCTGAATTTGTTCCTTTAATCTCACAGTCGAAAGCAAGAACCAAGTCCTGAGGGTTGTTGTTCAATCTCCATACATGTGCTGTGACACACATGCACACACACATGTACTCTCTCTTCCAGCTGTTTTTGGGGACAAGTTGATGTCTACACCTATGGGCATGCCTCCAATATGTCGGCTGTTAAGGTCTTTGAGTGACAGCTTAATATGTTTTTAAGACTGGGGGGAACCAATGACAATTCTGGAGGAGCCTTGTTTATGTTGGACTGGCCTGCCCAAGCCATGTGCCAGAGATTTTGCTCACAGCAGGAATTAGAGGTAAAAACAGGAAGGGCTTTGGACATAGCAGAGGACTAACCTGGAGCACAGGACAGTCAGGAAGGATGTGATGTGGAGACATGTGAGAAAGATGCCTAGTTGAACCTGGACACACACTTGTACACCCCATCACTTAGTGCTCCTTGAGTGTGTGTCGAGGAGAAAAACAAAACAAAACAAAACAAAACAAAACAAAACAAAACAAAACAAAACAAAACACCTGAGTCCTTCAGAGCCAGGACAACAGAGTGAGTATGCCTTAAATCTCTTCGTCCTGATCTCGCCCATGTGAAATCCCTGGAAGTGGATACTGGCCATCAGGGGATCTTTCAGAGCCTACTAGCCTTCTAAACACATTTCTGCAACCTCTGGTTAGTAATTTGACTCCTCCGAGCCTCAGTTTCCACATCTAAAAGCGAGAAAGAGTTCCACCAGGCCCCCAACTCCATATGCCTGGGGCAGTGAACTGCTCACAGACTAGCCATGCAGCTTCAGAAGGAGAAACTTGATTCTATAGAAAACATACTTTCTATCTGTTGGGTGAAAATGGAAGCAAGATCATTGCTCTTTGCCCCAGCTTATCAAGGGGTGTGGGGCCCAAGTGGCTTAGGCATAGTTGATTGCAAATTGGTAACTATTTACTTGGGACAGCAAAATTAAAGCATGTGCTTTCTGTATCCACACACCATCAAAATGTACATCAACCACCACCAAATATAGTAATGGCTGACATATATATATATATATATATATATATATATATATATATATATATATATATATATAGAGAGAGAGAGAGAGAGAGAGAGAGAGAGAGAGAGAAAGTGTGTGTATAAGTGCCTGTCATAGCCAACCTTGGCTACTTTTCCTCTGAGGCCATCCACTTTGTGTTTTTGAGGCAGGATCTCTCATTGGAACTTGGAAATTGTCCAGCAGGCTAGACTGGATGGCCAATAAGTTCCAGGAATTTGTCTGTCTCTACCCGTCACTGCTGAGATTACATGTATATGCCATGGCTCTTTATGTGGGTGCTAGAGGTTGAACTCAAGTCCTTATGCCTGTGTGGCAAACACTTTACCAAACAAACTATTTCCCAGCTCCACTAAAGGCTGATTTTGAGCAAGTGCTCATATGCTGAGCTTAATATACACTATCTCACCAATTATCACAGCCACTGTGAGAAGTCAATGGCACTATCGCCTCTTCAGTTTTCAGAAACCGCTAGGACAGCAGCACAGAAGTGAATTACCTTGCCCTAGTGCCCAACTAGTAAGTGATGGAGCAGGGGTTTGAGCTCATCTGATACCAAAGCCTGTGGCAGTAAACAGAATTGTTTTTAATAAGCACCAGAAGAAGAAATTTATCCTAGTGACTGGTTCTACCTAGTGACAGGCATTTGGTTTTCTTTGTTGCCAAGGAATGTTGGCAATTTCACCATGCCCAGGGACCTGCCTGTCCTGGGGAATATCTTCTTTCTCAAGAGAAAAGCAAATGATGGCTCAAGAGCAGCCAGTGGCTTGGGACTGTTCCCCAGCCTCTGTCTCTGTGGAGGAGAACACGCATCCCGCAGTGAGAGAGGCCGGCAGCCTGTCTGGGCTCAGTCACATGATCTCCAGGGCCATTCCAGTCTGGGATTTTATATTTTCTCTTGAAGACCTTTTTATGTCTTCCCAGCTGCTGGGGATTCCCACCCCTCCCAACCCCTGGGGGATGGGGCTATGGGGACACTGTGCAATCCATGTTAAGCCCTTTCATATTTTGTAAATAGGTCCTTTGCAGCTCCAAGAGTCGGAAATTGGTTCAGAATGTCTATGTGTGATTATGCTTCCTGAAACCAAATGTTATAACCCCCCCCACACACACACAGTTGCAGATTGCTAAAGTAAATATGCAATAAACTCTTTTCAGTGTGCTTTTGATAGGGCACAGTTTAGTCACTGCTGTACCATTGGCAAGGCCCTCTTAGGTTTCCTGCCCTTCCCTCCACTCTTTGGGTTGAAGGCATTGCCTAATCCACCCTGTGGTGATCTTCCCCAATGGTTGAAATTCCAAGAGGTAAAAAATACCCACCCTTTCATCTCTACCCACTTCATTCTTTCTCTAAGCCTGTAATTGGATCTAAATGGAAAATAAAACCTTTGCAGGCCAAGGAAGTTGGCAGTAGACGGTGACATGAAGAGGAACATGTTCCATCTCTAATCCAGAGAATCACTCCCTCCTGTGCAAGGGACAATAAAAACAAGGCATTCTCCAAGTGTGGCTCTGGGTATCGATGAAGGGGAGGGATTGTTATAAACATCATTTCACATTCTAAGATGTCAAGCAGCTTATAGCAACACACTCCCAAATCATTTGACCTCTCTGAGGACAGGGAAATGCTGTCACCACCCCTGAGTTCTCAAACTTTGACAGGAATTTGGGGGCAGCAACACAAACATACCATATCACAGTGCTACAAGCAGAAAGATAATCCCACATGTGCCCTGGGCAGTCACTGTGGGCTTAACTGTCAGATAGTCTCTTACTTAGTCGTCCATTTTTTTTTTTTTTTTTTTTTTGAGTCTGACTCTGCGCACGTGGTGGTGCGAATGCTAGATTGAGGCAGACAGAGATGAGCAAGAAGGAGGTCTGCTCTCAAACCCTTGGGGAAAATGCACAGAGCACTGAGAGTGAAAGCTGCATATAGTCATAAAGTAGCAGGTATTTCCCTCACTCAGGTCTCAGTGTGCTGTGAACTCTGGAGGAGATGACACTTGATTCTGCAAATAGTCTGGTGAAGGCATCGGGGAGATGCCCGGATAAAGTGTGATTTGATGTCATAGCAGGAGGGTTCACTAAACTCAGGAGTGGGAGGGCAGGAGGTCTGGGGCTTCCTCTCTCCCCTTGTCCCTTCTTCCTGTCCTCTACTCCAGGCTCTTTTTTTTTTTCTTTCTGTTGCCTTTCCACCTCTCACAGAATATCAGCAAATGAGGACTTTGTCCTGCAAGATTAAATACTCTGAAAGCAGAGCTTAATAATTACTGCTTGGAGATAGTACCCTACACTGTCAACATTTCTATTAAAACTATTGGGGGTGTCCCTCCTCTATACATAGAGATAAAGAAGCGCTGCTGCAAATGTAACTTTGACATGTTGTACAGCTGGAAGGTGCCAGAACAGGGGCCAGGGTTTGAACCTCTCAGCCTCTTGGAACCACCTCTCTGTGTCCCTGTACCTCCTGTTTCTCCCTCTGGGAAGCATAAGTTTGTCATCACTGCTTTCCTGTCCCTCATGTCTTCTTATAGCCCAGCCTGCTGCTTTCAGGGTGCCTCAGGTAAGCAGACAGCCAGTTTGGAGCTGTAGGCACAGCTGCTGCCCCCTGCTTTCCCCACCCCCCTCCTGCAGCAATTTACCCGTGACCTTCTGGGCTCTGGGCCAGCCCTTCTTGAAAGGAAAATGTGCAGACCCTGGGGATAGAAATTAGTTCCCCTGAGCTAGAATGGCTGCCACTGCCAAAGGCACCAAAAGAGAGTATTCTGTGTGCTGGGGAAACCACACAACTCTAGGAGGGTAGCAAAGGGGAGGGGTTTGTATCACAGCCCGCCCCCCCCCCCGCCCCTTCACTAAAGTCACACCAAGGAGCTCGAGAAGTGGAGAGGACATGGAGGGGAAAGCCAGATCTCATACAAGTGCCTACCCTCTCCCCATAAAGTTTCACTTTAATTCATCTTTAATCTTCATCATAAAGAAGTAAAGCTCAGTGCAAATACTTTTCTTAACAATGGCTTAAGAAGTAGATTTGGAAGATGAGCCCGTCAGATCAAATAAGTATTACCATCTATTCTGTTTTTCTCTGAGTTGTGCGGCTTTGATGCATCCCTTAAGGTGTCCCTAGGTACTCAGTGCTTCTGAAAGCAGGGGGAACCAGAGGGTACAGAAATAGAGGGATCTCGGCTCACCTTTTGCACTCCCGGGTTGAGGACCTTAGCCACCTTTGCCATCCTGGGGGTGTAGAAACAGCGCCTGGCTTCTCAGGCAGGGGCTTGAGGTCACACAGCTTGGACAGCGCTGCTGAAGGGACAAGTTCAGGTTCGCGCGTCCAGCCGGCAGCTCTGGCCGCAGCGCAGAGCCGCGGTCTGCTTTAATTGGAGAGCGGGACTCCCTCTAAAACGTCACCAGCCAATGCGCGTGGGCCCCCACTCGGGGCCAGCCAATCAGAACAGAAGGCTGAGCCCCTCCCTTAGGGTGGCCTCAGCGGGGAGGCTGAGAACGTGGCCAAATTCTACCCTGACCTCAGTGCAGCCCGCCGCCCTGCCACCTAGGGCTCACATCTGTCCCCTAGGTGGCAGGAATCCCTCCCCACGCCCTTCTCCTTTTAAGGACAAGGAGCAGAGGGAGGGGCAGAGGAGACCTAGGCAGATTCATTCAGGTCAAAAGAGAGCTAGCAAATAGGAGAGCCAAGGTATTTTTAGAGAGCTGGCTCCAAAAATAAATGTGAGTAGTGCTCTCCGCCCACCCTCTTTCCCCCTTGTCCCAGGAGTGTGCGAGGCAGGTGGTCTGTAGAAGCCTCGACTGACCTTAAACTGGGTAAGGTCTCTAGAAACCAGAGAGAAGAGACTCTAGTAAATTTTAATTTTCTTAAAAACAACAATAAAATCAAAATATTTTAAATACCTTTTTATAACTTGTTTATACTTCCCTTCTTAGAGGAAGAGAACACAATCTTTATTTTGTTTTTAATCTCTCTCTCTCTCTCTCTCACTCTCTCTCTCTCTCTCTCTCTCTCTCTCTCTCTCTCTCTCTCTCTCTCTCTCTCTCTCTCTCTCTCTCTCTGTGTGTGTGTGTGTGTGTGTATTGGAACTTGTATGAAGGTCAGAGAACAACTTGTGGAAGTCAGTCTCCTCCTTCCACCATGTGAATTCCCAGCATCGAACTCAGGCCATCAGGCTTGGCAGCAAACACCTTTACCCTGGGAGCATTTCCATAGTATAGCTTCCAAATTACTTCACGCAGTGTTATTATGAATCCAACCAGGAGGATGAGGGTAGATCGTAAATAGATCAAAGCTGTGCTCTGCTACAAGACTTGATTTAACCTGGAAAGGTGAGATCAGAACCAGCTCCAGGGGAGCGAGCTCGAGACTATGAAAGACATCCTGTGAAAATTGGTAACTTTTAGACAAATTAAATCTTGCAGGTCTGGATGAGCAAAAATCTATCTGATTTTTCTCATCCTTGAAATGAAGTGTCCATGGAACTTCTAACAGTGGTCCTTGTAAATTGGCCCAGCTTGCTTAGCTAGGCCAGGCGGTTTGCTCCCCACTCCGCATTGCTCTGTGAGGCAGTTCCCCAGACTTGAATTCCCCTGGTTTGTCCCAGGAGAATACAGCACAGGCACCCTTTGATTCAGAACAACCCTCTTTCATCCCTTACAAGGCGGGGTGGTCTTTCTAAAACCCACATTAGCAAAATCTCCTGCTAGAATTAGGGCTCTGGTGGGCTAACGTGAAAGATTGGAGGTGGGGGGCCCAGAGTTGATCCTAAGGTATATCCTTTAGTACTGACAGATGAGGGGTTGGGACTATGGGTTGCATTCCGAAATTTTCTAATTAGGTGCTTTCTATTACTGTGGATTTAAGCCTTCCTCTATCTTCTTCAGGAATCTTGAATCATCTCCAGCTCACTGTGCCCCAAACTGTGAACTGAAACTGAAAATTCCCTTTTCACATTCCTAGAAATGGTTTCCCTTGGTGATTTCACACACACACACACACACACACACACACACACACACACACACACACACACTTTTAGATGACAGAAGGCCTATATTTCCTTCACATAGGTTTCCACTGTAATTAGTTTCTTTTACTCTTACCTCTAACTACAACTATCAACATGGAAGGGAAGCTCAGGGCACATTAACTGGATAGACAAACAGTTGGAAGGATGAATGAATAAAGATCTGGTTCTGATTGCATGTATGTGTGTGCACGCACGAGTGTGTGTTGTGTTTGTGTGTTTTTGTGTATTCAGGAGGAGGCCAGAGGGCATACTTGGCCATTGTTTGTAAATCACAGCCACCATTGACCCATTGGCAAGGTCTCTCATTGGCCTGGACCTTGCCCAGTAGGATAGTCTAGCTGGCTAGTGAGCTCCTATGGACCCACCTGCCTCTGCCTCCCTCGTGCTAGGCTCATGAGCATGCCCCCACACCAGGCTTGTCTTATGTAGGTTTCAGGGATTGAACCCAGGTCCTCACGTTTACTAGATGAGCATTTTACCAACTAAGCCATCTCCCCAGCTGGGATTCTGACTTTGTCATTAACACCGATCAAGCCAGGTGAGACCAGAAGAGCTGGCACAAGGGTTTAGCTTGTCAAGCATCCAAGGTGGGCTGCGCTGGAATGTTAGAAACCCACAGTCGTCAACAGAAGCCTTTGGACAGAAGCTTCCCATAAGGAGCTCTCACAGTAGCAGATCCTCAGGACGACACCATGCCAGAAGCTCTCATGTCTCAGAGCACTGAGGACAGGAGCCAGGAGTGTAACAAAGGCATGCTTTATCCCTTTTAGACTGGGTAGAGGCCTTCCTAGTAACGTCACCACCCACTCCCAGCCCAGCCATTCTTCTTGCCTCATCTTGAGAAAACACCGTAGCTGTAGTCACTTCACACTGTGTAGTTTTAGCTACAGATGCCTCCTTTCTTACCTTTACCTCTGGCTCCACGTACATTGAAGGGTGCAGCTGTCACAGCACCTTCTCAGGATGGAGCACAGGGGATACTGTCCTGCGTGACCCATCCTCTATTTTCTAGAGAGCTACTTGCCATGGGCAGACAAGAGATCCCTGCTGTCCTCTAGAGCCTGTCCACATCCCAACTCAGGGGGCCAATTCCTATGTTTCAGGTCCATCTGCTGACCCACACACTAAAGGAGGTCCTATAGCCATAGACCTGCATGGCTGCCAAACTGTTAGAGCCTGTGTCTGCTCAGTTACATGAAGGGAATGCGGCCACTGTACCTCAGCTGCAGTGCAGCTTTGAGATGCCCTGCACTCTTCCTTATCTTTCCGTGTATGGTGTATGTGGGTACACATAGAGTTAAACATGTGGAGGTCAGTGGTTAAACTTGTATATTATATCTTACCAGTTGGGCTAGGCTGGTGACTAGTGAGCTCCAGAGAGCCTCTGTCTTTGTCTCCCGAGGACTTGGATTGTGAGCATGTGTGCCACCATGTTTGAGTGGATTGAGCTCTGGTTCTTTTGCTTGTGTGACTTTATGGACTGAGCTCTCTATTTCTTGCAGGGAAGAAAACAGAAATCTAGAAATCTCTTTTGAGGGGATTGGAACAGTAACAGGGTCTAATTTTCTCAAGGCTCATTGATTTGAGGTACTGGAAAAGTCCATTCATTCATACGGAGTCTTGGGCACCTTCCTTAAGCAAGCATTGGGGATACTCCATACATTAAAGACAAATTCTTCTGCTTGGAGATTCTTGGTCTAATAATTAACACCAAGGCTTTCTACCTAATAAAGTTTTTGCTTACTAGATCTTGGCCACTCAGAGAAAATGAAAGTTCAAGGGCTTCCTTTATCAAGGGTCATATAACTAAAAATTGCCAGCACTGAAATTCAAACTCACAAGTCATGATTGGAGAATGCATTTTTACCTGTATTGTGTGGTCCTCCCATGACCCTGGTCCTAATCACAGAGGAGTGAGTGGTTGTCAGGGTAAAAGTGAGTACTTGGTTCAAAACAATACTGTGGATGCCCTCAACACCTGTCCCCTCATCATCTGGGAGTTTTGAATGACTCTCACAGTCCTTTCACCATTCATGAATGAGTCAACTGAACATGCAAAATACTGGATTGGGAACTAGTGTGGGTTCAGTCTTGAGGAGAGCAGACACTAGCAAACACAGTAGGGAGGGGGTTTGTCCTCACAGGTTGCTATCCAGTGGATGGAGGTGGCATTCAGTCAGTGACTAGATATTTAGTTAAGAAAATTACGCATTTCACAAGGTACATAGCAGAGAGTAAATGGAGTAGAAATTGCATATTTTTTCTTTGTGTCATGGGGTCCCAGAAAGCCTGATGGTGGTGGCAGTATGTCAGCTGAGACATGGAACAGAGGAAGGAATTAGATGTGAGTAAAACCAACAAGGAGAGAGTACTCCAGAGCTGTAAGAGCAAAGGCCCCCAGTGGGCTTGGTGGGTGAGGGGTGGAAAGGTCAACTTAGAAGAAGAGCCATGTCAGCTGGAAGGAACAAGAGGAGGTCAGGGGCAGGCAGGGCTGGATCTCCGTGACTCCTTTAAGCCACACCAAGGAATTAAAACTCTTTTCTGAGAGCCCCTAGACACTACATAGTCCCGCTTTCCAACTGGAATACCATGCATGCCACACGTGACACTTCAAACTCCCCAAGAGCCACATTTACAGGAAGCAAAAAGAAACTGGTAAGATATTTATAATAAATTTTATTTAATACGATATCAACAAAGTGTTGCCATTTCCAGATGTGCTTGAGAGAAGGCTCACTGAGATGTTTCCTGTTCTTTTAAAAGCTGGCTAATGAATTAACTAATTAATTAATTATTTTTTATGTCTGTGGGTGTTTTGCCTACACAATGTGCATGTTTGTGTACCATGTGAATGTTTTGTACCCGTCAGAAGAGGGTACCCAATCCCCTGAGACAAGTTATGGACAGTTGCGAGTCTCCACTTGGATACTGGGAATTGAACCTGGGTCTTCAGAATTGAACCTGGGTCATCTGGAAGACCATCCAGTGCTCTTAACTGCTGAGCCATCTCTTCAACCCCTTCCATTCTTTTTTTATTTTTTTTATTTTTTATTTTTTTTGTGCTGCAACTTTGAAACAACCGATCCTCCCACTACATCTCCCTAAAGATTCACCATACTACAACGATTTGGTGTTCTCATGTGTCTAGGGCCTACCATATTAGACAGAGAGGGCCTCACTGCAAACTAAGAAAACAAAACAAAACAACAACAACAACAAAATACCATGACAAGCAAGTGGGAATTTAGCTCATCACTAGCATTCTCTCATCACTACTTGGAGAAATAATTGACTGGTATCTTTTGGTCTGCCGTGGAGCCTATACTAAAAGGGACAAGTGATTTTGCCAAAGTTACAAAGTCAGAAAGAAGTAGAAGCAAGATTTGAACCCAGTTTCCTGGCGTCATACCAAGCACTTTCATGCAGTTCCACCGACTGCAGCTCACAAGAGCTTTTTCATTGTTAGTATATAGCAGTCATGGCCCAAGATGTCACCATCTGCGAATGTGAATAATGACTTTTATTTGGTTGTGATTTCTAAGAACATCCTGTATCCATTAAAAACACCTAGCACTTAAGGATTAGTAGATATAAATAATCCACAGGCCACATAGTCTATTTTAATTAGCTGTTATAAATATGCGTGAGTGACATACTGTAGCCTAATTTGTGTTAATTTTGACTCACATTGTGCCATATATTTTGTGACTTGTCCACAAATTAAATCTTTTGGTTTCTTTCCTGCTATTTTTTTTTTTTTACAGGAACTTTAATTTTAGAATAAAGAACTAATTTTCTCCAGATTTTTGGATAGGCTCCCAGATTCAGAAAGGGTTTGCCTATAGGGCCAAAACATCTGGATTAAAAACCACGATTGTTGGATCTAACCAGTGTTCTGCTTCACAGTCTTTGACAGGGGTGGAGAAAGATACAAGGAGACTCTGCCTGTTTGAGGATTACTACGCCAGGAGCTAGAGTCCTGAATGCTGAGCCCAATTATGCTAACATCAGTGTGGCTAACCCCTTACCTTGCAATTCAAGTTTGCTGTAAATCACCTGAAGTGACTGCTAGATTTGTCCTTGATGTCAGCTTTGCAATCTATCTGCAGGTGCAATAGTAACGGTTTCCCATTTAATCAGGTAAAAGGAGCACAAAGAAAGAGTACAGGATGTGTTCCTGGAAAATAGCTCTGAGAGAGATGGGGCGGGGAGAGGGACACACACACACACACACACACACACACACACACACACACACAGAGAGAGAGAGAGAGAGAGAGAGAGAGAGAGAGAGAGAGAGAGAGAGAGAGAGAGAGAGAGAGAGATGTTAACTTCAGCTCTACCATGGGTGAAGTAAGAGGTTTGAAGAAGCCACCCGAGACTTTCGTTGTCTCTGAAAAATAAAGATAATGATGGTTGTTGCCCACTTAGTGCAAATGCTTCCACATTTTTCTTGCTCCATCTGCAGTACACAGAATTTCAAAGTGGTCCCCGTGCTGGTTCCTCTAAGTTGCTTCTAACAAACACAAGATGGTGAAGGTGTTGGAAATCATGCCATTATTAGGCTTTGTTTCCTGGGAAAGATGAAGAGATTTTTTACAGATATAATTAAGGTCTAGAATAAGCTACAGAGGGGAGATGCTCCTATGTGCCCTCAACCTGATGTGAGCCTATGAAAAAGGGGCCTATAAGTGACAGAAATAGCTCTTCTTTCTGTCTTTCTGGATCTGAGGAATCAGCCACTGTCAGTTTCACATCTGCAAGAACACAAATTCTTCCAACAGCACATGAGCTTGGAAGAGAGTGGAGCCTGTCTCAGAGGAGGTCTCAGAGGATACCTCATGCCAGGCTGACAGCTGGAACTCACTCATGTGAGGCCCTGAGCCAGGGACCCAATTAACCAGTTAAGTGTGCCTGAATCCCCAAGCCATTGTAACAGTGCCTTGGACTTGCTTCTTTTTACCCTTGTGTGTGTGTGTGTGTGTGTGTGTGTGTGTGTGTATGCATATTGTGTATATGCATATGTGTGTATGTTCCTGTGTATTGATGCACACAGCATGAGGAGGTCAAAAGACAATGTTAGCCATCAACTCTCACTTTCCACTTGTTTGAGTCAGGACTTCCTGTTTGCGCCAGCTTTAGCCAGGCTAGCTACCTTGCAAGCTTCCAGGGAGTTTTTCAAACTCTGCCATTCAACTCACACTGGGATTGCAGATATGTCCTACCATATCTGGCTTTTTTGTGGGCTCTGGCTGTTTGAATTCAGATCCACACACTTGTGTGGCAGGAATTGTAACCACTGAGACACCTTCCAAGCCTCTGACTTTTTAAAACTTTACTATGGTATGGGAGTGATGGGTTGGATTTCTGTGTTTTGAATTTGTATCTTTTTCAAGGGTCTCAGTCTATGGTCCAGTGCTTTCTGGGGATGCTGGGCAGGTACCCACAGCCACACAATCTCAGGAGTTAGTGAATACCTGTGTTGCCAAACTAGGGTGTTTGCCTAGGATATTCAGAGCATTTTGGACTTAAGATATCTTTAGTTTACAATAGGTTTGCTATGGTTGACATGGTTGATATGGTCAACTTGAAAGCATGCAGACTCCCCTAAGAGACAAAGCTCAGGGCATGTCTGCAAGGGGCTGTCTGGATTAAGTTCAGTGAGATGGGAGGATCCAGCCTGAATGAAGATGACGATGACTGAGGGCTGAGCTCCCAGGTGTATAAAAGGAGACAGCCAGCTGAGCGCTAGCAGTCCTCGCTCTTTGCTTCTTGGCTGCAGATACAATGTGAGCAGATGCCTGTTGCTCCTGCCACCATGCCTTCCCTAGCAGGATGGACGGTATCCCCTCACACTGTAAAGCAGGACAAACACAGCTTCCCTTACACTGATTCTTGCCAGACATTTGGTTACAGCCATGAGCAGTAACTAACACAGGGATCTATCTGCCCCACTGGAATCGGGGCATGCGCGGGGGATGGGGGGTAATCTGGATGTGAGAAGAGCATTAAGGTGGTAGATTTCTGCTTGTTTACTACACTGGAGAGAAGATCCAAGCAGCATTATGCCAAAATTATTGAATTGTATTAAAGCTTTAATTTTCTGTTACTATGAACAGGTTTGCTCGGTCCTTTTAAAAGTGACACTTCTCTGAGTTCTTATAACTTCCTAAGGCAGAAAGTCATATGAATAGGCTATCCTATCCCCCCTTTTAATTGATTGATTGATTGATTAATTAATTAATTAATTTTTTGCAGTGCTAGGGATGGAACCTCAGGGCCTTGCACATGTCGGGAGCAGGTGTTATTCCATTGAGCCCCACCCCTAGCCACAAGTATCTTGTAAACAACATGTCTTGCCCTTGGGTTACTCTGTTAGCTACTTTTCTCATTAGTGTGGCCAAATACCCAGCAAAGGACAACTCAAGGAGCTGGAGGGATAGTTCAGTTAAAAAACTTGGTTGAGATGGGGTATGTTCTTTGTAGGCCAGCTGACCTGCAAGTGTCGGGGGGGCAGGTTCTCCTGCCTCTGCCATCTGCCTCACCGGTATAAGAACCTGAGTTCAGATTCTGGGCAATGCACTCTTAGGATCTCAATACCAGGGAGGTAAGACAAGAAGAGACCTAAAGCTTGTTGTTCAGCCAATCGAGCTAACTTCTGAGCCCCAAGGTCAGGCAGAGGGCCCATTTCAAAAAATAAAGTTGAAAGAGATTGAGAAAGACACCTGGCATCGACCTCTGATCACCCCACCCATGTACACACACCTGCAGGAGAAACACTCACACACCTGCACTTGCCACACTTGAGATCCTGAGGTCTGTCCCCTGCACTACGATAAGCCACCAGACACACACACACTCACTAATAATGCTTATTCCAAAATGGGAAATCTAAAGGGTGTACAAGTCTGAGAGACGCAAGACGTCATCCTTACCAGCAACAGCTTTGTCCTTTGTCCCACACACAAACACATATCCATGCCCCTCCCCCATGCATACATACTTAGAGGTGGGGCCATGGAGGGAGGGAAAAGCATGGCAGTAGGTTTGATTTTCATCCATCACAGAGGAGCATGAGGCTTGCACACATCTCTGTGTATCAAAAAGCAGAAGAGGGAGAATGTTGGTGCTTAGCTGGCTCCCTCCCTTTCCACTTGCACAGGATGGTGTCACCCACATTCAGTGGGTCTCTCCCTCCCTCAGTTAATGCCCCCAAAGACACAGCAGTGCTGTGTCCCTTAGTTGATTCTAAGGCTGGTCAAACTGATAATGAAAATTGACCAGCAGCCAGCCAGCATCATAGGGAAAATGTTAGGTAGAATCTTGGAAGATTTGACCGAGTCACACATTAAATGTAACTAAATGTGCTGTTTAATGACTTTCCAACCTGTTTGTTCACTGTGTGTGTGTGTGTGTGTGTGTGTGTGTGTGTGTGTGTGTACATTTAAGTATGCATATCCATCCTGCCTTGTTTCTAGAACAAGCCAGGTAACAGGAAGGAGTGAAATTCTTGAAATAACCAAAGGTTGTCATTTCTACCTCAGGAGGAGAATCTAGAGCTTAGCCATGTCAGTTTAGCTTCTCACAGCCTCCCTTGAGAAAGTCCCAGCTAGAGGGGATGGAAGTTCACACTGGGAGCACTCAGGGGGCGGTCCCTGTTTTCTGGGTGGGGACTTCCCGGACAAGGATGATAAACAGGATGCCCAGCCTTTAGTGTGGATGCTTCCCACATGGCCTTTGAATCTTCTTTCTCTTCTTCCTCTAGCTCTGTGCCCAGAGCAGATCTTCAGACTCTGTTCATGTAGCCTTTGCTGTCTTCCCATTGGGTCCAGCCAGTGGTAGATTAGCTGTGCATATATTTATCCTCTTCTTTTCCTCCCTGGGCCATGATTTTGTGTTGGCTGTTGTCCCCCACTGTGATGGCTAGTTTTACTTGTCAACTTGACATAATGTAGAATCACTTAGGAGGAAAGTCTTGAAGTTTTGGTTGTGAGCCATTAACAGCTGAGCTGTCTCCTTAGCCTGAGAAAGAGAGTCTTATGTCTAGATCAGGTTGGCCTGTGGTCATGTCTGTGGGGAAATTTTCTTACATATGTTTACTCATTGGGCAGACACAGTCCACTCTGGGCAGCATCATTCCTTGGGGATCCTGAACTATCTAAGTGTGGAAGGCTAGAAGAGCACCAAGCATGCATGCATTTCTTTCTCTGCTCTTGAAGGTGGGTGGATGTGAAGTGACTAGCTGCTTCAAGTTCCCACAGTCTTGACTTTTCAGAAGTCATAGACTTGAACCTGAAATTATGAACTAAAATAAGCCCTTTCTCCTTTAAGTTGCTTTTTGTTATGATGTTTGTTTTTTTTTTTTTAAACACTGCAACAGATATGAAACACAAACACCTACATACAGCACAGTTCCCATGGAACAGTGACAGCTCTGTCCCTTGGCTACTTCAGTTATCTGTTTCTTGTTATTGCTGGCTTGGGATCCTTCTTCTTCTTCTCTTTTTTTTTTTTAAGAACCTCTGACTCCTATTTTCTCCTTTACAACAAACTCCTTCAATGGCTCCTTTCAACAATCCCTTCTAAGATTTCTAACTGTGACTCTGACCCACAAAGTGCAGTGTTCCTTGATTGGCTTCATGTTGATGAGCTTGGCTAGCTCATTGGTAGACCCTATGATCTCTTTTAGATTCTTTGTGTTCTCTGTTATATGTGAGTTAACGTAAGGCTGTGAGGCCTGGTGGTCAATTAGAATATGAAAACCTGTTAGAGATGCCAGGAAGGTAAGGTGGAAGATGAGGTACCTGCTGGTCACAAGGAAACCAATGGTGACAGTAGGTGACAGTACCAGCTATGGAGAGTGACTTCAGCCATGTAATACGTCCTTTGTGTCTCAGTCTCCCTATCTTAATGCATTTGGGTTCGGGGTAAAGTTAAATAGTGGAACATTTGCCTGGCATGCTGGAGGCCCTGGGTTCCATGCCCAGAATCATCAAAAAAGTAATAGATTCACAAGTAAGCCGTATCCTAGTGCAGGAACTGAACTAAAGGAACATGAAGAGAATGGCAGGTGCAGGCAACATCACTCTCAGTGATGTCATGGGGCGTAACAAGCAGCACCAGGGCACCTCAAGTTGCCACCAGGTACTACACAGGGGAGGTCCTGGGTGATAAGACTACAAGTGTAATTCTAACTTGCTAGGAGTTTCCTTCCCTCTTTATAGTTTTCCCTTGGCTGAAAACCATTTTAATCTGAGGCCATCGGCTTTCTTATGCTCAGGAACGCCCACACGGAGAATTGCTGTGTAAACTCAGGGTAGGGTGTTATTAAAATAAATGTCAACAAATTTTGTCTGCTTGGAGGAGTGAATGTGGGGCTTAGATAAAAGCTTGGCGTCACGGTTCTTTTCTTGTTGTTGTTGCTAGAACAAAATATGTGAAACCAGGTAGTTTATAAAGATAGACTTATTTTGGCTGATGTCTCTAGAGGCTGGGAAGCCCAGGGGCAGGGGACTGGCATGTACTTAGCACACAGTGGGGGGAGGCTTCCGGATACAGGGTTAGATTGTGGAAGGCATTATATTGGTGAGGCAGAGAATATTCCCTTTCCTTTTTCTCTCCTCCTTCACATCCGCATTTATTTCTCCATTTCTACTCCCTGTCACTTCCTCTTCCATTTCTTCCTCTTCTTTCCCTTCCTCCTACTCTTCTTTCTCTCTTTTCTTTTCAGTTATATTTGATTGCTTAGTCTACATGTGGAGATCTGGAGCTAGCTTGCAGGATTTGGTTTTCTCCTCCTACTATGTACATCCTAGAAATCAGGGTCATATTATTAGGCTTAACAGCAAGTGTCTTGATGTACTGAGCAATCTTGTTGACCCGCTCTTCCTTTTCTTATATAATGTCATCATGGGTCCCCCCCCCCATCCTCCCAACTTCATTTAACATAATTACTGCTCAAGGGTGCTCCCCACACATACCATCTGATTTGGGAGGTTAAATGTCACTATAGGAACACGTGGGGCTGTAGTCAAACCATACTACATCGTTTAAAGGAACATGGCTTCTCTCTTTACACATATAATCTTCCTCAGGGGAGGAGTTTGTTAGTATCAATCTCATCCTCTTCGGGGATTAGGTTTGGGTGTGAGACACTGGGGATCCCAGAGAACTTTTCTCGACTGACTCTGCGACTGAGCGTCATTAGCGGACGTGCAGTTTGTAAACAATACGTAGAAACTACTTGCCATGCTCCATGTGACCCAGTGGGAGGGCGATGTTGCTATGACTCATGAAAGAAGAAGCACATTCAGTAGGAGTAAAGGGCAATGGTAGGGATCCGAAATTCCTAGCCTAGGAATCATACGAGCCTTGGGGCCTGGGTAGTGGTGGAGGTGGACTAGCTTAGAAGGGGCTGCTCCACAGACTTACATTGGTTTGGTGAGGAGAGGATCTCCCACCTTCAGAAGATGTACACAGGACAGCTGGTACTGAGTGTGATTTTTGGGCTGATGCTGAAAGGACTTGGCCAGCTTTAATCCACACAAAGGTTCATGGAACTTTCTTTCTTTCTTTTTAAAAACATATTTTATTAATTTATTCATATTACATCTCAATTGTTATCCCATCCCTTATATCCTCCCATTTCTCCCTTCCTCCCATTTTCCCCCTTACTCCCCTCCCTATGACTGTGACTAAGGGGCACCTCCTCCCCCTGTATATGCTCATAGGGTATCAAGTCTCTTCTTGGTAACCTGCTATCCTTCCTCTGAGTGCCACCAGGCCTCCCCATCCAGGGTACATGGTCAAATATGAGGCACCAGAGTACGTGTGAAAGTCATACCCCACTCTCCACTCAACTGTGGAGAATGTCCTGTCCATTGGCTAGATCTGGGTAGGGGTTCGAAATTTACTGCACATATTGTCCTTGGCTGGTGCCATAGTTTGAGTGGGACCCCTGGGCCCAGATCCGCCTGTCATAATGTTCTTCTTGTAGGTTTCTAGGGCATTCTGGATCCTTCTATTTCCCTATTCTCCCTTGCTTCTCTCACCTAGAGTCCCAGTAGGAAGTCTTCCCCTCTGTCCCACTTTCCTGGTAAGTGAAGACTTTCATGGGACATGCCCCTTGGGCTAATGTCCAGATATAACTCTTTCTGCTTCTGGGTTAACTCGCTCATTATGATCATTTCTAGTTCAATCCATTTGTTCACAAATTTTGGGAATTCCTTGTTTTTAATAGCTGAGTAGTATCCCATAGTATAAATGTACCACAGTTTCTTTATCCATTCTTTGACTGAGGGATACTTAGGCTGTTTCCATGTTCTGGCTATTATGAATAAGGCTGCTATGAACATGATTGAGCAAATGTTCTTGTGTGCTGGAGCATCTTCTGGGTCTGTTCCAAGGAGTGGAGTAGCTGGGTCTTGAGGAAGCCTTATTCCCAGTTTTCTGAGATAGCGCCAGATAGATTTCCAAAGTGGTTGTACTAGTTTGCATTTCCACTAGCAATGAGGAGTGTTCCTATCTCTCCACATCCTCGCCAGCATGTGGTGTCACTTGAGTTTTTGATCTTAGCCATTCTGATGGGTGTAAGATGGAGTTGTTTTGATTTGCATTTCTCTGATGACTAAGGAGGTTGAGCATCTCTTTAAGTGTTTCTCAGCCATTCGATATTCCTCTGTTGAGAATTCTCTGTTTAGTTCTGAGCCCCGTTTCTCAATTGGGTTATTTGGTTTGGTGGTGTTTAATTTCTTGAGTTCTTTATATATTTTGGATATTAGACCTTTGTCAGATGTAGGGTTGGTGAAGATCTTTTCCCAGTCTGTAGGCTTATGAAACCTTCCTGAGGAAAGTGATCTTGTTCCCATTTCATTGAACCCCAGGATTCTAGTTTGATTTCTTTTGCTGTGATAAAACACTCTGACCAAAAACAACTTGGTGAGGAAAGAGTATACTTAGATTATACTTTCAGGTCACAGTCCATTTGAGGGGTAGTCAAGACACCACAGAGGGATGTTGTTTGCTGCATCACTCTCCAGATCAGTGGCTCATATAGTTTCAGACCACCTGCCTAGGAAATAGAGCAACCTACAGTAGGCTGGCCCCTCCTCCATCAATTCAGATAATCAGGACAGTTCCTCACATATGTGTTTATAGACCAACCTGATAAAGACAATTGCTCCATGGAGACTCATTTCAGGCATGCCAAGTTGACAGTTAATGCTCACTACGGCACCTGGAGTCCTAAGTAATTTTCCAGTGGTTGTACAACTGATTGAAAAGCCCTTATTTGAACTTTCATGTGTTAATATTCCAATGTTAATACTGATTAAGACTACAAAGTACAGCTAAAACATTATCAGTTTCTACCAAGGTGTTGGCTGTATGCCATCACCCTATACAATATATAGGGTTTTGATCCCTGATTTGGAAATGAAAATAATTCTAATTCTTGCTATTTTACACCTGTGAGCTGATTATAAATGCCTCTCAATGACCTAATTGCAGATATCACTTATTCATTATTGTGTGTACAAGGATGTGCATGTGAGATATATATATATATATATATATATATATATATATATATATATATATATATATATATATGGGTGTGCACATGTATATAAATGTTTGTGGTGGCCAACAGTCAACCTCAGATGTCATTTCTCAGGATACAATCTACTTTGGTTTTTTTATTGTTGTTGTTTTGTTTTATTTGTGAGGCAGGGCCTCTCATTGGGCTGAGACTTACTAATTTGCCTAGGAATTTGGCAGTCTCTCAGCTTGTCTCTAGTGCTAGGGTCACAAGCACCTGCCACCACACATGGCTTTGTTTTGAATGTAAGTTCTACAGATTGATATAAAGTTCTTATGTTTTCACAGCAAGCTCCTTATGGACTGAAGTATTGATTCATCTCTGGGGGCTGACTGTTTATAATAACATTCTGTTTTAGAATAATCTGAACCCAGGTAATGGAGAAAATCTACCTCTTCAGCTTTTCAGGACAGCTCTCATCAGTGTGAGGTAGAGGTAAATAGTAAAGCATTCCTCATACCAAAGAGAACGGAAAACAGAGAGACAATATACATGTCAGTACTCTGATATCTTCTTTAATAGATTTCTCCATGCCTACACTTTTTACCCTGTTTGCCACATTGGCATTTTAATTTTCCAAGGTCTTCTGAAACTGTATTACCTGGTAACATCTCTCTGTGGGATGCTGATAAAAATGCCTGGTCACAAGAATGACATGCACATGCTCTGTGCATATCAGAATAGATGAGGTCTCATCCGTGAACGGGCATCACGTATGACATGGATTCATTTCTATGGCCAAGTTTAAGGCCTGGATTAGACTCTGTTATAAATGAGGGGATGTCTGACTCCTTCCACATTATGCCTTAACTCTGGATGTCCCCTACAGACACAGCTAATCTCCAGCTGCTGCTGGTGTTTTGGGAGAATGTGGGGCCTTGTTGGTGGAGGTGAGTCATTGAGTGTGCACATTCTTGGGTTATAGGCCAGCCATGATTGCAGCCCGAGTTCTCTGTTCCGTGATCTGCTGTGAGGTGAACAGGTAGCTCATACTCCCAGGACTGTGGTTGGAGATACTGCATAGGATGGTAAGCAGTCGGCCTGGAGTTCCTACTCTGACTTCAAGGATGGCCTGTGACCAGGAAGTTACAAGATGAAATGATCCCTTCTCTTAAGCTGCTTTTTGTCAGTGCTTTATCACACACACAGACGTACAGACATACATACAGACACACACACACACATACATCAAACTAAGTCACACAGTGATGAGACAAGAGTCCAGTCATTTCCTGTTTCCCAACTGTCCTTGGGCATTAGATTCCCTGCCTGAGCACATTAACCTTGCCCTTTGTGACCTACTCCATGCTTCAGCTTTGTTTTCCCTTTCTGGCCATTAGGCTCAGTCTATGATGAGGACTGCCATCCCTTAGACCTCTCCAGCCTTCCTTCTCTGGGTCTGACAGATGCTGGTGAGGAAAGCGTGACTATTCAGGCAGGAATGTCTGAGTATGAATCCATGGCTTTCTGCTTCTCGGCTATCTCATTGTGGGCATTCATAACTTTGTCCTGATTTTTCTAGGTGTGAAGTGGGAAAGGGAACCTGGCCTGGAGAAGATGAACCCACTGAAATGAGGGTGGACATGTAAAGTGTCCCTCCACTGTTGGCATACAGTGACACCATAATTTACTCTTTTCCAAAAATAGCTCTTCCTGTCTAATGTCCATCCAGTTATTTCTTGATTACAAATGGTTCAGAACAGTGGTTCCCTCTGTTATTATCTTTCTCCCTAGTACAAAACATTGCTGCTTGGACTGATTCTCCAAGATGTTCCTGTACATATGGATATAATAATCAGTGGCTGTGGGGAAGCCATTGCTTACTATAGTGCAAGGTAAATTTTCAAAGAGGAGATGTAGTTGGCAGAGCCAACCTACCTCTGTCTCCTACCTCTGTGTCACCATGACAACATCTACTTTCGTTTGCTTGATGCTGTCTGTGTTGAAGAGCCTATCCTCTCACCAGCATGCTTCTGGTGTTGGGGTCTCTCACTATTATACTATATTATAAGGTGCTTTCTTTTCATTAGCAAACATCTGCCTTCCTGAAAATGTCACTCATCTGTCCCTTTCCTGCCTTTATGATGTATTTGAAAGGCTTTGCCCTTTCTCACATGGAGACAGTGGACCTATTAGAAGACTGTGATCAAGGCTAGGGAGATAGCTCAGTTGGTGAAGTGCTTGCTTTGCAAACACAAGGACATGGGTTCAGTCCCCATAGCTTACATGTCAAATAACCATGCATGGAGGTTCTTGCTTATAATCCCAGAGATGCTGAGATGAAAGGCAGAGATAGCTAGGGCCCTGAGGCTCATTGGTAAGTTAGCCTACCCTACCTGGTGAGTTTCTGGCTAGAGAGAGACCCTGTTCTAAAAGAAAAACAAGATGGCAGACATCTGACAAACAGTACCTGAGCTTGTCTTCTGTTCCCATACACAGGCACACACACAAGTACATGTGTACTCATAAATATTCACACATACCTAAACACAAACATGTGTGCATGTATCTTCAAGAGGTCTCCTTCCCTATTTCCTTCCAGACATAGACATAGTTTTCTTTCTCTTAAGTGTGTTTCATGATATATCCCATGTTGTGAGATGTCACCCTTACTTCCTTTCTTGGTGGGCAATCCTACAATGTGTAGAGCAATAGAAACATCTGATTATAAGCCAGACAGACTTGATTTAAATCTCTGGTTGGCTACCTACTCAATTCACCTACCTGTAAAATAGAAACAGCATTGTTACCAAGTTCCTGGCTTTGGCTAGCAGGGTCATATGATCACATGTCTGTGTAGCATGTGTGTCAGTGTCTGCAAGGGGAGAGCAAGTGATACCTGATTTGCTAAATCATCAGGTAGGGAGCAGTCAACATGTTCTGTTATCTTAGAAAAGTCTTCTTAGTGACCTTCAAGGCTGAGCTCAACATGGGCATGGGGTCTTTCTTCCTTTGTGATAGAAAAGAGCCATTACTTAAGTATTTCCTTTATTCCATGTGAAGGAGATCTGGATAGTTCAATGGTCACTTTAAATACATCAGTTCAAGGCAGGTTGCAATTTCAAGCCATCATTCTGACCTCCTTCGGCTAGCCCTGGGTGTTGTAGAGATCTCTGGGGAAGCAGTGGAATGCCCAGACAGCCCTGGGCAGTACTCCAGAGCAGCTGAAAGATGAGTGTGTCCATGGCTGATGCACAGGCAATGGAGACACCAAATCCCCTTGACAAAGTCCAGTGATGCTTTGTCACTGATCTGCCTTCTGGAAAGACCAGATGAGCTCACTCAGAAGAAGAGGTGGGTGAGAGATTTCAGGAAAGATTCTTAGTTATCAGAAATCAAGTTGTAAAAACTCTGGGGGTTGGGGGGAGGTTCCTGTTGATGTCCCCACTTGTTGTCATAACCCCAGACACATGGCTTGGTGGTGATGTCATCTGACATGAATAGATGTGCCAAAGTCAGAAGTTTCCAGATAGATCCTGGATTGTGATGGAAGGTAAGAGGGACGTGCAATTTGTGTACCACGTGAGCACAGAGTGAGTCATAGGCATTATCACCTAACCTAGCACTGAACCCAACTCCTCAAGATATTCAGAAATAACTATCATCTACCCCTGAAGAACTCAAGTTTGCCAAGTTAAGTCCTGATCTTTAGTTACACATCTTGTGTCATGAATGCAAAATGCCTTCATTTGACTCAGTTATGTACACATGAACAAACTAAATCTCTAATTAATTAATTAATTAATTTCATTACTTCTCCCATTGGAAACATCCATTCATTCATCTGATCTGTCCTGCTCCATGTTTTGTTCAGTCTGCTGTTCCATGAGTCTATTACTTGTCCAACCATTGACTCACTAGACAGATAATTGTTATCCTTTCTTTCTGTACACTTTACTGTGCAGGCGGTTGTGAAATAAGACTCACACAGGCTCTACTATTCCGGGAAAGACAGACCCTGTAAACAAGTAATTACAACAAAAGGTGATAAATGAAGGGCATTGATACACGGAAGGTAGGAGCTTTGCAGCAAAAGTTCAATTTGGCAGGAGCTTTAAAAGTTTTCTATTATTCCAAAGTTGGGATTCCAGTGGCTTAACTTCTAGAGTGTCTACATAAATAACCCTGAGCACTCCTACATTAAAAAGAAGAAGAGTGAACAGTTGTGCAGTTTGTGCCAGGTGGCTGGGCACAGAACCGAGCCCTCCACAAAGATAGTCATATTTACACCTCCCATCAATCCTGAGTCTCCCCATTTCACAGATGAGGAAGTAGAAGCTCAGAGAGAGCAGGCAGATTATCAACTGGGGGCAAAGCCCTGATCAGTCTGACTTCACACACCCTTTGTCCTCCTGGTCCCCTGAACTGGAAAAGCTTGACAATTGGTGTCAATAGCTCAGGGTAGAAAGCATCTTTTGGATCTTCTTCATTTACTTCCAAGATCCCATAATACAGTTCATGCTCCATGAAAACAAATGCAATAACATAGGGTGACCAGGCCAGAGAATATTTTGGGGGGAGCCATGCTCCTGCCTCCCAGAAAGCATGAGAAAGATTTTTGGGAAGTTTCTTGTAACAACAGAGAGGCCTTAAGCAATCCAACCCAGAAACGAATCAATCTTAGGCTCATGTGCACATTTTGGATGTCGCTAGGATAACATAAACCAAACTAGAGAGTGTAATGGCCACATGACATCTTCATTTGGTAGTAAAGCAATCTATTACACATGCTCGCTTCTCTTTATAATGATAAAAAAAGAAGTGAGTCAGTCATTTTTTACAAAAATAGTCCTGTATTTCAAAAGAAAATAAACTGTTTTGTTTTTCAAAGAATGTAGGTTTCTATTTTTTCCCCCTAATTCTTTATGTCTCCTTCCTTCAACTTAGTGATATGGTCCATCAGTGCAGATGTTCAGTCGTTTTTCAGCTAATTTGGTGATGTTCATGTTTAATTTAGAAGTGACTCATGCACAACATGAGTAGTTGACTATGTCTGGCCAAAGTTAGGGACTGTCATGGAAGGTGTTAGTGACTGAGTAGGGCTTACCCATGAGTAACCTGCCTTCTGCTATTTGAGAGGTGACTGAATGGCTGAAATGACTCAGGTGACATCAGTGTGACCATGAATGCCATGGTTAGCTCCCTTCACAGCTACTTTTGGGTGTCCCATGTGCTCTGAGATGTATCTGTGCTCATGGACACAGCTCACCCAGTACCGCATAATCCAGAGAAGGTGTGGACATTCAGTGCTCCCAAGCATCTCCCTGAAGGTTCTTTTTAGACATTTTGTAGGTATTAAAGACTTAGCCTATCAATTGTCTCCATTGAGGTTTCTTTTTATGTGTGTGGATTTATGTGTAGGTCTTCAGAAGCTATCCACTTGGTTTTTGAGATGTTTTCTCACAGGGGCATGAGGCATGCTAATTTGGCTAGGATTTATAGCCAGGCATCCCTAAGGGACATCCTGTCTCTACTCTCCAAGCTTAGATAGAGATGTATAGCCGTACTCCTAGCTTTTTATATGGATTTTGGAGATCAACTCGAGCCTTTGTGCTTGCAAGGAGAGTCCTTTACTTACAGAGCTGTCTCCTTGGTGCTCTAGCAGGGTTTCTTTACCTTACACCAGCTGTCTCTCTTTAACAGCAAGTCTCAGAGTTAATTAGTCTACCTCTTAGCACTGTGCCTATAGCATGCCGAGATGGAGGTTAGAACTCCTTTGCTAGGTGTAGGGTAGTTCTCTGGAGACAGCCACCGTTGGTTGGGCCTATTACTATGGAGATGTGGGATTTGAAACTTGATGCCATGGGTACTGGTTACTTCCTTTCTGTGTTCTATCTCTGCCCACCTTCCTTCCAAATCCATGTAGTATATGCTCTTTGGATCCTTATTTAGTTTTGAAGAAATTAAGGATCACAGAGTCAGTGAAACTCGCCGAGGGTCACACTGGTGGCAAATGACAGAGGCCATAGCTAACTCCTCCCCTCCCCCACCCCCATTCCATGCTCTTCACATTGACATCGATGTTTCTTGTCTTCCCCACCTGTCCTGGCTAGGCCGTTTTTGTTTTGTTGTTTTCGTTTGTTTGTTTTAATCAACTTGACACAAGCTAGAGTCATCTGGGAAGAGGGAAGCACAGTTGAGAAAGGCTTCCATAAGATTTTGTAGGATTTACCTGTATGCATGCCTGTGGGGCACATTTATTTGTTTGTTTGTTTGTTTAGTGATTGAAGTATAAGGCTTCATCCCATGTGGCAGGTAGTCCTGGTTGTATAAAAGAGCAGGCTGAACTAACCATGGGGCCAGGGGGGAGCAAGCCAAAACCCAAACACTCCTGGCTTCTGCTTCATTTCCTGTCTCCAAGTTCCTGCCCTGACTGCCTCTGATATGTGAGGTGGAAGTATAAGCCAAGTAAACTATCTGTTCCCCAAGTTGCTTTTGGTCATGAGGTTAGGAAGCCTAACTAAGAAATCATCTTTTTTCCCCTACCTGTATCAGCTGTGTGCTTGTTTCCTTAAGTTTATCAACTCATATGGGCAAGGCTGTTCCAGCAGACCAGCTACTTTGATCCTGTGGTCTTTGGTCTGTCAGTGTTGGCCATAGTCTGAGTAATGCCTCAAAATAAGTTCCACGAAGTTAAGCAGAAATGTTAGCTTTTGTGTGGACTCACTCAAAGAGTAGGGGACTCTTCATGAAAGCCCCTTCCCTATGAATTTTCAGGGAGTGAGAATCATTTTCAAATGGTTCTTGGTGGCTCCATTATTTTTTTTTCTTGACTCTTATCATAATTTCGTTTGTTCTAGAAAGCTCTTTCTAGGAATAGCCTGAGGGCAACTGTAAGGTTTTCAGTAGGATTCACTACATTAGCTGAATAACCAACCGTGACCTTACACTGTGGGGGAAACAGATGGTATATTTGGGAATTAGAAGTCACCCATGTTTTCCCATTTATGTGAGTCCCCCCACTGAGTGGTGCCTATCACTATGACCAAGAGACTTAGGAAGGATGGCTCCAGTCCCGGGGACCGTAGTGTGACTATCCATCTCCCCTCAGCCAGACTTTGAGAACTTTAGACTCTAGAATCCCCATGTGATGGAGCCAAATACCATTTCAGAGCTGACTTAGTTTCTTTTATAGTTTACCCCAGGACCAAGGAATAACCACGAACTGATGGTTCTGGTGTATCTAGATGAAGTTTGAATATTTCCATCTTTATAACATCCCTTAAGTTATAGTGAAGAGCTAAGAGTAGGAAGATAAGATGAAAGAAAACCAGGAACTAGAGAGACACATGAAAGTAAAATTCAAACCCGATTTTCCATGTTGTTTTGAGACCATTTGTTATGGGTAGGAGGAGAAGGCATATTTTTATTTCACAGTGTGTTAGCTTGATTTATAACTTGTATATATTTAGACATACATTAAGTGGGCCCCAGTTTCTACCCTTTTGCTTTGACCCTCAAGTGGTAGGGATAGGCCTGTAAGCTACCACTAAGTAACCAGCTGTCCTGGCTTATTTGTGACTAAGGGGGTTTCCCCTAGGATGCAGGATTTAACATACTAACAGAGAAAGTTCCAGACAAACCAGAGGGAGTTGAGTTGGTCTCTCTAGATCTGCTTGTAATCTAATAAGTGCTATTAATTTGTAGATTTAGATATGTTAGAATTCTTGTTTTGACTACAACAACAACAACGAAAAGAACAACTGATAACTTCTGTTCATGCTTTTATCTTGTTAACCTATTAGAATTTCATTGATGCTTATACTCTCAAGAGTCAGAAAGAAATCCAAGGTCATTCGGCTACAGCCAGGCATCCTGTCTCCCAGTTAGGACGAACTTCTGAAGAGGAGACTGTATGCCTCAGACTCTACTTCTGCAAGAACAAAGAGATGAGCATAGTTCTATACAACATTGGTCCTGTCAGTCCGCAGCTCATGCTTTGACACAATGACAAAGGGTGGTTCCTTTCTAGGCAGCCTGTAGATAGCTAAGACTTATGGGTGTTTAGAGTATTTGATGACTGAAAAAAGAATTGTTAGGTGGAAATGTCTTTATTCAGACTGGGAAAAACTTAAAAAGTAGGCGGAGCTAGTTAACCCATGAGTCTGGTTCTATTTTTGATATATTTAGGAATAGACATTCCTCCATGCATCCATTTGTTCTCATTCATTAATTCATGTACTCTTTCAGGTAATGACACCAAAAGCAGTGATATCTCAAGAAAAGACCCTCTAAGAGCAAGGTGCCTGTGGCAGTCACATAACTTGTTTGAAGATCTGAAAGCAGACAAAAGGAATGGTCTTAGAGAAGAAACAGGTGAAGTAAGAAGAGTTCAGAGGTGGGCAGGGGCCACATCATCTTAGTCACTGCGATAAATAGAGAGGTTAGGTTTTGTTAAGTGCATGGGAATGACCTTGCAGTAGATGGAAAAATGCCACCTCCCCAGATCCCACATCCTCTCTGAGGAACCATACATGCTAGAAGATGAGACAAAGTCATGCTTTGGAGTCATGATGGTTAAGAATATGGGCCCTAAATATAATCACATACCCCCATCCCTGTCAGGTATTATACAACACAGAAGAAGATATGACACAGAAAACAGAGGGAAAAGTCATGCAACTATGGAAGTATGGATATATCACAAGCTAGCTAACAGTAGTAGCTTCTAGAAGCTGGAACAGTCAGCAACAGACTCTGGATCATCCAGGGGGGCATCTTTATGTTGGTGACATGGACTTTCGATTTCCAGCCACCAGACCCGAGAGATAATATATTTCTTGTTCTCTCGATCCACCTGCGGTTACAGGCATTTCTTAACAGCAGCAGAGGAAAGCGGGACCAAGCTGCTCTCAGCTTTCAGCTGGATTTCAAGCATCTTTGATTTTTGTTCTTCAATGATCTCCTGGTAGCTTTATGGAATAGAGAGAGGAGGGCCAGGGATCAGCCTGGGGGCCTTGCAGGCATGCAGGCAAGGTGTGACAGGTGGTGAAGATGGAAGGAAACAGCCTTTAGGGTTTTCTTTTGGCTGAGAGACTGTCATCAGGAAAAACAAACTCCTGATGGCATGGAGAAGTGGCTTGGTTGGTGAAGGGCATGCTGTGCAAACATGAGGACCTGAGCACAGTTCTCCAGAACCCACTTAAGAAAGTGACGTATGGTGGTGTTTACCTGAGATTCCAGAGCTGGGGAGGAGGAAGCAGGAGGACCTACATGCTTACTGGCCACCAGTCTAGCCAAATCGACAAACTTCAAGCTTAGTGAGAGACCCTGCCTCAAAATCTACGGTAGAGAGCAATTCAGGAAGACACTTGGTGCTGATCCCTGGCCTCCACAGGCACATGTATCCATGCACACTCACATACATGTACACATATACACCATACATGCATATACACATATACTGTACATACATGTACATATATGAACACACACACATATTCATGACCAGACTCTAAAATCCACAGTAATTTTACCTTGACACAGGCTAGAGTCATTTGGGAACTTACCTGAGAGAATGCCCTCACTGGATTGGCTCGCGGACAAGCCTGTGGGACATTTGCTTGCTTGACGATTGATGCGAGAGCGTCCAGCTCATGGTAGGCAGTGCCACTTGTGAGCAGGTGTTTCTGGGTGCTATAAGAAAGCAGACTGAGTAAGTCATGAGGAACAAGTCAGCAAGCAGTGTTCCTCCATGGCCTCTGCATCAGCTCCTGACTTAAGGTTCTTGCCTAACTTCCTTCAGTGATGGACTCTTACTCTAACTATACAGTGAAGAAAACCTTTCTTCCCAGAATTTCTTTTGGTCATGGTGTCTTGTCACAGCAATAGAAACCCTAAGGTACTTAGTTTCAGGGTAAGTATGCCTTTTCACCCAGAAAAACAAACAAACAAACAAACAAACAAACAAACAACTAATTTGAATTTTTTCCTTTTTAACTATGTGTGTACATGCGTTTCTGTATGTGTGGGTATTTACACGAGTGCAGGTGTCTGTAGAGGCTAGAATTGTTACAGTCCATAGAGCTGGAGTTAGCATCCAACATGGATACCAGGAACCAAAATCAGAGCACAGTCTTAGCCACCGAGGCATCTCTCCAGCCTCATGACTTACTTTTAAAAGGAATCACAAAGGTAATCTGTTGTAAGATAGTAAGTGCTGTTTCCACCAGAGTAGATTCATTGGCAGTAGAACTCTGGAGTCACCCAAGACACTTTTACTTATCTCTTCATCTAGCCACCCACTCTGCTTATAGACAGGCCTCAAAGCCTTTACAGGGATCAGACCGGTTTAAAAAGCCATCGGATGACACTTTCCACACCCTGTCAAGGGGAATTTTTTGTGATGCCGTTGCTTGTGGGAGGCATGCACGGGATCTTGCCTAAATGCAGTATGTTTGGTCTTAGGGTTCCTGTGATGATTACCAAATGGCACTGTGCAGCTGAGTCCCCTGGGGGTCTCCAAAAGCCCACAGATTGGAGAAGTACGGGTTCCAAAGGGCTGACTAACTTATCAGGGCATGGTCAAGGACAGCACGTCTTAAGCTCTCCTCACGTGGGGAGCTTGGTAGAACACATTTGCATTCAGAGGCTCTGTGTGGAGCCCAGAGTCTGCACTTCTTTTATTTCTTTTTTAATTTATCTTTGTGTGAGCCACCCCCCGTGTGTGCGTGCATGTGTGTGTGCATGTGTGTGTGTGTGTGTGTGTGTGTGTGTGTAAGTACACGGGGCTCAGATGGTGCATGTGTATAGGTCAGGTGCTCACCCTCACCTTGCATAGTTCTGACACATTCTTTGGTCTCCACTGCATGCATTGGACTAGCTCGCCTTCTGTGGCTTCTTCTGTCTTCTCTTCCCATCGTGTCAAGGGAGTAGTGGGATTTTATAAGTGCATGAAACCATGCTTGACTTCCCAGAGGTTCTGAGAATCAGATCTTGGGTCTTCAGCTTGCATGGCCAGCTCTTTAAGCTGTCAAGCCATCTCCTCAGCCTGGGAGTTTGCACGTCTGATTAATGGCAGGATACTCATGTGGCTGGTGCCCAGATCACATGTGGAATAGCAAGGTTCCCAGGGGCCGCGCTCAGAGTTTTGAGGTCCTGTGTGCCAAGGCTGAGCCTGACTTCAGCTCATCTTTTACCACATGTGTCAGAAAACACAGGCGGCCCTGAGCGCATTCCCAAGCCCCCACACGGCGGTCCAGCTGTGGTCCTGATTGAGCAGTGCCTTTTACACTGGAAAGCAGCGACACTCTGCATTCTCTGCTGCTGAGATCACCAAAGGCTCCCAGCCAAATTCAACGAGGCCAGCTTTCCAGACTGGGTTATGAGGAGGCCGAGGTTTGCCAGGCAGGCCCCTTCCGACAATGCCAGTTGCGGGCGAGACGACTTCCTCAGCTCAGCAGTGTGTGTCTTGCTTGAGACACCAGGAGGCTTGGCATGCCCTTTTGGCATGTTCTTTCCAACACACAGTCCTGGCTATGACTTGCCTCCATCTGAAACCTGCTCTGGTCCCTCTCACTCTCTGGAGAAGGTCAAGCTAATGTGTCCATCTAAATTCTACACCCAGCTCCAGCCTCTGTTATCTTCAGCTTCCCAGATGGAACCTCTAAGAGGGAGGTTCGTCATCATCCATCCATTTGTCATGGCTTCTTTCCAGGACCAAGACCTGACTGTTTAAGTAAGAAACCACCTTCATACTCAGGGGAAGGAAAACTATGGTACCAGGGAGAGAGAAAGGGCCTGGAGAGACAGCATGACCTAGGGCACCAAGGCATAACCTGGTTTCATCTTCAGCTGTGTGCCCTTGGACCATCTTTGGGCCTCAGTTTTCTCATGTTTAAAGTGAAGAAAATGAAACCTTTATCCTAGGACTGTTGAAAGGATTCAATGAGACCACTTATTTGAAAGTCTTAGTTTTGCTCCAGGTATTAATCAGGGTTCATATTTGCAAGGTCTTACCCAAGGTCCCAAGTTCAAACTCCAGCACAACACACACACACACACACACACACACACACACACACACACACACACACACTACAATAAAAATAAACTAAGACCCACAAGGTTTTGGGAAGATAGCTCAGCTGGTGAAGTGCCTCAAGGGAGGAACTGGGTTTGAATACTCAGAATCCACATTAAAAAGCCAGACAGCAGTGTAAAACTGTGACTCCACCTGTAGGGGTGAGGGTGGGCATCAGGTGGATCCCTGAAGCTTGCTGGCTAGCTATGCTAGCCAACCAATGAGGTCAGGGCTCAGTGAGAGACCTTGTCTCAAAAAATAGGGTGAAGAGCTACTGAGAAAGACACCTGACATTGACTTCTGGCTCCTGTGTGTACTGTACACACTTGTACATAGACACAGAGACAGATACACACACGCACACTAAGGAAATAAAAAATACAAACAAAAAATTCACAGCAGATAAGCAACTGGGGCTGGTGAGATGGCTCAGAGGTTAAGCGCACTATCTGCTCTTCCAAAGACCTGAGTTCAATTCCCAGCAACCACATGCGGATCACACCTATCTATAATGAGATCCGGTGCTCTCTTGTGGCATGTAGGCATACATGTAAGCAGAGCACTGTATACATAATAAATAAATAAATCTTTAAGAAAAGGAGATACATTGTCTGTTCATTTAAAAAAAAATAGATCAGCAACTACTGACCATCACTTTCTTTCCTCCTTCATGTCCCTTTAGTGCTCTCAGAGTCTTGGGCCCCTGGAGAGGCACAGCTCATGGAATTTCTTTGTGAGTGCATTTCCACTGGACTAGGGAGTCTGTCTGAACCTGACTCTGAAAAAAAAAAAAACAAACCAAGAGTTTGGGATTATCCCCTTTTCTATGTATCAAGAGCACTTTAAAAGGAAGTGAATGGAACCATTCAGGATTCTGGCCATTAGGCCAAACTGGAAACAAACAGGAATTTTCAGGTCCAAACATTTCCTCCACATAGTTTGTTTACTTTGGAGACCACGATCAACACAATTAGGTTTCAATGTCAATAACACAGCAAGGTTGCAAGCCCAGGACAGGGCAGGCCTTTTATGAAGCTGGTTTTCAGGGCCAGGGTTACCATCTTCCTTTCTACACTGGGGATGGTGGCCTTGTTTGTCTGGGGCCGGGGTAGGGGATGAAGACCCTGGATTCCAGACATGATCAGTCAATGTGGGGTGGAGGTTAATCATTGGCTCAGTACAGATATGATCTGAAGATGCCCGTTTCCTAAGGTCCTGCATTGCACATCTATGGGTTGCAGCAAGCCACACCGAAAAAACAAATAAAGAGCAGGCTCTGGCTGGATCTGTTCATTCACTTCATAAATATTTTTTCTAAGTGTATGTGTTAAGACATACAGACAGTAAATAGAACACACAGAATCTCCTCCCTGAGCCTCCTTTCTTTAAGTCTTATAAAAATACCTGCTTCCCTGAACCTGAATTCAATGACACACAGGAGGTCTTGGGGATGAGGGCTGAGGGAGAGGAACCCTGAAGATAATCTACCTTGGATGGCTTATTATCTTTCTTTGACACTACCCCAGAATCTCTGCGTGCACCCACACTTGAGCCATGCAGACTTCCATTTTCTGCCTTGGAGCCCACCTTCCCTGCTTCCTCAGCTTCTGATGGCTGAATACAAGCAAGGGTCTGGCTTCCTCTTCTTCTTCTTCCTCTTCCTCCTCCTCCTCCTCCTCCTCCTCCTTCTATTTTGGTTAGTAGTGGGACTTGGTGGCACTCTCAAAGCCCATCACAGCCTAGGGCTTGAATCAATTTCTTTTTTGCCTGGGTTGCTTGTCTCTAAGCTCTGAGGGTGGTGAAATGCGCTACAACTGTGCCTTCCAGCCTGCCCTCGAGTGTCCTCATTTTTTTCTTGAAAGTACAGAGAGGCATGCCCAGTTGACCTTCCCCCACTTCTCCCAGCTTTCAGGGGGCTCTGATGGGCTTGGTTTTTTTTCTCCCGGTCCCTCAGAAGGAAATGACTCGAATCACGTTTCTTTCCCCCACCTCTCTGTAAAGACTTGAGTTGCATTTCTTCTCTTTATCCCTCTGTAAAGACACTGGCCTTGTTAGGGCGCCTTTATCCCCTCCACCCACTGTTTACCTTCTTATCTGAAAATATTACTGGATCTGCCAGTCTGCCAAAGGAAACAGAGACGTGTTTTTTAAGGCTGGAGGCTTGCTTTTTGAGCCTGCCAGTATTTATAAGGCTTAAATGGCTTCTCTGTTCCTGGGGTCACGTGGGAGGAGCAAGAAAACTTTTACCAACAGCTGGGTGGAAGCCAGAGGCCAAGCCAGGTGAAATCCCACAGAAGACCAGGACAGAGAGCAGGCTGGGCATGTGGTAGGAAGGAAAGAGGAGGGCCCACACATCGAGGCAGCTTCACAGTCTCCCTGTTCAAAACAGCCTGCTCCCAAAGCAACTCGCACTGTTTAAAATCGTGTACCCCATAGGAATGAAGGGCTGTATGTATTCATAAGCTCAGGAGAACCGCAGGCAGGAGGGAAATTGTATCAAGAGATCTTCCTTTTAAAAGTTTAGTGACTCATTTACTCTATTTTATGAGTGTTTTACTTACATGTATGTATGTATGTGTACCGCGTACATGCATAAGGAATGTGGACATCAGGTGAGGGCATCAGATCCCTTGGGCCTTGGAATTACAGATGTTCATGAGCTATTATATAGGTGCCATAATCCAGACCCTGGTCCTTTGAAAGAGAAGACATTTAAACACTGAACCTTCTCTCAAGCCCCTATATTGACCACTTTGCCGTTTACTATTCAGTGGCATTAGGTACATTCACTGTTATATAGCACTTTTTTTTGTTGTTGTTTTTCAAGACAGGGTTTCTCTGTGTAGCCTTGGCTGTCCCGGACTCGCTTTGGAGACCAGGCTGGCCTCGAACTCACAGGGATCCGCCTGCCTCTACCTCCAGAGTGCTGGGATTAAAGGTGTGTGCCACCATGCCCAGCTTATAGCACTTTTTATATCCAGAACATTTATTATCTTCCCGACCTGAAGCATCACACACTAGCACTCCAGCTCCCTCTTCCTTTTAGGCCATGCCAATCGCCATCCTGTGTCATGCCAATGAACATAACTCTTTCTGGGACCTTTGAAAAAAAGATATAAATAATATTGCCTCTCATCTAAAGAGTGACCTGCTTTTTTTGCTGTTTATTTTTCCTAGTGCTGAGACTTGAACCCATTACTTTGCATGTAATAGGCAAGCACTCAACCACTGTGCTATATACCCAGCCCTTTGCTTTAACCAGACAGGATCTCTGTCTATCTCAGGCTGGCTTTGAACCTGTAATCCCTCTGCCTCGGCCTCCTGATGCTGGAATGGCAGGCTTATACCATGCTATCTGGCTAAGGTTTGCTTTCAAAGAGGGTCATTCTGGTGCCTTGATGTCATCACTGGAGGTAGTTCCTCAGATGAGGCTCCTTAATCCTAAATAACTCTAGCTTGTGTTAAGTTGACCCAAAACCTAAGTTATTGCATGCCCTAAGACTATACAACTGCAAAGTAGGAAGACCATGATGGAACTCAGACTTACTCAGAAGCCATTATTTTGCATGATTGATGTTTCTAGAAGTAAGTGCCAATGCTGGTACAGTATAGTTGTGTTGGGGGCAAAGTTCATTTCTGAAGCATGTTTTGTACTTCAAGGTTGCCATAGACACAGATGTTACCAGAGTCACATGCATCTATGAGTTTTGGATGTATTTTTTATTTAATTAATTTATTCAGATTACAACTCAATTGTTATCTCATCACTTGTATCCTCCCGTGGAAGCCATATTTTTCAGAGTACTCTTTTCTTGACTTATCACCACTTTAATGAATGTAGTTGGATTATTATTGTACATGGACACTGGTTATGAATGAGATGGGGTCAAATGATGATTCTTTTGCTTATTGTGTATATTAGGCCATTTGTTTAGCCTCCCTCAGCTTTATTATTTATTATTTTCCATGTGCGAAATGAGGATGACTAGCTATGAGAAGACCCTTGAGATGGTGTTTATAAAATGTAGCCTAAGAGGGACAAGATCTGCTCTGTTGTTCTATGCAGTCAATTGCAAAGCAACTGTTATAAAACAAAGATGATCTAGTCATGGGTTATAGTACCACTGTGTATCTTGGCTTCCAGGTAAGTCTGGGTTTCATCCTGACCTTCACACTTAGCAGTTGTGCAAACTAGTAAGTGCAGTTAGGTTTTTGGTCGACTTGACACCAACTGAAGCCATCTGGGAAGAAGAAGCCTCAACTGAAAAAATGCCTCCATCAGCTTGGCCAATTAGCATATCTGTGAGGCATTTTCTTGGTTGGTGATTGGTGTAGGAGGGTTCAGCCCACGGTGGGAGGTGCTTTCTCTGGGCAAATGGTCTTCGGATGTATAAGAAAGCAAGCTGAGCAAACTTTGGGAAGCAAGATAGTGAGCAGAGTTCCTCTACAATCTCTGCTTCAGTTCCTGCTTCCGGGTTCCTGTCTTGAGTTTCTGCCCTGATGTCTCTTGTGATGGACTGTGACATAGAGTGTAAGACAGATAAACTCTTTTCCTCCTCCAGATTGCTTTTGGTCAGTGTTTTTATCATAGCAATGGAAAACAAACTAAAACATGGCAGTTGTTTTACCTCCCTGAGTTCCAAGTTTCCTATCTGCAAACTGTGTGTAAGTATACAACGTCAGGAAGAGGATTAAGGCAATTTATGTAAGCTGCCAGGCACAGTGCCTAGCATACAACAGGCCCTCAGACAACAGTGCTCTCCTCTCCTTCGCTCCCTTCTTTCCATCTTTTTCTTTATTATTTCAATGCTAGGTCTCCTCCTGATTACTGCACTGAAAGTCAGGTGGGACTTTTAATTAACAAACCAAGTTAGTTGGGGCTGAGAGTAAAGTATGTATATGCTGAATTTGTAAGATATTTTGTCCCATTGAAATACTTTGTCCCATTAGCACTGAAAATATCTATGTCCCTACTTCTGGTTGCCCAGAAATTTCCTTCATTTCCTCTTTAAAGATCATTCAACCTAGAAGATGCATGCATCCAAGATGCAATGGAAGGCCATGTGACAGATTGCAGTAGTAACCCCTACCTTCCTTATGACTATAGAGCATATAACTCCCTTGCCTTTTCTCAGGATCCAGGTACCCAGACAGCTGGGTGGGAGAACACATGTCACTTTACTGCCATGACTCCCACCTAAGAATGTACTCAGGGAGCAACCTGGCTGGGCCTGGAGCAAATAATTCTCTCCAGGTAATCAGCATTCCATCATTTCCCACCAGAGGAGGCTGCTCTAGTCTGGCCTCACCTCAGACCCCTTCATACTTGCAGGAAACGGCAAATCATGTGGAAGCTATGGTCAGTGCAAGAATGAATGGAGGTATTTTGGCTTGGGCAGAGAGCCCTGCATGTCTGTTTTAGGAGGCTATTGGCATGTAGAGATCAAGAATGTCATGTCTGTATCTTCTCATCCTAACTGCTCTAACACACTCTTCCTTTTTCATGTTATCTCCCATTCCATCTTTAGCATCTATCTTAGCATCTGACGCCAGAACCCAGACACTCGAGCTTGCTGGAGAGAAGTAGAGCCCTCTTCATCCCCCAGTGTGGTTTTCCTCAAAGTTCCCACTCTCTACTTGCAAAGTTATGAGGATCCTCCTTCAGCCTAAGGCACTAGGATATCAGAAAGCCTATGTTGTACGTGAAATAGTTCACTCAGGCAACTAATGCAGCAGGCAGCTATTACTGGGTAACAAATAGGTCCAGAGTCTTATGGTTTGCACCCAGAAGTGTTTCATTCACTAGGAACTGTACATCAGCTTAAGTGGACAAGTTATGTCTGCTCCCCCTGGGGCCATTCGGGAAACAGGCTGAAGGAGACTCATGTCCCCAGGGATGTTCAGGGATGACCAAGGTATACAAGTATGAGTTGAAGTACATTTCTAGGCCTTGCTCAAGTCATATCTACTAGTATCCTTTGGCCAAAGCAAATAATGCAGAGAAGGCTAGCATTGCCCACTCTGTCTTTTGTGAAAGAACTTGATGGCTTTATGAAGAATGGGGTATGGTTAGCATAGGGCTAAAGAACTAGGGTCAATAATTCCTTCAATGACTGCCATTAGCATTTAAGCATGAATTAGGTGGCTCAGTCCAGGCATAGCAGGGATGAAGGGGCTGGAAAATAGGACTCATAAGATTCACGGAGACAAGAACAGAATAGACAAAGGCAATTGATTCATTAGACAGGGCTGTAAGCTGGATGTCTGGGGACCATGCAAGAGGACTGGAGACCAAGAGCTGTACCCTTCAAACTTGCCCATGCATCAGGATCACCTACAGGACTTATGTGCATGGAATAGTGAACCCCACTGTGGGTGGTTTGAACCCATAGTCTCAGAGTTTTAAAAACTTTTTATTGGTTATTTGTGAATTTCATATCATGTATCTCCCCGACCCCTCATACCTACCCTCCACCCTCATAACCTCCACCTCCTCCAAGAAAGAAAAAAACATCTCTTTGTGGAAGCTGTATTGTGTCATGGTGTGTCCCACAGTATAGCCTTTTGTCCACACTTCTTTGTTTGCAAATGCTCATTGCAATGACTTGTTCGTCTGGTTTCTGCTACTCTATCAATACTGGAACCTCAGTGAAAGTCCTCTCAGATATTCCACTGTTGCCCTGTGTCAGGAAGATCCTGTAATTTTGGATATGCAGAGACAGCTACTTCATGCGCTCCAGCAGTTCATCCATGGGACAGATGTCAATATGGGCCAATTCAGAGGCCTGGATCTGGGCCTGAGAGGTATCTGAGCTGGTCAGCCTGATGGCTCTCTGTTCTCACACCCCAGAGGTGGCTCATCAACAATCCCTGAACCCCTGCTACCTGGTCCAGTTCTACTCTGCTGACCAGGAATATCTTCCCAGCCTTTGGTGGTCACATACCCCTGCTGCTTCATGGCCACAGAACCCAATGTGTTCCCCAGTGGCAGCACAGGTCAGGAGTCCATGACAGTCCCAGGTGGTATCACCGGCTTCTCACATCAGGCTGTCCTTCACCACCCTCAAGTCTCTAGTTCTGCCTCTCTTCACTGTGCCCTCACTGTGCCCACACACTCTGTTTCTCTTTCTGTTCCATTTCTCCACCACTTACATGGTCCTCTTAGAGGCAGCCAGGGTCTCTGAGTGTCTGGGGTCATCTCAGAAGTGGTCTCAGGAGTGCTATTCCCAGCTCATGCATTATGTCACTGGGTAGGAGTCATCTCAGGCATGCTCTATCCCTCAGGCCTGCACAGTGCCTGACTGGTGGTTGTCTTAGGCTGTCTCTTTGTCCAGGCCTTACAGCAACAGTCTGGTGATCATTTTGGGCTTGATCCCTGCCTGGCCCACCTGAGTAGCCCCTTGAGAGGGTCTTCTGTCTCAGGCTTAATCCCAAAGATGGAGTTCTCTTAGTCTTTGGCTTGTTCCCAGTCCTGGAATCTATCTGGGTCTTTAAGGTTGTCTCAGGCTCACTTTATTTCAGGGAATGTTAGGCTGCTAATCATTCAGATGTTCATAGGTCATAAAACTGAGTATAGACAAAGCTTTTCTCCTCTCTGTCACCTACTGGTGCACAAGTGACAGAAATGCCACACCTGCAATGGTTCTAGGGGCAAGTAGTCTCAGATATTTTAATACTTGGTCCCTAGGTGGTGATGTTGTTTATGTGGGGTTATAAGGTGTGACCTTGCAGGAGTAAGTGTGTCATTAGTGTGGAGGATGGCTTGAGAGTGTAATGGCTTGCACAATTTCTAGTTCACTGTCTGATTCCTGATTGTGGCTCAGCTTCCTCTTCTAACCTCCATGCTTCCACTCTGTGATCATGGACCCTTATCACCCTGGAACTAGAAGCCCAAGTAGGCTCCTTCTTCTATAAGTTGACTTGGTCATGACGTGGTATAAGTTCAATAGAAAATAACCAGTACACTATCTTCTGGTGTTCTGGAGCAGTACGTCTGGAGTGGGGCTTGAGGATTTGTGCATGCAACAGATCTATAGGTAGACTGATATTGCTCATTCAGAAACCAGGCATGATAGTGCCCTCCTCAGGAAAGGTGGTTTCTACTGCAGATAGCCTAAGGGCCTTGCCTGAGGGAGTGCCTGAGCGAAGTGCCCCTCTCCCTTTAATTTCAGCTTTATGGGGCTGGAGCAATAGGTCAGTGGTTAAGAGCACTGACTGCTCTTCCAAACGACCTGGGTTCAATCCCCAGCACCCACATGGCAGCTCAAAACTGTCTGTAACTCCAAGATCTGACATCCTCACACAGACATAGAGGAAGGCAAAACACTAATGCACATAAAATAAAAATAAATAAATTATTTTTTAAAATTTCAGCTTTATCCCGTTCCAACACATGCTCCTCCTTTTTCACATGTTTCTATCGATTCTGTAAATATCCCCATTATTCCACCCTGTCCAGAGAACTCCTCTTTTCTTGTCTTGGGTTCCCTTTCTCCTTGTTCTCAGAAGGTACTAGAACCCAGATTGTGTTGGGGTGCACCCAACAGATGTCCATGGCAAGCATCCTGTGCTCAGGATGGAGATGAACAGCCATATGAAGATGACTACTGGGAGGGAGGTGGACCCTGACCATTCCTGATGGTTTATCTTTTCTTGAATCTGTTCTACATCTGTGTACTTTCACTTAAGAATTATGCCTGGTGTCTAGAGGCAGCCATCCTAGGACATTGGTTTGAGTGACTTATGCAGAATGAAAATGTTTCCTCAGGGCTATTGCAAGTGTGTCATTAAATTTAACCATGAGTTTGATGAATGGCAACTTCAAACCTAGTTTGCTTTTAGACTCTGACCCAAGATTAGCGTGATTCAGGACTACAGTAGGACTTCCAGGGAGCTCAGCTCAGCTCATGCGTCTGGGACACCAGGAAGTGCCTGAACATGTCTCAAGTTCCTGCCCAGGCAACTGGTACTGTGAGGATGCTTATAGCTCTTTCCAAGATGGGCACAGAAAGAAGGTCACTTGCTACCATGGGGACTATTGGTGGCTTCCTTTAGCCAAAAACGGCACTTCACTTTGGGGGCATAACTGTGAAAAAAGAAAATTATTGTTTTCTTTTCCCACAAGTCCTAGTGTTGAAAGCTCCCTCATTTCTTCCCTTCCTCCAGTTCATTCTTTTGTTTTCTTTCTTTCTTTTATTTTCTTCTTTTTTCTCCATTTTTATTTTTATTTTTTTATACTTTTATTTTATTACACATATATAAAACAAACTACATACAGCAGGGAGAACCATGTGACAGTCATGAGAATAATGAGTTCTATACATGTTACATTCATAGTGACTTGGCCATCTGCATTCATCCAGTTTGAAGTAAGTGTCTGCCAAGTCAGAGTAAGCAAGTCCTCAATAGTTCCTGCCCTGCGAACAAGTCTGGCCGAGACATTAGGCCAGAAAGCTGAGGATGAAGCTCCAACATTATAAAGCGTATTGGGTGACTGGTCAGGCAGCAAACTGTCTTAAGTCAATTTGTACATTTTGGAAGCTGCTAACCCACACTGCTGGTTCACTCAGGAATTTAAGTTTTATTCCTTCTCAAGTCTCTGAGGGGCATTGAAGACAAGATAGTATAGTTTTATAACCAAGCTTAGTTGGTTAGGGGACAAGATCGTTTTATTTATTTATTTATTTATTTATTTATTTATTTTTTCCTTTTCTTTTTTTTTTTATTAATTTATTCTTGTTACATCTCAATGTTTATCCCATCCCTTGTATCGTTTTAGATCAAGATAAAGAAGTTAAGCTATTAGAGTTGAGATAGGATAGATATGGAATCTCATTCGGAAATTTAGACCCAATAGGACAGGAAAGACACTTACTTCTTTTCTTCTTCTTCTTCTTCTTCTTCTTCTTCTTTTTTTTTTTTTTTTTTTTTTTTTGAGGCTAAGTCTCTATCTGCAGTTCAGGCTGGCCTGAAACTGTCTATGTACCGTAGCCTGGCCTCAGGTTCAGAATCCTGTTGTTGCCCCTTGTCTTAGCCTCCAAAGTCGTTACATGTGTTGATCAGCACACTTAGGTTGTGTTCTGGATTTCTATCTCTCATTAGTTCATTCAGCACATAGTTACTGAATATTGTTGCCATTCCACATGCCCAAAAGACATCTGTGAGCCCCACAAAGTCACTATACTCCTGGAATTTACATTCTAGAAGGTGAAAGAAACAGTAAAGAACCAAAGAAATGTACCAAGTAAGTGGTTAGTGCCATGTGGTTCTAAATTATAGGTGGAACAGGAAGAAGAGGGTCTTAAATGGAGTGATCCAGGAAGTCTCCCTGAAAGCAGGGAAGCAGGAAATATAAAGGGTCCAAGGCAGGAGACAATAATTTGTTCTGTTTGTGGAGCTAGAACTTAGCTGTCTAATGGGCTGGATATGAGGCAGTAAGGAGAGCTGATGGAAGAGGGTGCTGAGAACACAGGCAAGGGCTGGTATCACACACTTTATGGACTGCACTAATGAACATGGATATCGGTTATGGCCAGTGAAAAGCCACACAGAATTTTCAGCTGGTATGGTGTAATCTTATTTACATTTGGTTAAGCCCACTGTGGTTACTTTGTGAGGAACAGAATTTAGGGCACATGTGCAAAAGCCTGAAGGCCTTAAAGACTATACAGGTAATTATGCTATGGGCTCAGGCTCAATGCTGGAGAAGTGTCTGGAGTCAGATCACATGTGGTCTTGTCTCATTTTCCTCTTAACTTTGAAGGTTGAAAACTCTCCAGGTTTCAGTCGTTAATTGTGTGTGATGGGACATGCCTGGAGGCAGAAAGACCAGGAGTTGAAGGCCAGACTCTGCTACATAGTGAGTGTGAGGCTAGCTTGGATAATGCGAGAGCTTACCTTAGAAAATAACAAATGGGGAAAATAAAAAAGGGAAAAATAAGAAACTGGTCCTTAAATAAATAATGATCAGTTTATTCTATGTTCAAATTCCTGAAGAGTCAGACTGTACAAAGTCAAAGCCACTCTGTAGATCTTTCCCACACACCAGCCTGGGGCTGCCTGCTTTGAGAATTCTGCCATCAAAACCAAGCTCCTCTGAAGGAGAGTCTCAGGAGATGATCATAATTTCAGTGACTGAATAACTCCTCTTGCGGGACCCATGTGTAAGCTGGCTTCTGCTCCCATGGTGAAGTTTTAGACCATCCATAAATATTTGGAAAAAGTGCCACTAAATTCCCAAGTTCATGGAAGGGTCAGATCTTGTGTTGAGAGCTGGAACAAAATCTGGCTGTCATGGAGACATGGTTCTCTCCATGACTGGGAATGCAATGGCTGGAGTTGGAATCATCTTGACTTGCTTCTTCTGTGCTGTGTGATCACATGGCTTCCATAAGCTTCAGTTGCCTATCTGTAAAGTGGGACCAGCGAGAAAGCATCTCCTAAGAAGTAATTAAGGTTAAATCAGTTAACACTGCCAAAGAACCATGAGAGGATGAAAGAAAAATGTTATTATAAAGATATCTGGCAATTTCAGAACAACAGACCAGACATTTTGATTGCTTCTGAGATCCATATAAGATATAAGAAGCCTGCTGTGTTAGGATTTTCTTTTCTTTCATGTTGTGTGACACTATTCCTGGGGAGACATGAACAATATCTTGTCACTCCAGGTAGGGAACCAATGACACAATAAAGTATGGATACCACCAAAGTCAAACTTGGTGAGCCAGTATGTTTTCTTGGAGTAACCTACCAGGAATATGATGAGGGGCTATTTAAATGAGCAGAAATCACTCAAACTGCTGGATCACCAACGCCTACCCCAGCATGGGTTCTGGCTCATGAAGGTCGGAACTCTACAGCATACTGCATGGTTTGCTGGCCAGCTCAACAGGTTGCAGAGTATTATTTTCAGGTAATTTTGTTGGTCGAACCCCTTCTAGACAGCTCAGCTCTTCTAGGCAGCTCAGCTTCTCAGAGAGTGTCTCTCAGCAGTCATTATTATTTATACGTGCTTGAAGGGGAGGAACATATTGAATGTGGTCAGTTTCAAGAACTTCCTGAAGTACTTGAATTAGTTACTTCCTGAGATTAGGGAGCTTCCCCAAAGAGTAGAATGCTTCACCTCCTCTTAGAACATCTTGTTATTTCACCTCTCTGTAAACATTGTGTCTCATTAAATTTCTTTCAAAGATGAAAAGTTTTAATCTCTGACTAAATTGCTATAAAATCTGGCAAAGGAGATAGCATAAATAACACAAAGGGGAATAGACACATTTTGACTCGCAGTTTTGGAGATTTCAGTATACAGTTCTCTATCTTCTTCATTCTGGGCTTGAGGGGAGGCAGGACATCATGGCGGTGGGAACCTGTAGAGGAGAAAGCAGTTTATCTAAGGTAAACAGGAATCAGAGAATGAGAAGTGTCTGGGGACCACAGAGAGACTTACTTCTTCCATCTAGATTCCATAGCCTAATATTTCTAGAACTTCTAAAACCATTAAGTGGGGAATGAGTTCTCAGCACATGAGTCTTGGGGAACATTTCATTTCTAGACCCCCTCCTCCCCATGGCCTCCTTCTTCCAGCGAAACCACACCTCCTATATATACCGCCAAAGTGCTACTGACTGCACATCAGGTGATCAAATACCTGAGGCTACAGGGTAGAAAACCGTCATACTTTGTCTCAAAAATGAAGGTGAATGGCTCTTGAGTAATGGTACCCAAGCTTGGTCTTTGATCTTTAGTATCTAATTGTGCACACATGTGCACGCGCTCACACACACACACACACACACACACACACACACACACACACACACCAACAAAATGATGAAGGGATTATTATGTCTATTAGAGTAGTTGTAAAGATAAGCAATGTACTAAGGCTACACTCTCAACAGGAGTATAAATTATGTACTTCAGTGCTTGGCTCCAGGGGATGCTTTTACAGAGGTGGCCATTAATTACTGTTTGGTCATTTCTACCATGGTATGTTGGTTTTCATAGAGTTCACCCCTAACTGTCATACTTACAAAGAAGCTAAAACTTGGTCCCCTCCAGTAAAGTGTGGGTATAGGCCTGAGGCCCAGACTCATGCTCTGTCATGGTTAGTTTTTATTGTTAATTTGATATAACCTGGGTTACCTGGGAGAAAGGAACCTCAGTTGAAGAATTGCTTCAATCAGATTGGCCTATAGGCATTTCTGTGGGGCATTGCCTTGATTTCCAAATAAAGTAGGAAGTCTCAGTTCACTGTGGGTGCCATCATTCCTAGGTTGGTGCATCTATGCAGTATAAGAAAGTTACTGAGCATGAACCAGAGAGCAAGCCTGTTAACAGCACTGCTCTACTGTTTTCTTTTAGTTCCTGCTTGGGTTTCTGTCATGACTTTTCTTGATTATGGACTGTGACCTGGATGTGTAAGTTGAAATAAATATCATCCTCTGCAAATTCATTTTGGTCAGTGAATTTTCACAGCAAAAGAATAAGCTAGAATACCCTGTGAATTATAGAGCCTAAGGATTTGATTCTGCTGCCTGATCAGAAGAAGGAATAGGGATAGTTTATAGTTTGAGTCTCAAGTGTAGGATAGACCTTGAAGGCTATATCATTTTCTTGTGTTGACTTGAACTCTCTGTTTCCTGGTCTACCAAGATTTAACATGCAGATACCACATGCTCCTGCCACCATGGACAGATCCTCTGTGCTCCCATGTCTTCCTTACTATGATGAACTATTCTTTCAGAAATGATGGGTTAAAATCATGTCCCTATTAAATTGTTGCTGTCAGCCATGAGAAAACTCACAAACATAAGTGGAGGGATGTGGACTGTCAATGAAAGCCGGCTACAGGGTAGGTGCTTCCTAAACATTGCGTCATTTAATAGGCCTGCATGTGGAGAGGAGTTTTGCTTACCTGCTTGTGTGTGTGTGTGTGTGTATGTGTGTATGTGTGTGTGTGTGTATGTGATATTTCTTCTAGTGTCATTCCTCAGGAGCCAGCCTCTTTGAGTTTTGAAATAGGGTTTCTCATTGGCCAGACGCTCACCTAATTGGCTAGAGTGGCTAACTAGTGGATCTGGGGATCCACCAGTCTCCACGTCTCAAGAGCTACAATTACAAATTCATGCTATCGTGCTTTGCTGTTTTTACATGAACTCTGAGAATTAAAGTCAGGGCCTCATGTTGCAAGGCAAGCGCCTTACTTACTGAGCCATCTTCCTAGCCCCCTCACCTTCTGTTTGAAGATAATATGACTGAGAGAAGTGCAGTGGCATGCTCAACTTCATATCACTAGTCACTGGCTGGATCTGAACCCAAAGAACAGAGAGAACGAAGCTATTTTCTAGGATACAGCTGAGAGCTTCATGAAACTACAAGCAGAGGCTCCGATCACAGAGCATCTCGTGGCAGCTGGCCCAGCCTTTGCCCTCTAACCCATGTCCATAAGAACAGTGGCACAGCCAATGTCTTGACCAGTGGCCTAGAAAAACAGAGGGGTCCTGCTCTGGGCCTCTGGGGTTGTTTATATGAAACTGCTCAGCCATGCCCCTGGGACACCTAAAGCCATAGTCGGCCATAGAGAGAAAATAGCATCCAGTACTCCATTTCTGGTCACCATCCACACACATTCCAAAACACAAACAGTCCATTTTAGTTCATGAGCATGTTAACTGTGAGCTGTTGAAAACCAGCCCTGCTTGTTGAGTATTCAAATTCCTCTTATAAACTTTTGGTCCAGAGCCTGTGTTCAAAGAAGTTCTGAATTTGCTTCTTTATCTGTATGGCCAGAAGGCCTAAGTGGATGGGGTGACGTGCAGAGGTACCTGTGTAAACAGTGACAGTAATATGGTGGCTTGGGTTTTTTGACCTAAGAGATTGGATGAGGAGAGTTTTGTGAATTCTTGCTTAATGGAAACAGCTACTTTATTTCTCAAGTCTTGTAAGGAGCCAAATACTAGAAAAAGGTCCTCATTCACCGTTCCTTCATCCATCAAGTACCATGAATATCTACCATGTTTAAGCAATTGGCCATCTAGGTGGTAGGAAAAATGTAATGCAATCCCCTTTGCCAGGAACCATATGGCCTAGCTGGGGGAAGTGGTTTCATTAAGCAACCCTATAAACACATCTAATATTTCAAATTATTATGAAAGAAAACACAGGCTTCAAAGATTGCGCCTAACAAGTGGGGCTAACCATAATTCTCACTGCAGGGTGCAAAAAAGCTTGAATAATGCAAAGGAGAATAAAGGTGGGCTGGCCAGAGAATTCCGAGTAGGAGCACAGGCAAATCTAAATGTTAGAGATAACATGGTTTGTTTGAGAGTGAGAAGATTAGCATGATGGACCATTGAATGCAAATGAGAAGGTAAAACAAGAAATGATTGGTGAAGAAGCCAGAGTCAGGTCCTGGGAGACTTTGTTACCAAACTAGAGCAATGGGGAGGCGTTAATGACTTTTAAACACCATAATAATATGATTGATGCTATCATGTGTTAATGCTTATATTAAGAGATGGCTGTTAATCTTTCTGTTTGACATTTGGGGCACTACACAAAAAACAGATGTGTATTAGAGTCCATTAGTCAGATTAGGCTACATTATGTCGATGCAAAGTTCTAGCCTCATTTCTGTTGTTGTGACAAATACCATGACACGAAGAGACTTTTTAAAATTTTTTGCTTAAAATTCTAGGTTCAGTCCTTTATTGGGAAAAGCCAACATAGGAATTGGAAGGCAAGCCTGCTTGCTATTACATACATCGTTACTTCTGACCAAGGAATCCACTTCACAGCCAAAGACACAGAGCTATAACACGTTATAAAGCCAAACACACTATAAAGGGTGTTGCTGCTTGCGGGGTGGCAGGAAGCCCCATGCCAAGGTAGCTTTCTTATACAGCCCAGGACCATTCCCCTAGGGGATGGTGCTGCGCAGAGTGGGCTCTGGATGCTTTGACATCAACTAACAATCAAGGCAATCCTCCTGAGACACTCCCACAGGCCAGTCTGATCTAGGCAACCCCTCAACTGCAATCCTCTTCCCACATGATTCTAGGTCATGTCAAATAGTCAGTTAACTGAGACAAGTATTATACATACAACCTTAAAAATCTCAGTGCCTCACAGAATAAAGTGCCATACAGCTAGACGAGTCAGATGTATTTCCGCCCCTCACCATCTCTACTCTGGGTCTCAGGATGATGGAGGAGCAGCTCCTCTTAGGCCAGAGGAAAGAAGACAGAGCCAATCATGACCTGGTTATTCTTCTTATTTAATTTAGCTATATCTTTTATATTTTGAGATTATGACATAGTTACATCATTTTGCCTTCCCTTTCCTCATTCAAAACCATACCATATACGACTCCTTGCTCTCTTTCACATTCATTGCCTATTTTTTTTTATTGCTATACATACATACATGATACATGCATAGGCACATACAAAAATGCATAAAAAGAACATGCTCGATCTTCATATTGTTACTTGTATGTATCATTTCAGGGCTGACCATTTGGTGTTGGATAACCAACTGGTGAACGTTTTCCTGGGGAAGACTACTTCTCTCACTCTCGACACTGTTTAGCTGCCTGTAGATCTTTGTGTAGGTTCAAGGCCTCCTGGGCTCCCTGAGCCCCTGTCCGTATTAGGTCTATTGTTATTGTCTCTGTTCAGCTCATGTTTAGGCAGTCACACTGGTGAGACTTTATGGGTCTAGCCTCTCACAGTTCCAGGAGACACAATCTCACAGCAACCCACTGTTCTTCTGGCTCTTACAATTGTTCCACTCACTCCTCAGCAATGACCTTCAAGCCTTAGGTGCAGGCATTGTGCTGTAGATGGACCTCGGGATCTATGGCCCTGTGTTTTGATTGGCTGTGATTTTTGTGTGTGATGGTTTCCGTTGCAAAGAGAGGTTTGATGAGGAATGATTTTTTTTTTTAAGGATGTATTTGTGTGTGTGTGCTAGAATGTATGTGTGTGTGTTATGTAAATCTTAAACAGTGTACCACACAGGAATTAACACTCTACTTCCGTTTCCCCTTTGGACAACAACACAGCATCTGAAATGCCCGAAATTTCTCAGTAGTGTTTTGCTTTTCTCCTTGGTTCTTGAAACATTAAAAGTTTCATCACCCAGGCAGTGTGGAGGAGAATTCTATAAAGAGTGGCTAGCATGTTCTCTCATGTGGCTCATTATGCCCGGGCATTTGTAGTGAACCTGTTCTGATGAACTGAGGTCTGTGTCCACCTTTCCATGATCTTGAACTAACCAGAAATAATGAATTGTCAGAATTTGCCTAATGGCCTGGTGCCATGGAAAGTTCTCAGCTGGGTTTCTAGGTTTCATTCTGTTCAGTGGGTTATGGGGTGGGGAAGGGATAAATGGAAAAGGCAGACTTCAGCTAGACAGCGGTTTTGCAGTAAGAGGAAAGAGATGCTTCAGGTATCTTATGAATTCTGCGGAACTGATGAATTATTTTGAGAAAATTTGGTAAAGTGCATTTAACAAGAGACATCCCCTTGTCAGTTCTGTCCTTGGGCCCCCAGGAAATTTGGCTTTATTTTCCAGCTGCTTAGATAGAGAAGAGATATATTTATCTATGTATTTCTGCATACACGTGTGTCAGCTTACGGATGTGGTAATGAAGTCAGGCTGAACCAGCAGGTTGTCATAAAAGCCAAATACATTTAAGTACATTTAAGTGCCTATATTAAACAGTTCAGACACGTTAGCATGGATCTCTTTCAGGATATGAAGATACAGGGCAGTGGTTCTCAACCTTTCTAATGCTGTGACCCTTAAATACAGTTTCTCATGTTGTAGTAGCACCCAACCATAAACTTATCTTCATTGCTGCTTTATAACTGTGAGTTTGGTACAACCCACAGAGTGAGAACCACCAGGGTAGAAGGAGGCAGGACAATGGTGGGGAGCTGTGAACAGTAAACTGAGAACTTAGAGGTGTGCATCCAGTGGGAAAAGCATTTGCAAAAGCGTTCAGGACCAGTGTAATATGGAGGGCTGGAGAAGGAGGACCAAAATCTTTTGGTTAAGGTAACTAAGCATCCTTAAATGACCTTGACAGAAACTGCCAACCAACACTGGTGTGACTATGGATGAGAGAGAAGTGGAGAGTCTGGTTCAGATTCAAGAAAAACAGTGTGCTATTTTTTTTTTTTAAAGAAAATCTGCCATATCTCTACGTGGCGTTGCCATGGAAAGAACTATTTTCATCCACTGCGCGAGCAGAAAGCAGCATCAAGCACAGAGAGATGGCCAGGGTGCGGGCTTGAACCCTCCTTGGGCTGCCTTGACTTAGCAGCACTTTAATTTCTTCATGTTTATATGAGAGGAATGAGAAAAATGAAAGGTCTCAATGACCTATTTCTTCCATTTTCCCATTGAGTGTGCGAACATGCCTAAAATCCACGGAATGGAGGATACCAGCCAAGTAAACAGCCACTTGCTGAATGAGGAGTGGTCCCTGAGTGGCACATTTGCAGCTGAGGACATTACCACTTTCTCTTCCCGTTCCATCACCATGTTGCTTGATGTTGTTCATCATGTTTCCTGCCTGTCAAGTCTCTCCAGTGCAGGTATATTTCATTTGTTGCCACTGACGTTTTAAGGGGCCTCCTTAGGTGCCAGTAAATTCTGGAAGACTTCAGTGAGGACATACAGAGCTTTCCAACCAAAACAGAGTTTTAAAAAGAAACACATTCATAATGTCGGAATAAGGAAAGCAGAGTCAGAGCTCGCACAGCCAATGCTGGACCCAACCGAGGTGCCTGATAAAATAATTAGTTCCGGGGTGCTGGTGATGTTATAGTCTGGAGCAAGAACCAACTAGACTGAAGGCTTCTGTTGAATGCACCAGAAACTAGGGGAAGCAAATAATATTTTGTTAGGATATCTGGCTCCTCTATGGCCTATGGTCATGACCTTAAACTTGACACAGTCATTGAGGCTGAAGAGGGGAGTTGTTGGTAGTTCCAGGCAGCAAAATGCTGAGGCCTTAGGTCTTGTGTTCTCTGAATAACTTAAGAAGTTCAGCTTGTGAAGCGCCCATCTGAGAGTGTTATTTCCTGCCTGTCTTTTGTAGTTGCCCTTGATGGTTCATACCAACAAACATGGGCCTGTAGGGCAGAGGGCACAGGCTAGAAGTCGCAGGAAAACAATTCATTTTGTGGTGGGAACATGGAGTGTGATTATATTCTCATGGCTGGTGATGGGTCTTCTTAGATTCTTTGTGTGGGTGACATGAGCCGCATGGGGATGCTTTCTTAGGATCTCAATAGACAAAGGGATACGTAGAAGGCATGGAATGCCTGGGTAGTGCTAGAATGGCATCCAGCTTAACTCAGCGCTCACAAGTTGAGTACCTACTATGTGCGAGGCAAAGTGCAAGTCAGGAGAATGTGGAGAGACAGCTTGTAATCTATCCCCCGAGGAACTTAACCATGATGCTGCAGACATGGCTATCACTAATGTAATGTCCTACCGTGTAGTAGGTGCTGAGGCTAAACACTTCATCTCATTTAGTTCTCAGAGAACTACTAGCAGCTGATGTTATTATTATGGCCATTTTTCACATGAAAACATAGGCCCTGAAACGCTAAAGAGTCTCCTAAGTACCCATGTTAGAAAGCGTTGGAGCAAAGGTTGAACGTGGGTTGTCTGTCTCCAGGTGTCTGCTCTATCATCTACTCTCATAGAAGAGCTGGGATGCCAGGTAAGCTATACAAAGGAGGCCACGGTGGCCTTGGAGAAGGAATGTGACATACTGGGTAGTCCAGACATGTGATGGTGCCATGCATGTCTGCCTTTGATTGAGGAATGGCCTGTGCAAGGGTTTAGAGTCCCACCATAGTGTCTGTTGGAGGGGGATGGAGAGATAGATCAGAGGTTAAGAAAGCTCTCTGCCCTTCAGGAGAACCCCAGTTTCATCCCCAGCATGAGTTCCATGTGGTTCACAGCTGCCTCTAACTCTAGATCTAGTGACTTCACACATGTTACATGCATAGATATATGTAAATAAAAATAGGTTTTTCTTAAAAAAGAGTCTTGTGTAGCTCAAACATCTGTGGGAAGAGAACAGAGACAGTTGATTTACATTTACAACAGATAGTTGAGGGCTAGTAGCTGTTAGAGACCATCCCTTGGTGACCATCTACTGCTGGCCATCTATTGGTAGCTAAGATTAGACCAGGACCCTGCCTTTATGGAGTTGCGTTGGAAGCAGGCCATGCACATGTCATTAAGCAAGTATCAAATGGCAGTCTGATGAGAAATCAAAGTGATAAATGTTCCTTATAGCCTGGCATTTGGACACTTGGTTCCTGGCTGCAGCTGTTTGGGGAGGAGGGTTAGGAGTGTGGCCTTGCCAGAGGAAGTACATCACTGAAGACAGGCTTTCAGAGCTCAAAGACTATTCCCAGTTTTCTTCTTCTTCTTCTTCTTCTTCTTCTTCTTCTTCTTCTTCTTCTTCTTCTTCTTCTTCTTCTTCTTCTTCTCCTCCTCCTCCTCCTCCTCCTCCTCCTCCTCCTCCTCCCCTTCTCCTCTCCCTCTCTCTCCCTCTCTTTCTCCTTCTCCTTCTTCTTCTTCTTTTTCTTCCTGTGTGTGATCAAAGATGTGAGCTCTCAGCTGCTGTTCCAGATGCCTGCCCCATGCGTGGCTTCTAGCCCTCTGACACCATACACCTATCTCCTTTTTGTTTCTTTGGTTATGGTGCTTTATCACAGCGATAGATAGAAAAGTAACTAACAGAAGGCCTTGTGAAGTCCATGGTTGGTATGACCTCTCTGACAAAGGAACATTCAAGTTGTGACCTGAAGATGGAGACCGAGAAAGTGGAGCAAGATGCAGGTGTGTTGAATATCAAGGGCAAAGGCCTTTGAGGCAGAGTGGGGCCAGAGACGAATCCTCAATCAATGTTCATGGCATGTGTTTCTATGTTCATCATGGGTCACTGCAGAGGATGTGACATGTTATGTGTCCTGTAGATTCATGCACGAGAGACCTCACATTTGCACCTCCTGTGGGTTCTCTCTTCCACAGAACCACTCAGGCACGCAACCCCGTTCCTTTCTGAGATCTCAGTCATCTTGGCATTCTTGATTATGCCTGTCATTGTTGCAATCTGCCTGCTGCATTCATTCTGCTGTGGCCCCATCCCAACCTTCCCTATCTGGACTTGTGTCCTTCTAAGCAAGGAATGCAATTTCATGCTGCCTTTTTTTTTTTTTTTTTTTGCTTTCACTGGGGCAGTGGAAAGTAAAACTTCATTAACAGTCTCCCTAGGTTGGGGGAAGTTTTCTCCACTGAGATCATCTCAGGACTGTCAGCTCTCATTAACAAAACATGATGTCTTTTTGCACCCACCCACCCTGCTCCTGGTCTCCCATTCTTGGAATGGATTCTTGTTTAGCACAGAGAGAAGACAATGGAATTGCATAAACTTCTCAGTTGACTTCTACCTGCCAAAGAAAAATCACCAGGAATCAAGAAAAAGTGACAGAGCCAAGCCACAGCTCACCTCCAGCCCTTCCATGTAATTGGTCTTGTCACAGGATCCCCTCTGCCTTTTTTCTCATTAACCTGTTCTTCTCTTTTCTGTCATTGGAAGTCATATGAGGCAGATCTGATGAATGTGTGGCCTATTCTTGACCAATGCTACCTTAATAGTCTTAGCCTGTGTTGGAAGGAAGGGCAGGTAATCTGTGTGAAGCTACAGAGCCTGTTCTTATGCTAGGAGATGGAGGAAGAAACCCCCCTTTTTTTGTTGAAGTTGGTGGGCTGTGAAGGATGTAGGCCTGCAGTTTTGGGGGCACTGTCTTCTTTAAGTAGAATCAAGAGATGAATTGGGGCATCGCTGAGAGTTTGTTTTCTTTCAGTACAGTTTTAGAGATCTTAACAGTGGGGATGGCAAACATGCACTGTGGGGGTGATTAAATCTTCGTGTGAATGTCATAGAGTGTGCTTGTAAAAATTAAGGCAGCAAAGATGTCACTAGATGATGTCATCTTACAAACCCAATCTTGCAGTTGCATAGTTGCATGTATTGTTTGTTGTTGAACAAACTGTCCCCTAAGGAAAACTTGAAGCCAGACAAGCATGGGTTTCTCTGTGATATGAGCCATTAAATATAACTCACTCTTTTCTGAAGCCACTTTGAGTGCTAGTTTCCTGTTTCTTGCAGCTTACACCTGCCCTTGCTGTTGTCTTCCTCTGACTCAGATTTTCCACAAGGACATGCCACCACTAGACACAACTTCATGGTTTATTACTGTCCTGTCCTCAACTATTACATCTTCTATTTTATTTCAATTAAAAAATTTCTTTCCAAATTTGTCCAGTCTCTTGACTTCCTAAACTTACAGAATCACTAAAAACCAACACTCCATGAGACTCAAAATGAAGGAACATGCACTTGGCTCCTTCATTACCCTACAATAATAGGACTTCCAGTTGTTATCGTTGTCATTGTGTTTCCCACAATCTAATTTCCTTCTCCCAAATGTCTCATCATTAACCAATTTCACTCATTCCAACAATAATTAATCCAACTTATTATAAAGCAGAGGGTGTGACATGTTATGTGTCCTGTAAACTTATTTATCTAGCCCCCCAAAGGGTGAACATGACCTTTAATACTGATTCATTTTATTATCTTCCTTGCATCAACAAACTCTCTAAGTCTTCTACCTCATGCCTTCATCCCTACCACCCAACTTTCCATAACCTATCTTTAATAAATGCTAAAACTATACATTTATCAAAGTATGCTTTTAAAATAAAATTCTCTATGCTTCATTGGTAATTGATCCCCATGCTTATTTTATATGCTTGTGTATATAAGGTTGTGTAAAAATTTCTCAGGTGAGGAGCTGGAGAGATGGCTTAGCAGTTTAGATTGCCTATTGCAACTCTGGTGCCCCATATTTGACCATGTCCCCTGGATGGGGGGGGGGGCTGGTGGTACTCACAGGAAGGATAGCAGGCTACCAAGAAGAGACTTGATCCCCTTGAGCATATACAGGGGGAGGAGGTCCCCCTCAGTCACAGTCATAGGGGACAGGAGTAAGGGGGAAATGGGAGGAAGAGAGGGAGGAATGGGAGGATACAAGGGATAGGATAACAATTGTAATGTAATATGAATAAATTAATAAAATATATTTTAAAAAGAGTGCCTATTGCAAAAAAGAGGACAAGGTTTCAGTTCCTAATACCCATATAATAGTCTAAAATTGCCTGTAACTCCAGTTCCTGGGGATCCAATGCCCACTTCTGGCTTCCTCGGGTTCCTGCATGCATGTGGTTCTCTTAGTTAGTGACTTCCAGCTACTTCCAGTCAGTCTGGGAATCCTGGTTTGAGTTCACACAGAGCTGTGTTTAAGAGTCCTTTCCATTTAATCACTTGGTGACAGAGTTAATGACAAGATACCTGGGGGCCAAACTGTGTCTGAAGAATAGAAGTGCATGTGGTTATCAGTTCTGGACGCTGGAAGGTCCAAAGGAATAGAGCCAGCATTCCCTTAACATCTGGGAGGGTCTTCCTGCTTTAACGTCTTAACAGCAGTGGCTTCTTGTGGTGATAGAGAACAAGAAAGCCACAGAGTGCTTGCTTTTACAACACGACTATACTGTCAAGAACTCATTCACCCTTGCATTTATGAATGGATAAATCCATTCATAAGGGCAGAGTGCTCTGTGACCTACTTACCACCAGAAAATATGGTTAATGGATGACTTGGGTCATAAGGTCAGTGCAAGATTTCAATGCAAGGTGCACATGGAATGCTTTGCACAGCACACTCCCCATTATGTTCGTGCCGTCTATTCTGAGCTTTCACATATCAGTATGAGCATCTGTAAGGTCTTTAGGACCAATAGGACAGAGAGAAGCTACTTTAAGGATTATGGAGGGATGACATTTGATGCCTTCATCACAGAGAGAGAAGGAACTCTGGGCTTCCACCTACTGTTTCCAATAATCATGTGGGTATTTTTCCATAAATAGTTTTAAAAAGAAAGCAAAATGTAGGAATGTTTGAGTCGTACCCAAGAATGTATGCTATGTTCTTTAAAAAGGAAATGTCAACAGAGAATTGGGTGACAACCAGTCTCACGCCGACCTTTCCAATAAAGCAGAGCCCTTCCATGGAAACTATTTATAAAAGCTCTTAACTGAGGGAAGTTAATTCTAGGCTTTCTTCTAATTCAGAGGTTAGCAGGGTCAACTCATTAGATGCAGCAAGCCTTTTGGAATGAGCATCACAAATGCTCATGACCGTTGCCATGGAAGCACTGTATCGCCATCTATAGTGAGACAGCTGGGAATATGAGGTACCACGGTTCACATTCTACTATCTCTTGGCACAGGGTGATATTTCTGAGTTCAGACCTCAGTTTGCTTATCTATAAAGTGGGCATAATGATTCTTGTTTCTTTAACAAGGCTGATGTGAGGACTGAGTCTACAAGACACACTGGGTACAGTGACTGGCTCATGGGAGGTTGGGATCTTTTCATCTTCCTTCTCTCCTTCCTTTTCCTCTCCTTCCACTTCCTCCTTCTTCCTCCCTGATTTCTCCTCCTCCTTTCTAAGTGACCCTCATGGTTTCTGTGACTATTTTGATCATCGTTTCTAATCTTGCTCCTGCTCTATAAGTCTGTATTATGACTTTACCGTCTCTGGCACTGTACTTCTAGCATTGCCTGTCTCCACGCTGTTCATCAGCTCATTCCATAAATGAGAAAAGGACCTGCCTAATGATGTCATCATGGTGGAAACACCTGCAAGAAGGAGGAATTACATGGAAAATCTGGATGTCAGAGCAAGGGGTGGTAGGGAGAGCCTTCATCCATCTCTAAAATGCTTCTTGAAATAATTGACCCTAGGAACCTCCTGAACTCTACTTTAATGTCCTCTCAGTGAACACCTGCCAGTGATCTAAGAACCTCTTACTAGGCCCCCATTTTTAAGCACACTACCTCTAGGACCAAACTTTCCACTCATGCCATATACAAACCATGGCAGAGATGGTGAGTACTTATGGAGCCTGCTGGGTTTTGAGCCCATCCAGACATGGTGACCATTGTGACCTTGGGAAAGAGACTACTCTCCATTAGATAAAATGATCAGATAGACCATGTAAGCATCCAATGCCTGGCTGATTGAAAGTGCAAAGTCAGGAGGGTCTCTTTCTGCATCCTGAAAGAGGTGTTGGGGTACAGTGCTTAGAGTGTCTCCCCCTGCTTCCAAAGAGTGTGAAGCAGGGTTGGAACCTCCTTCAGATCCCTCCTCCATCTTTCTTTCTGTAAAGCCAGACCAGAGCAGCACAAAGATTTCTGTGCATGGTGGCAGCAGTGATCTCTGAGTTCTTGGCCTGGTCCTTTTACCCACTCCATAACTATGGGTACACTGAGCAAGAACACCCAACAGTGGCTTTGCATAGCTCTAGGGGATGCCCTATCCAAGCATCACATAAAAGAAGAAACTGAAGCCTGGAGAGATAACCACTTCAGACTAGTGGGGTACTGATGGTGTGAATGGACGGCAGGCACCCTGAGGCATGTTGCTCAAGGTGTCGGTGCCTCTTTCTTTACCTGTATTTATGGCCCCTGCAACACTGAGTAGTGCAGTACTTCAGTGATCTAATGTGTGAGGCCCATTCTGCCACATCACACATGTGGGAAATATACTCTAATTGCCAGCGATTAGTATTACTATTAAGTGGCATAATTTTGTAATCAAATCCTCACAGCATCTTTTTGTTTTGCCTACCCGCCTGGCTGTCACAATGTGGGGTTTTTAAGAAGTAGATCCTTAGATGTGCAGCTTTGCTTTGTTCCTTTGTTAGGCATCAAATCCACTTACAGAGTAGGGAGGAATATAGGCTGAGGGGTTTTGCATGGTTCATTCCAGTAGGAAGGTAATAAACAGTGTGTGTGTGTGTGTGTGTGTGTGTGTGTGTGTGTGTGTGTGTTGGGGGGTGGCTTGATGTCTGCAGAATGTGTGTGCTGATGCAACCAAGTTTGGATCAGAAATAAGAGAATTAGTGCAACCATATGGACTATTTAAATACATGTTTTCTTATCCTGATTCTCTAAGCAAGATATCGAAACAGTTATTTGCATAACATTTACACTGTATTAAGTAGTCTAAGCCAGCCGGAGATGATTTGAGTGTATGGGAAGACATGCAGGTTTCATGCAAATATCTCCCATTTCATACACAGGATCTAAGTATGCCAGGTTTCAGGTATTCACAAGATATCCTGGAATCTGTCTCCCTGGACCACAAAAGGACAGCTGTGCTGTACACTGTAGGAATAGTCAGGCCTTTCTTGATATAGGTTTATCTTTGAGGGACATGACCATGGCTGGGATAGCTCTGCAGGTCAAGCAGACCCCCAAAAAACAAGAACTGGAGGCAGAAGACTCTCTTCCCATGGTGGAGGATATGGGTTAGTACAGATCCCCTGAGACATGTGGCTATGCAGCTGTTGGGCCTGTAGACTCCATTGATGGCTGCACCTAGGATTGTTCTTTCTACATGATAGAGCAAAGATTCCCAGATTTGGAAGGACCCATGTTTATCAACAGAGATTTGGTGGTCTGGGTGGAATGAGCAACCTTATCAAGTTACCAAGCTATGAGCAGAGCCCAGGAGTTCTAAGTTGTCTTACATTTTAAGTAAGTTAACTGTAAATATCCAGGCTGAACAGATAGATCAGTCCATAAAGGGCTTGCCTTTCAAGCACTGGAATGATGCTTGATGCATTTGGAAGCCAGGGGCATGTGGATCTCTGAGGTGCTTTGACCAGTCAGCTTAACTTAACTAGTGACTTCCAAGCTGGTGAGCGACTGTGTTTCAACACTTAAGGTTGGTGGTAGGTGAGAATGGCAGTCAATGCAAATTCATATTCACGTAGGCACACATACGTACATTAAAACATTTAAATATCCACACCTAATCCATGGATTAAGTCATTTCTTAGTCTTAGAAGAATGCACCCTTAATCATCAAAATAGCCCTTGGTTTCATTACTATACAGGATGAGAGAAGGCAGAGAAACAAGAAGTGAATATAGTTTTTAAAACCTTCCCTTTTCTTCCCTTCTCACACTCAGACCAACTTTCTGAGAGGCCCCACTCTACATCTCCTTAAATATCTTTGATTTAATGCCATGTGGAGGCTTTTGTTCACTGACCCGTGAAGATGGCTTAGTCTCCTGTGCTAGCCTCTGCTTCGTGCCCACATCAAACTCCTTATCTACAGCCCAGACCCCTCTCAATTTCACTCCTGAGGCAGTCATGGAAACCTTCTGAGGCTGCCCCACTGTTTTGGGGACCTCCAGTCCAGCTGACCAAGTTCCTCCTCTGCTTTCCTTCATCTCTTGAGACTTGAAGCATGATTCCCGCTCTGTGTCACCTTTGTTTCTCCCTGGGTGAGTTGGCTGTAGCCATTTGAATGGCTGACATGGGCTGAGTGGCTTCTGTGGTGATTCTGGTGTTTGTGCTGTTGGTGATCAGAAACCATTATCCTGTTTTGAATGATTAAAAAGCTTCTGCCATGGAACCCTGAATCTAGTTGTAGTGAGGGCTCTGTTTCTGGGTAGTAGCTGTTTGGGGCACTTGATCATGGATCCAGGAGAGAGCTGAAAATCAAGACAGGCGAGTTAAATGGTGGGTGCCTGTTGTTTTTACCTGTCAATCACCCTTTACATCTCTGTTTTTGGTAATAACTTCTTGGCTTAGGTCAAATTCCTTAAAAGTACATTCTGAGAAGGGACTTAGGTACAAATGAATTATTTAGAAAGTGTTGGGAGGGTGGGGATGTAGCTCACTTGGGAGAGTGTTAGCTTAGGGTGCACTAGGCCCTGGGTTCAGTTCCCAACAGCACATAAAGTAGCATGGTGCTAGATGTCCACAATTCCAGCATTTGAGAGGTAGAGGTGGGAGAATCAGAAGTTTAAGGTTATCCTCTCCTTGGATGCTTAGCCAGTTGAAGGCCAGGACGCTTTCTTAAAGTATAAAAGGAAGGCAGGAAGGGAGGAAGGGAAGAAAGGAGGGAGGGAAGGAGGAAGGAAGAGAGGAAAGGAGGCAGGCAGGCAGGCAGGAAGGAAGGAGTTGGTAGAAGGAGCCAGCATGTAAAAATGCTGAACACAGATACCATTTTGACCAAGTCTTAGCATCCACCAGAGGAGCTTTGGCATGCACACTCATACCTGGATTGAGGGAAGACAAAGTGGGCTTCCTGCTTTGGCACAGACTCGCTGTGTACATTTAAACTCCTGGAAAACTTAGCTCTGTAGGCTCCCAAGTGGCTCCAGTGGTCCAGGACTGTCCTCTGAAGAAAGATGTGCGTGGCAACTGGTGGAAACAATATGATTAAAAGCAAAGCAGAGGTGGGGAAAAAGTGACTCCAGAGTCTCAGGAACTCCAGGAAGTCTGGGTAGAGGGGGTGGGGAATGTAGGGACGTCTACTGCAAACCTTGACTTTCCAATAAGTAGATGCCTCTTGTGTGCTCTCCCGGGGTCAGCATCAAGGCTTCAGTCTTCACTGTTGTTACTGGAGGGAGTGTGAGACCTGTGTACTACAGGATACTTAGCAGTAGTTCTGGTGGTAGCAACCCATCAATGTCCCTCAAGTGTGATTAGCAAAAATGTCCCCAGGTAGTGTCAGGTGTCCCCTGACAGGAAAATCCCCTGCACTGGAACCTCTGGTCAAGGTATCCTGCCTTCTGTGCAGAGGGTGAACTTCAGAGCCACACTGAATTATCAAGCATTTGTGCTATAAGGATTTTTTTTTTTGGAGTTGAGAGCTCCATGGTTTCTGATTGGATAATAAGGCTGCATCTTGAAGACACTGGCCATGACTTTGCTTTCGAACCCTAGATGCTCTGGTCTCTCCTTCTTGAGTCCTTTTTATTTCTCCTAGTTTTCTTCTGACCCTCACATTTAGTCACCCTATGTTCTTTAATAAATTCCTTCTCTGCATCACTTAACCCAAATCTGTTTCTGTTGTCTCCCACAAAAGAACTTCACAGACACATGATTAATCTGCTCAGTTTTATGGCTTTGTAAGAGTCATCCAAGACCGGAAAAGCTTCCAGACACCGAATAAAGGGGGAACACCACTTCACCATGCTTGCTTCTCTCTGTATCTAAGTTTCCAGTCTTCCTATTTCCCGCATTTATGAATATTCTTAAGACAATTTGATTGTCATTCCAGGGGGGTTCTGAGTTAGTTAAATAAAATTCTCAGCCACCTCTTCTTTGCGTGTGTGTGTGTGTGTTGTATGATGTGTGTGCATCAAAGTGTGTGTGCATGAGTGCATGCATATGTGTTTGTGCATGTGTATATGCATATGCATCCACATGCCTGAGTATACAGGTCAGAGGTTAACATGGACTGTCTTGTATGATTGCTCTCTACCTCAGTTTTTGAGTCAGGGTCTCTCACAGATCCTGAAACTCATTTATGTGGCTAAACAGGCTAGCCAGCAAGCCCGAAGGTTCCATCTGTTCCTGTGAACCTGGGGTAGGATTACAAGTGCACACTAACATGCCTGGCTTTTTGTGTGAGTGCTGAGACTTGAACTCAGGCCTTCCTGCTTGGGTAGCAATCACATTACCCACCAAACCTTTCCCTAGCCCCCAGCAATCCTTTTGATGGAAGCTCCTTGCTTAGTGACCTTCTCTGGGTATTGGTAGTGGAACTATCTATTGCCTTAGGAGTCATCATCTCATGAGGAAACACAGATCTGCATTTCTCCATGTTTTACATGCGTGTGGCTCTTCCTCTCCAAAAAAGGAATTGTTCTTATTTTTTTTTTTCTGGGTCTTGGAGAGCTTCCATTCTGTTTTTCCTGGAAAGCTATCTACAACTCTGGAGTTGTTCCACTCCCAGGGATGCAGAGCAGAGACCATTATTGATGTCGGTGATGTCTCTACCAGAGCGCTTGAATCCCAAAGGCTGAGTGCCCACATCCTGCCCAGCACACTCCTGATGTGCCCTCTTCTCGTAACTACGATGTGCAGCTTTCCAGCTTCTTATGGGGCTTGTTCTCCACCATAACAGAAGAAGTACCCCGTCAGTCTTCAGGGAAGCATCAAATCCTTATGTTGGAATCGCTCAGAAACATTTTGGTTCATTGGTTCTTTAAATTTTTTAAAAAAGAATTCTTGTTTCTGAAACTAAGAATTTTATAGTGTGTGTGTGTGTGTGTGTGTTTGTGTGTGTATGTGTGTGTGTTTCTACTTGGCTGCTAGGAAGAGCTTAGGTAAATTTGTTGCTACTCATAGATTCTGGGTTCTCTATTCTGCTATATTTTCCTTTTCTTTTTCTTGGGTGAATTTATTAGTGCAGCATTTATTTTATTAACAGCATTATGCTCTTTTAAAAATATAAGTTATTTCAGATATATTTTAGGGGAAGAATAGGCCACAGAATATAAATAATATTTAGCCAATGTTGCTCCTACCAAGACAATGCTATCCACCAGCTGTCTGAGATATTCTGTTAGCAGATTCTGCTCCTCTGCTTCTACATCCCTGAGCTTAGCAATTGGACCGGTCCCAGGCACATGGCAGACACTCACTCACCACTTGATTATGCTTGCTAAGTTTGTTCATACTTGGTCCTTTGGATTAGAAATGGTCATGAACCAAGATACTTGGTTCATTTTAGACTAAGGGAAGGAACAATCCCTTAGAAATCCTAATTTGGTAGCATGGAGAAGGGTTGTCCCAAGTCAGGGATGTCTTGTATTTCTGTTTTGTTTGGCTGACCTGGTGCTTTAAGAGGTGACATCACAGTCCAAGGGTTACACTAGGTTACAAACCCAGTAGCTTAGCTTTGTTGTTCTCTCTTTCAGGCTCAACGTTAACCCCGCCCCCCCCCCCATTTTTTGGTTCTTTGTGTTAGAAACATTTGACTGGTTATTAGCCTATTCCATCAGCAAGTAAGGTATGCTTAAAAATAAAACACATTTCCCAATGATAGGAAATGCCAAATACCTCAGACATTCCCGATCTCTAAATGGAAGTACTTATTCATGTATTCTTTGCTTGCTGGGATGGGAGGATTTTAATTATTTATTAATTATATATTTAATACAAGTATTTCAATATATAGTAATAAATTATTAAATTATCCAAAGTCAGACTCCGAGTTAAACACTGAGTACCCTGAACGCTGTAGATATGCAACATCTCGGCTTTTGAAAAGAGTTAAATTTCTTTTAATTTTGTTTTTGTTATTGTTTTAAGTTATGTGTATGCATGTGTATCTGGGATGTGTGTGTGTGTGTGTGTGTGTGTGTGTGTGTGTGTATGTGTATGTGTGTACACAAGTGAAATTGCTATGAGAGTCTAGAAAAGGGCAACAACAGAAGGCCTGTAACTGGAGTTACAGATGATTGTGAGTTGCCATGTCGGTGCTGAACACTGGATACACACACTCACACACAAACACAAACACATATATGAGTAGTTTACTTGCAAGCATGTACTTGCACCGAGTGTATGCAAGTGCCCCATAGAGGCCAGAAGAGGGCACAAGATGCCCCTGGAACTAAGATTAAAGCCTGTCCTGAACTGCCTCGTGGGTGCTGGGAACTGAACCTGGGTCCTCTCAAGAGCAGCCAGCCTTCGTAAAGATAAGTAAAAACTGAACAGAAAGAGACTTACTTCCTGCTTTTTGTCAGAATGACTTGATATCTCTTTAGTCCAGTGCCCACATGGCTACATATTATAAGATCCCAAGTGCAATTCAGTAGTGCTCCATCTTAAGATGACACTCCACCTTACTGGGTGATGCCCCTGGTCACAGGGGATCAAAGCTTTGTGGTTGGTTTCCCAGTGTGACACTCCAGCCTGGAGCCAGGCCAGTGCAGCTCCCAGATGACATACTGTTTGCTCTGTATCTCTGGTATGCGCCTGGTGTAATATTTACCAACTGGTCGACTCTGTGGACAGAACAGGCCGTGAGACTGTCTGTGTTTGCTCCACTGTGCTTCCTGGCTGGGCCCATTTCCATGGTAACAGCCCTTCCTGTCAGCAGGCTTGAAGGAAGGCACAAAGGACTACACTGTTGAGGATTGCTGCCTGTGGGCTGATGGGCTTGAGTTCTCCTCCTGGCTCTTTAACAAGAGGAGTAAGGCCTTCTCTTAAGCATTTCCTCTTCACTTTCCTGAGTGGAAAGCGATCTTTTCGGTTTTGTATTTTTACACCCTGCAGGAAGGCTGGTGATTTACTGGTGGTGAGGTAGGTGGGGGTAGAGAAGTAGGGATGCCGCCCCCACCCCGACCCTTTGCCCCGTTCTCCCCCAAGGGATGTAATGGGATCCTGCGGTTTGTTTTTCTTTGATTTGCTTCACAGTGCAGCAGTGCAAGCTCGACCTGCTGGGTGTTTTTCTCTCTTAAATAACTCTCTCTCCTTCGCTTCCTGTTTCTGATTTAGAAAGCTTCCCTGGCTTGGAATGCCCTTCCTCAACCCCCAGTTCACCACATCCTAAACCCTCCAGGAATAAAATAGCCCTCTTTTGGGCAGAAAGTCTGGTGTTTCCCTTATCCCAAGCTAAGCCTTGGACCCTTTATGATGTCGCTGGATGCTGCACACACTGGCAGGCACTGGAGATCAAATACCAGCCACCTATGTGGCCCTCCATCATCTGGTAGCCATTTTCACATAGTAAAAACAAACAGGTGACACTAACTTTAACCGTATAATTTATTGAGCTAAATATATCCCAAATATTATCATCTCCACAGGCAAACAATATACAAATATTTAACTTTCACTCTTTCCACCGAGTCTCCAAAATCTGGAAGGAATTTTACACTTGGCAGACATCTTGGTCTAGGCTAGCTACATCACAGAGGTGTGGCTCCTGACACTGAGCTAGTCCACGGTGCAGTACCTTTCCAGCCTCCTCCTGGTGTCCCAGTTTCCCAGGGCTCCATACCCCCCCCCCCAATCCTGTGGGATTTTCATATCCCTTATACCTGTCTGTGCTTTAGCACTCACCATTCCTGTTTTGGGCATTCTTTTCTCCAAACGGCCTTTAATTCATCTTTTAAATGCCATGGCATGAATTTTCAAGTCATTCCCAGTGGATGCTCGTCTTCATTGCCTCACTATCTTTTTTTTTTTTTTTTCTTTCAGACACAGCCCCAAGTTTGGTTGTTGGGACTCATTTGCAAAGTCTTCTCCATTACAGGAACAGGTGTAAAAGCAAACCACATGCCTCACGTTTGGCCATTTCTGGGTCTTCCTGAGAGTGTTTGCCTGTATGAGTGAGGTTAGGGCAGAGTTAGTGCTGGGCTGCTGCAGTTTTCCCTTTAGATACAGGATTCTGCTCCGTCACCCCACGTGACAACTGTCCTCCTTCTTCTGGTACCTCAATGGCCAAATGTGGCCCTAGGTGGGCATTCTATGCCTCTTCACTTTTTTTTTTTATTTTTTTATTTTTTTTGGTATTCTCATTGTTGCTTACTTTATGAGACAAAATACACATACAAATTATCATGTGACTTTTCCTGGGAGAGATGTGAGCAGGTCTTTGTTTACTCTAGATAGGGCATAGGTGGCTGAGCAAGGCAAGACTCTCACCCAAGTCTAGTGCAGTGAAACAGTGCATTTATGGGGGTTGCTTCAGGAACGTGAGGGAGGGGTTACTTGTATGAGCATGAATAATGAAGCCAGCTACATCACTGAAAGTCCACCCTGCTTGGGTAAAGACTCCAAAATCTGCATCCCTAGACTTCCCTAGCCAGCTTGCCATGCAAGAGAGGAGAGTTTCTTCTGCCTCAGCAACCGTTTACAACCTCGAAACTCTTGGGAGCAGAGTCTTGTAAATCTTAGAACTTGGCACTCAGAATCCTGGGTTTAATGAGCTGTTTCTTTTCTTTCCTTTTTTTTTTTTTTTTTTTTTTTCCAAGACAGGATTACTCTCTAATAAAGCCCTAGATATCCTGGAACTCACTTTGTAGATTTGACTGTCTCTGCCTCCCAAGTGCTGGGATTAAAGGCATGGGACACCACATCTGGCCCTTTAAAATTTTTATTTGTTTGTTTATTTGTTTATTTATTTATTTATAATGTGCATTGGTGTTTTGCCTGCATGTATATCTGTGTGAAGGTGTAGGATCCTCCAGATTTGGGGTTCCAAACAGTTGTGAGCTGCCATGTGGGTGCTGGGAATTGAACCCAGGTCCTCTAGAAAAGCGTCCGGTGCTCTTAACCACTGAGCTATTACTCCCAACTGCTGTTTCTATTTTTGTTGTTGTTTCTTTTCTAAAAATTATTTATTTATTCACTTCACATCTTGGTTGTAGCCCTGTCCTTCCTCTCCTCCCAGCCCTACCTTCTCTTCCTCTCCCATACCCTTTTCCTCTATTCCTCAGAAGAGAAGAGCCGCCTCCTTCCATCAATGCCTCCCCGTGCCCCTCCTTGCCCCCGCACCTGGCTTATCAAGTCATATCAGGACTGACTGCATCCTCTTCCTATGTGGCCTGGCAAGGCAGTCCTGCTAGGGGAAAGTGATTGAAAAACTGGCAAGATAGTCCCTGCTGTCTAGGGAACCCACACGAATCCTGAGCTGGCCCTCAGTTATATCTTTGTAGGGGGGCCTAGGTCCAGTCCATGCAAGTTCCTTGGTTGGTGCTTCAGTCTTGGCAGGCCCTTCTGGGCCCTGCTTAGTTGGCTCTGGAATGTACTCACTTATAAGTGGATTTCAGCCAGATAGTACAGGATAAACACACTACAATGCACAGACCCAAAGAAGATGAGCAACAAGGAGGATCCAAGGGAGGATGCTTAAACCTCACTTGGAAGGGGAAATAGAATAGACAGGTGGTGGTTGAAGAGAGGGAACATAGCAGGAGAGGAAACACAGAGAGATATGAGGGGGAAGAGCTTCTATTTTTGAAAGTATTAATTTTTCAGTGTGTCACCTGCTTATTTTTAATGTGTGCCATATGTGTGCAATGCCTATCAGTGGTCAGAAGAGGGCACCACAATCTCCTGGAACTGGAGTTACAGGCAGTGTGAACAGTAGTCATTGGATGCCGGGAATTGAACCCAGGCCCTTTGCAAGAGCAGCCATGCTCTGAACCAATGACCCATCTCTCCAGCATGTTCACCAGCTTCGTGAGCCTTGCAAGCTTCATTAGCTCATCAAGTCTCATGAGCCTTCCATTGCCTTTTAGGAGGAAATGTTTCAATTTGAAAGGAATAACTACACAAATGAGAAATGACCTTGGGAGGTGAAACACATTGATGGAATCTACACATATGACCCCTTCAATAGAGTGTACCCTATAAAATACAAGCCAAAGCAACTCAAGACGATCCAATATTTCCCCCACAGAATGTGGGGTTTTGAATGAGATGTCTGCGCTCCCATGTCCATCGGTGCACTGTTCTCACCAAGGTAAGAAATGGAAGCAGGAGAGGTGTTTGTCAGCACCCAAATGGGTAGAGCAAATGTGCCACATGCCACACGTGCATGATGGATTACTGCTTAGCCCGGAAAGGAAGGGGCTTCCGTCATTCACGGTAATATTGGAGCAACTGGACAGCAGCACAGCAAGTGACTCAGATCAGGCAGAATCAAAGACAAGGTGTGTTCTCATTCTGTCTGGAATCTGAAGCACCCGAATGCAGAAGCAGAGAGTAGAACAGAGGCTGCAGAAGCCAGGGGCTTGAGAAGATGCCAGGGGGATGATGCCCAAAAAGTGTAACATCTTGGCGCTGAATAGATGGTTCAGCGGTTAAGAGCACTGGCTGCTCTTGCAGAGGATCTGAGTTCAATTCCCAGCACCTACATGGCAGCTCACAACTACCTGTAATTCCAGTTCCAGGGGATCCCTGTTAACATCTTTTGCCTCTTGGGGAAGGGAAGTACCACTTCCCTCCACTAGCTGTCATAAAATCTATGGTTAGAATAATGGGACATGGGGATGAAAACAGATGCTTGTATCAGTCAGAACTGTTATGGTGATTTTCAGGCACAGTGGCCTTCAGCCATATCCCTGGGGTATATGTCATGATGTCATGAGTGATATGGGCTCAATCCAAGGTCGGCCACTTCCTACCTTCATGACCTTGAACAGAAAACAAACTTTTAGGTCTCAGTGTTCTCAGCTGTAAAGTGGGGCTAGTAACTGTGCTGTCCTGGGGAGATGTTTGGACACCAGAATTGCATTTGAACTAGAACCCACCTTAAGTGGTTATTTTTATGTACTCTTTTGGTATTAACTATAGAATACTTTTCTTTTAGTGACAGTTAAATAACTGTTTCTGTCTGGGCTAGATTCGTCTGTACATAGCTTAGCTTGAATACTCTTCCAGGGCAAGGTTCAGAAATTCTTTAGCATCAAGGTTCCCTGGCTTTTCTTCTTGGTGGCCAGGATTGTTTGTGTTTGGCGCCATCTAGTGGTTTCATGAAGTTGAGGTTGATGGCAAAACCTCATTTTTGTTCTAGTCTCTTTTCCTCTACTGTCCCAGGTTCCATTTTTTGAATTTGAACAGCCAACATATGACTGGCATGCAACATCTACCAAGAGCTTCTTTTTAATATCTTATTTTGAGAATTAAATACAAAAGAGCCATAAATGAGGGAGGCCATGAGCCCCCTTTCCCGATTTCTGAGCTAAGTAATACTTCTAGCTATTTGAAACTGGCCTAGTACCCTTTAAGTTTTACCTCAGACAAAAGCATATATTACCAACTAACATAATGGATGTCATTATGTGGCTAGCTCAATTTTAGTTCATGTGGCAAGATAGGCAGCCATATAATTGGATCAAAATGATGGTGGTCTGTGTGTGTGTGTGTGCGCACACACACACACACGAGTGCTCACATACCAGGTGTCAACATCAGGTATTGCCCCTCAGGAGCTATCCATCTTATCTTTTTGAGATGGGGTTTCTCATTGGCCCAGAGCTCACCAAGAAAGCCGGGCTGGCTCAGGTGAGGAGGTTCCTGTGTGAAACAGGCTAGTGAAATACACACGATGAAGGGGCACCAACAGATTGTTCATTCTTAAAGCTGATATTGATTGGAGACTTTCAATGTGCCAGGTTTCAAACATGGCTCTCTTCTGCTCAAACAAGTTCTTACCAGTTGGCCAGCCTGCAGCATTACGGTTGACACGCTTGAAGGAGGAATGATAGCTGGATAAAATGCGAAGTCAATGGGCTTGCTTGTCACGGTTGCATTGGATGGAGCCTGGGCCTTGAATCCAGGTATGTTTTAATCTTGTTGAATTGGCACATGTCCTATAAATGTCCACGGGCCTGAGTCTCTTCCCAATGTCTACCACATAGGGCTGTGGGGAGATCACAGGAAATAGTGGTATAAATAACAACAAAAGCTCTGCTTAGGATACTCTGTGCATGGTTTCAGCCTGGAAATCCTTATGTCTGAGGAAACTAGAAAGCCTTGCATCTTGCAGCAGTGGATGGCAATGCCCATGCATACAAGTGGTAGACACTCCATAAACGCTGGTGAGGTCTCCTGTCATGCTCTCAGCTGTTCTGTTTCCTTCCATCTTTGACTCTTATTTCTTCTTTCCCCTCCTTCCACTGTGTTTAAGGGGCTTGACCTTCATCCCTAGAGAAGAGGTATGAGCTTCTTGTCCTCCTAGAATCTGTACAGTCTACCAGAAAACTTTGTATTTAGATCCAAGGGGATAAATGAATAATGATAAAATTTCTGACCTAAAGTCTACGTGTAAGCTTTGCCAGCAAGGACACCATATCCCATGAGTGAGTGCTCCTGTTTTACAATCAACACAGACAACTGACAACTATAAAGGGGTTGGCACAGTGCCAGCTGTGTGGTGTAGTTATAGATGCATGGTTATTCCGGGTTCTATGTATGTCTCTAAAACAGGGCCAGGATAACTACCGAGCTTTTCTGTAAACCTGGGAGTGCAGCAGTGTGTGGTTAGCTGATGGTATCAATCACTTTTCTGTTACTGTGATAAAATACTATGGCCCAAAGGCTACTTACAATGAAAGAGTTTATTTTGGCTTATGATCCCAGAGGGGAAGTCCATGGTGTTGATCAAGGCATAGCAGGAAGCACAAACACCTGGAGCAGGAAGCTGAGAGGTCATATCTTACCTGCATATAGGAAGCAGGGAGCAAGCAGGAAGGGGCATGAGGCCACTAACCCCCATAGCCTGGCTCTAATTCTGTTCTTTCTCCAGCAAGACTGTGGCACCTCCTAATGGGCCCCATAACCTTCCCCAGATGGAGACATCAAGGTGGGGATCAAGTGGTCAAAATACCCGAACCTGTGGACAACCTTTCTCACTTAAACCACCAAACTCACTGACCCCTTCCTGCCTTTCATAGTGCCTTGCTCTGCACCTTCCCTAAGACCTTGGTGCTTGACACACCCATGCCACTGTTAAGTATGAGAACAAGGATGTAATCAAGGTGAGGTGAGTCACAGCATTACAGCCAGGTATCACCCCATAGCAGGGATATGTTCTGAAAGATGCATCAACAGACTTCTTTGTCACTGAACAGATATAGTGTGTGCTTAGGCAAATCTGGACAAAGTGGCTTAATGCATGCCTAGACTCTATGGTGGCATAGCTTACCGCCCCACACAATACGTTACTGATCTGAAACAGAAGCAAATGTAGCATGCATTCTCCTTTTTACCTAATATGGGACCCTAGCACATAAGATGGGGTTGCCCACATCCAAGATGAACCATCTCTCCTCAACTATGTATTTCTGGAAATACCATTATAGGCACACCAGATGTGTGTCCTTGGGAATTCTAAATTGAACCAAGTTTGCCATGAAGATCAATCTCTGTATAAGAGGTGGAGCTGGAGGGGGTGGTAACATCATAAAGTCAGAGCCTTCAGGAAAAGTTCTCCCCAAAGAGATCTCCTGCCCTACATTTCAGTAGCTAAAGTTTGAAAGGGGCTTGTGTTTCCCAGGCAGACATTGGGCAATGGTGGCTACACTTTAGTTAGATAGTTCTTGTGAGCAGGGGAAGCCCAGAGTCATTCAGCAGATGGCTCTTTTCTCCCCTCTCCAAATTATGATAAAATATGATTTGTAAGCGTGTGGATACATGAAATTAGTTAGGCACCATTATGTTTTAGTAAACATATAGATTAATCAAAGAGGGAGGCAAGGTTTACACAAGAAGAACAGGTGTACATGCAAATGTGCTCATCTGGGCAGCAACTAGATCTTGGATGCCAGTAATTAGCGTCAGAATACATAGCACCAGAGCAAACCCCAATAGAAAACTCCAACCCAATGAGGTAAACTACATCTGAGAAAACACACCATACAAATAACTTCACAACAGCAAAACCAAAAGAAGACAACCACACTACCACCACCAACATCATAATAAAAGGAACTAACAACTGTTAGTCATTAATATCTCTCAACATCAATGGTCTCAACTCTCTGATAAAAAGACAGTCTAAGAGAATGGGTGCTTAAACAGGACTCAACATTCTGCTGCATACAAGAAACACATCTCAGCATCAAAGATAGACATTACCTCAAAGTAAAGGGCTGTAAAGGGGTTTTCCAAGCAAATGGGCCCAAGAAGCAAGCTAGAGTAGCCATCCTCATATCTAATAAAATAGACTTTCAGCCAAAATTAATCAAAAGAGATGGGAAAGGACACTTCATTCTCATCAAAGGAAAAATCCACTAAGAGGACATCTCAACCCTGAACATCTATACCACAAATACAAAAGCACCCACATTTGTAAAAGAAACATTACTAAAACTTAAATCACACATTGATCCCTACATATTAATAGTGGGAGATTTCAACATCCAACTCTCACCACTGGACAGATCATTGAGACAGAAACTAAACAGAGAGATGATGGTCATATTCTTGCTAGATTCAACTTACCAAAGTTAAATCAAGATCAAATAAGCAAATTAAATAGTCCTACAATCTCTAAGGAAATAAAAGCAGTCATTAAAATCTCCCATGCCACTCCCACCCCAACCCCCCAAAAAATCCCAGGGCCAGATGGTTTCAGCTCAGAATTCTACCAGATCTTCAAAGGAGAGCTAATACTAACATTCTTCAAACCATTCCACAAAATAGAAACCAAACCATCGGTCTTCACAAATGATACGACAGTATATATATAAGTGACCTCCAAAATTCTACCAGAGAACTCCTACAGTTGATAAACACCTTCAGCAAAGTGGCTGCTACAAAATTAATTTTTAAAAAAGCAGTAGCTCTGTTGTATACAAAAGACAAATGAGCTGAGAAAGAAATTATGAAAACAACACCCTTCACAATAGCTACAAATAATACAAAGTACCTTGGTGCAACTACAACCAAGCAAGTCAAAGGCCTATATGGCAAGAACTTCAAGTCTCTGAAGAAAAAAAATTGAGCAGGATATCAAAAGATAAAAAGATGTCTCATGCTCATGGATCTGTAGGATTAACACAGTAAAAATGACCATTTTATCAAAAGCAATATATGGATTCAATATGATCTCCATCAAAATACAAACATAATTCTTTACAGACCTTCAAAAAATTCTAAACTTTATGTGGAAAAACAAACAAACAAACAAACAAACAAACAAACCACCAGAATATCTAAAACAATCCTATATATAAAAGAACCTCTGGAGGTATCTCCATCCTTGACTTAAAGCTGTAATACAGAGCAACAGTAAGAAAAACTGCATGATACTGGCATAGAAATAGACTTGTTGACCTATGGAATCAAATCAAAGGCCCAGAAATAAACCCACACACCAAAGGATACTTCATTTTTGACAAAGGAGCTAACACCATACAATGGAAAAAAAAAAGAAAGCATCTTCAAAAATGGTACTGGTTTAAGTGGATGTCTACATGTAGAAAAAAGCAAATAAATCCCATATTTATTACCCTGTACAATATAAAGTCCAAGTGGTTCAAAGACCCCAACATAAGACAAGAAGCATTAAAACTATTAGAAGAGAAAGTGGGGAAGAGTCTTGAGCTCATTGGTACAGGGGACAACTTCCTGAACAGAACACCAACAGCTTAGACTCTAAGGTCAACAATTAGCAGATGGGACCTCTTGAAACTGAAAAGCTTCTATAAGGCAAAGGACACTGTCAACAGAACAAATTGAAAGTCTACAGATTGGGAAAAGATCTTCACCAATCCTATATCTATCAAAGTGCTAATGCCCCAAATATATAAATAACTCAAGAAATTAAACACTAACAAACAATTAAAAATGCGATGCAGAGCTAAACAGAGAATTCTCCACAGAGGAATCTCAAATGGCTGAGAAACACATAAAGAAATACTCAACATATTTAGTCATCAGGAAAATGCAAATCAAAACCACTCTGAGATTCCATTTTACACCTGTCAGAATGGCTAAGATAAAAAACTCAAGTGACAGCACATGCTGGTGAGGATGTGGAGAAAGTGAAACATTGCTCCATTGCTGGTGGGAGTGTAAACTTGTACAACCACTTTGGAAATCAATCTGGTACTTTCTCAGAAAATTGGGAATGGCTCTACCTCAAGACCCAGCTATATCATTTCTGGGAATATACCCAAATGATGCTTTACCATACAGCAAGGACACTTGCTCAACTATGTTCATAGCAGCTTTATTCAGAATAGCCAGAATCTAGAAACAACCTAGCTGTCCCTCAACTGAAGAATAGATAAAGAAACTGTGGTACATTTATTTACACAACGTAATAATACCCAGCTAGTAAAAACAAGTATATCATGAAATTTGCAGGCACATAGATAAAACTAGAAAAGGTTATCCTGAGTGAGGTAACACAGCCCCAGAAAGAGACATGGTATGTTTTCACTTATAAGCAGATTTTAGTCATATAGTACAGGGTAGGCATACTACAATTCACAGACCCAAAGAATATAAGTAACAAGGAGGACCCAAGGGAGGATGCTTAAAGCTCACTTGGAAGGGGAGATAGACAGTGGAAGTGGTTGAAGAGAGGGAACAAGGAGAGGGAAAGCAGAGAGGGTGGAGATCAGACCTGGGGAGAGTGGTGACAGGAGAACAGAGGGCTTGCAGAGAGAAGAGAAACTGTGGGTGGAGGCATCTCTGTGAGAAGCTGTATAGGCTTCTGAGGGTATGAGGGTGACTCTAGCTAAGATACCTAGGAGCAGGGGGTCAAGCAGACTGAAGAGGCCACCTTCCAATTAGACAGGGCTTCTAGTGGAGGGAGGGGAACATCAAACCACTCACAAAAACTTTGATCTCAAAAAAATTACCTTGTGTAAAGCTAGAGAAGAGATAGAGGGAATGTCCAACCAATGCCTGGCCCAATCTGAGACCCACCCCATGGTAGAGAGCCAACCCCTGTCACTATTAGCTATACTCTGTTTTGTTCTCAAACAGGAGCTTAGCATAGCTGTCCTCTGAGAGGCTACACCTAGCAGCGGATCCAAACAGATGTGGAGACTCATAGCCAAACATTGGCTGAAGTTAGGGAGTCTTGTAGATAAGTGGGGGGATGGATAGAAAGACCTGGAGGTGACAGGAACTTCGCAAGAAGACCAACAGGGCCAACAAACCAGGGCTCACCAGAGTTTTCAGAGACTGAAGGACTTTGTCCCCCTACACAGATGTAGCAGAGGGGCAGCTCAGGCTTCGTGGGGGTTTCCTAGTATGGGGAGTGGGGGCTGTCTCTGACAGCTTTTTGATCACTCTCTCTGGCAGGGCTCCCTTGATAGGCCACAGGGGAAGACGGCATTCTCAGTCCTGATGTGACTTTATGACCTGCTATGGGTGGGTGAGTGGGTTTCTCCTTTTCTGAGGAATAGGGGAGGGAGGGTGAGGGAAGAGGTAGGGAGGGTGGGACTGAGAGGAGGAAGGGGGCTACTATCAGGACATAAATCAAATAAACAAACCAATTAATTAAAAAAAAGAAGGGGCTGTGATTGATCTAAATTTTCTTTAATGCGCTCCTAAGACGCCAGGAGCTCCTACATTTGAGGCCTTAGAGTCAGGACTTGGTGTTACTGACTGTGATGTGTATCACTGGTGGGTACAGTAATCTCTTGCTGTCCCATGTGTTCTCTCTCTCTCTCTCTCTGTGTGTGTGCGTGTGTGCAGGTATACATGTCTTCATGTATGTTGTTCAGATTATAATTTCAGAAATCATCCTTCAGACACTGTCCATCTTCTTTTGGAAATGGTCTTTCACTGGTCCGGAACTTTCCAAGTAGGCAAGGCTTGCTGGCCAGTGAGCCTTGGGGACCTGCTCATCTCTACCACTTTTGACTTAAAAAGAAAAAAAACAAAAAAACCAAAAAACAAAGCATGGCTTCTAGGTTGTGAACTCAGGTCTTCACATGTCCGACCTTTTTTAAAAAATTTTTTTTATTAATTTATTCTTGTTATATCTCAATGGTTATCCCATCCCTTGTATCCTCCCATTCTTCCCTCCCTCCCATTTTCCCCTTATTCCCCTCCACTATGACTGTTCCTGAGGGAGATTTCCTCCCCCTGTATATGCTCATAGGGTATCAAGTCTCTTCTTAGTAACCCACTATCCTTCCTCTGAGTGTCACCAGGTCTCCCCCTCCAGGGGACATGGTCAAATATGAGGCACCAGAGTTTGTGTGAAAGTCATACCCCACTCTCCACTCAACTGTGGCTAGATCTGGGTAGGGGTTTAAAGTTTACCGCCTGTATTGTCCTTGGCTGGTGCCTTAGTTTGAGCGGGGCCCCTGGGCCCAAATCTGCCTATCATAATGTTCTACTTGTAGGTTTCTAGGACCCTCTGGATCCTTCTACTTTGCTATTCTCCCATGCTTCTCTCATCTAGAGTCCCAATAGGATGTCCTCCCCTCTGTCCCAGTTTCCTGGTAAGTGAAGGCTTTCATGGGACATGCCCCTTGGGCTAGTATGCAGATATAAGTGAGTATATACCATTTGAGTCTTTCTGCTTCTGGGTTAACTACTCATTATGATCATTTCTAGCTCAATCTATTTGTCCACAAATTTCGGGAATTCCTTGTTTTTAATAGCTTAGTAGTATTCCATAGTGTATATGTACCACAGTTTCTTTATCCACTCTTTTACTGAGGGACACTTAGGCTGTTTCCATTTTCTGGCTATTATGAATAAAGCTGTTATGAACATGGTTGAGCAAATTTTCTTGTTGTGTGCTGGAGCATCCACATGTGGGACCTTAATGGCCCAGCGTTAATGGAGGAGGAAGTGTCAATGCAGCTTCAACCCCAGAAGCCTCAGCAGGAGTTGATTCCCTTCCTGCTCCCAACCTGGTACCCGAAAGTTGGCTGTCCTACCATCAACTCTAGTAAGAATTTATCACCTTGACAATGATCAGACTTCATTCTTTGCTTGACCTTATAAGGTTTGTCTCCACCCCAACCTGAATCTCTAGCCCCGAGTACACAGATGAAGTATCTTCCAGCACCCTGTCCTGGCCAATTATACAGGGTCACACAAACCTTGCCCCAGAGACCCTGGCCACCTCCCCAGGGGCATAAAAACTTTTCCCCCAATAAACAAACCACTTCTCTGAAGCTGTTCCCGGGCTTTTGTTCTTTGCCCGCACACTCACTGTGCTGACCAGGATCCTGTCTGTACCCACCTGCCCCCTGTGCCAACCAAGTTTCACTCCCTCCTGTCCAGTCTGATATGCAATGGTCCTGGCTATCCTGAGGGGGAGACGTGGAGAGGAAGTGGCATTTCACATTTACAGAGCTAGCACTTTTCCAGCTGAGATGTCTCCCTAGGCCTGCCCTCCTGTTCTTTGTGGCTGTTCCTAGCATCGTTGTATGTATTTAATTCCAGGTCCTAATTTTTCCTGCTGTAGCCGATACTGCATGGAAAACAGTGACCACATGGGCTGCCTAGATGCTCAGTAAACATGGTATTTATTCACTGGCCGGCCAGAAATGCAGGTCACCCTGTAGCCACACAGATCTTTGAACTCATGCGGCTTTGGCTATCTGCAGCTGCAGATGCCTTCCTTCACCTGTCTCCTTCCTTAGCCCTTCCCATCCAATCCCAGGCTCACACCTGTTTCACTTTCCCTCCTCTTCCTCTGTGGATATGAGCATGTGTGGACAGATGCATGCGTATGGTCATGTATACGGAGGTCTTCTTTTCTTTCTCTTTCTCTTTCTTTTCCAACTCTGTCCTTGCACCATTCCTATGCTCGATGAGGCTGCCCCAATGACAGCTCTTAGGCACACTGTCATTGCCTCTTCTGATGGCCAATGCACCGTAGGATTTTTCCGTGTTATTTTGCTGCTAATGGGACTATGTTGACATTTCTTAAGTGTCAATTGGTCTTTGGAGAATCTGTCATAAGGCTTACACCCTTCTGCCCTTTTCACCTCTTCTATATTTCCCTGCCTTAAGCCTGGGGGTGTGTGTGAAAGCTTCCAAGATGCCTGGAAAAGGTGCTCCATTCCCTCACACACCTCTACCTCCTATAGAGTTAAGCCACATTCCTGGAGGGATTGTTTTGTTGGGTGCTGAGGAATTGTGAACATTTCAAGCCCTCACTGGCAGGCTGAGCCCAGGGTACCACTTCTCCCTGAAGCCTCTTTGAAATGCTAACTTGTTCTCTCAGCTGTAGGCATCTCAGCTAGGAAGACAAATGCTTCATGTGGCAGCACCCCCACTTGCGGTCCCAGCCTGCCTCCTGACGCGTTCATTATATCGATTGCTAGCTGTTTGTTTGCTTTTGTGGCTACCTCTCCCTTATTGGCTCCTATTTGCTTTTCCTGCCCTCACAGCAACTTGAGCTCTGTCTGGAAACAAACTGCAATTCAACATACCGCCAATGCTGCTGTGCCTGATTATGTAGGACAGGGTTGAGGATGGGCTTGCAAGGGGAGTCACAACTCCATCTTCTTTCCTTCTGGAGAGTTTTTGGGTTCCTGTGGGGTCTGGGGCTGCAACAGTGTGCCTTGGGTGTGAGCACTTATCCAAGCTAGCCAGATGTGGCAAAAATGGAATCTGAATCTGCTCTGACAGTGCCTGCTTAGGGCAGGTAAGGTGCATGCTTTTGCAGACATAGCCAGCTTACTGCTTGTATTCGCATGTGACCACGAGTGCAGGGTGACACAAAACTGGAAAGTTACTTAAAACATTGGTATTTGCATCCAGGTGTGATGGTGCACTCTTATAATCCAAGCACTCAGGGAGGCAGAGGCAGGAGGGCCTCTGAGAGTTTGAGGCCAGCCTGGTGTACAAAGTGAGTCCAGGACAGCCAAGGCTGCACAGAGAAACCCTGTCTTGAAAAACAACAACAAAATAAAGCAAAATAACAGCAGCAACAACAACAACAACCCATTGATATTTACTTGCAATTTGTTCATAGTGCACGTATGTATGTGTGTGTGTGTGTATACAGATGTAAGTACAAATGCGTCTGCATATGGAGATCAGAGGACAGCCCCAGGTTCATTCTTAGGAAGGCTATCTACCTCCTTTGAGACAGGGTCTCTTATTGGTCTGAAGCACAGCAATTAAGCTAGAGTGGCTGGCTAGTGAGTTCCCATGATCCTCCTGCCTCTGCCTCCTTAGTGCTATGTTAGCAAGTGCACACACCTGCATCTGGTTCACCTTTCAAATAGGTTCTGGGGGTTGAACCCAGGTCCTCATGCTTGTAAGGTGAGTATTTTCCCAACTGAGCTATTTCTAAAGCCCTGCCTGTCATCTTCTCTCTCTCTCTCTCTCTCTCTCTCTCTCTCTCTCTCTCTCTCTCTCTCCTGCCCTCTCTTCCTTTCCTTCTTTCTTTCTCAACTCAATTGTGCTGTTTTCTATAGCAAACATTGTAGGTCAAGGTCAAAGCCCTGTGTCACATTGTCAAACATGTGGCATGCCTGCTCCTAAGTCCCTGTTTGGATGCTGGGGGACCTTTAATCCTCCTTCCTCTAAGTGCTTTGTCTTCAGATGTGTGTGGAGCTTCAGATACACTGAGAAACAGCCAAGTTCAATATTAAGAGTGTCTAGGGGCTGAGCCTGGCCTGGAGGTGTGCTTAGAATGGCCAACAGGGGTTGCTCAGGCTTGATGCTTTGATATGGTAGATTCTAACCATAGGTTCCCTTGCTAGGAGTACTTTCCCAGGTGTGGTAAAAAGTTCTAAGCACAGTATTTGCAGCACAAGTTAGAGACTATGTGAACAGACACTGCAGTCAGCCACGTTGTGTCAAGTCCTGGTTGATGAGCTGGGTTGCTTCTGACAGGTGACTTCACCTTTCTGTGCTTCATTTCCTTATAGGTAAAATGTGACCATGAAAGATAACAGGATAAGTCTATTCAGGAAACAGGAGGTCTAAAATATTTCAGAGATACTTTTTTAATCATCAGGGGAGCACCAAGGCTCCACGTCTCATGACTCACCATGCTTTGCTTCACTTAACAAACGATAAGAACAAATTTATAGTAAATAGTGAAAATTAATACCTAACATACGATTTTTCTCCAATAATAATGTTCTCATTTTAGAAAAAAATGCAGTACATCTTGGTTTGAATGAGAAGTGTATGGGCTCTGGTATTTGAATACTGTATGCCTAGGTAGCAATGTGGCTTGGGGAGCTGATAGGGCCTTGCTGGAGGATGTGCATCAATGGGAACTCGCTCCGGAGTTAACCTCACAGCCTCACTTAGCCTCACTTCCAGTTCACTCGCTTAGCTTCATCCTTGCAGTTTAAGTTGAGATCTCCCAGCTTCCCACTTGAGGCCCACTGCCATGCCTCACCTGCCCTTGTGGACTCTCCCTCTGGAACTATAACCCCAACTAGAATCTTTTCCCCCCATGTAAACTGCATTGGTCAGAGCATTTTTGCAACCATGGGAAATAATGAATACAGGCTAATTTCTCTTTTGTGCAGAGCTACTTCTTCCTTGTTGGATTTATATGACAGGCCTGATAGCGTAGGCTTCCTTTGGGCAGTTTGGGCTCCTATTCCTAGAGTGAGGAGCTCAGGAGCTGGTTGGTACAGGGCAGGAGTGAAGTACCAGCTCACAGGAGGTCCAAACATGGCAATCTTGAAAAAACTGGATGACGTCTCTTTAGGCATCGATAGGCGAAGGAGTCTTAGGTCTGCTTTTGAGTTCTTTGGAAACTGCCCCAGGCCAGAAAGATGTCTGCAGCAGGATTCAGACATCAGTTCTGTGTGAACTTCATCCACAGAAATGTTATCCCCGAGCCAGTGGTGCCCGGGGTCCTGAGTTCCATTCCTGCTACCCACATGGGAAGCCAGGTGTGGTGTCCTACATCTGCAACCCCAGCACTCCCACTGAAAGATGGGAGGCAAAGTCAGATAAAGCACTTGGGCACTCGCCGACCAGCTAGAATGGAGTTCGTAGTGTGGCTGTAGAAACACAGAGAGAAATCCTGCTCCAGCTGGGTGGGAGGAGAAAGCCAAATTCAGAAAGTTCTCTCCTGGTATCCACACATGCTTGCCTGTATATGTGCACCCACACCCCCAGACACAGACACAAAATGCATGCGCACATATGCAGTTAAAAACAAATAGCTAATAACTCTCTCCCCTGCTTATTAGAAAGGGTAAGGAACTTTGTGGGAAGGTCTGTCTCAGTCTTTCTGGCTTTCTTATGGTCTCCACAGCTCTCTGGCTTGGAGAAGCTGGTTGCCCTTCTGCGATGTAGAGGGCTATGAGAGCTTGGTCTGAGCCCACCTACCCACTTGGCAGTTTCTAGGTGGTTCTGACACCACTGTGGGTCCCAGAACAGACATGCAGCTGGCTCAGTGTTACCCCTGTGTCACTGGGTCAGGCTCTCTGCACCAATCCTGTCAGTCACCTTAGTCAGAGCTCCAGTCAGCTTTCAGAAGCAGAGCCTCCTAGCCAATTAATGGCAGTGAATCCTGAAGAATCTTCTGGCCCAAGCTGCTCATTGCTCCTTAGGACCACAGGCCATCACAGCTGTCCATAGCAGATGAAGGAATTGACTCTTCAAGCTGTACTTTATTCCGAGAGCCCTGATTGGAGAAGGTTATGGATCAACACACCCAGAACAAGCTGTTCTCCCTCATCCCCTGGCTGGCACCTTTTATAGAGATAGAGGACACAAAGGCAGGCAGTCTATTTGGGAAGACAGGCTTGCCCCTTAGGTCAGGCGATCAGCCACTGGCATCTGTGCCTCATGATCAGCCCCTGCAGTCTAACCTCATTCTCTGGTTGTCTGGGATGAGATACTTCCTGAATTACAGTCCAGTCACTGTCAACACCATGCTTCTCACATCTACTGGGATGCATGACTCAGAAAATGCTAGACTTCTCCAGAGGAAGAGGCCCAATAGGCGGGGCACACATTTAAAGGGCATTTGTTAGATTAGTCTGGGTATTCTAGCCACCTCACACCGGACAGGCTGGGAACCCAGGATTTGCTTTGTCCATGAGGAAAGGGTCTCAGAAGTCCCAATCTGAAACCAAGTCCAGAAAGACTCCTGGAGAGCTATTGGCCTTCAGTCTATATTGGAAGCCTGAACTTGGGTCTAAATGTCAGTGAAGAAATCTAGCAGCAACAGCAGCAGGGCAGATGAACTTGCCAGTAAGAGTAGAAGCAAGCAGGTATAAGACAAAAGCCCTTTTCCTTCTGTCACAGTTGTCTAGACTGCCACAGGAAGGCAGCTAAGGAGGGCACCTTTTAGTTTCATTTTCCATAAATTGACAACCAGGACCGACCTTCACAAGTATGTGCATGCTAAGCTTTAATTAACGACATGTAGGTACAGATTCTTCCCCAATAGAGGGACAAAGACACCGACGCCTGTTCACCCTCCCACCCCTAGCAATGCATGGGCATTATTCCCCAGTCTGTGTGCTTTGTGATACTTTGTTGTGTTACATGCCATGTCCCCAGTACACTTAGCTTTAGACTCCATCCATCCCTTTACCCTGGAGCTGGGCCAGCTGAGCGAGTATCCTCTGAGAGGCTTCTGTAGAGCCATGAATCGCAGATGTGTGCTACCGTTGCTGTTTCTGGCTATCTCCCTGACAGCTGAGATTTCTCACTTTACTCAAGGGCTGGTGCCTGGTCCCAGCGGTTCCTTGATAGATCCTGGCAGTGGCTCTTCCTGACTTTAGGAGTGTGGAGCTAGAGCTTTGCTGTTCCCATATGACCTGACTCAGTCGCATGACCAGGATGGAAGTCATTCTGTCTACACTGGGTTAGGGAATTTATTCTGCACCGCTGGAGTGACACCAGGTGATGCCATAGAAGTTTTATAAACTCTCAGCAGAAAGGTGACAGACGAGAAGCTGGCTGGTGCCCTTTTAAGAAAACCTCTTTAACCAACAAGCAGGAAGAAAGAGGGGCATGTGGCTCTACAATAAATACAACTCTGGGGAGACAGTTCCAAAGGTTTCCCACAAAGTAGCATTTGCATCCTAAAGCTAGGGGATTTGCTATAGGCTTCTGGTTGATGTTTACAGAATCCCATTGCTTTCAGCTTCTCTGCTAAAGGCAGCAAAACAGTTGCTTGCTTGGCGGACTTCAGGAACTCCATAAAGTGCATTCGTTTGCACATTGAACATTCAGGGAGTGTTTCCTGAGCCACCCTGGTGAGTGGGGAATTGAGCAGACTGATGTAGCCTCCTGTCTCCCCAGCCCCCAGCTGCTAAATTGTAAGCCCGACACACCTAGTGGGAGAAGGGGCTAAGGCCCATAGCATCTCTCCAGCGCCCTCTACTGGCAGTGTGTCACCACACTTCCTTCAGACAAGAACGTCACAGGACGGCTAAGCAGGGTGGGTTTACAGCGAGTAGCAAAGGCATAGACTGTGCAGGGACACAAGCTTTGTACTGTACTGGGAACCATTTATTTAGTATCCCACGTTGCACAGTTTTGGATAAACACTGATTATTGAATGAATGGGTTTTTCCTCTTTTTTTCCGGTAGCCGCATTAGAGAACTCAATTTCCTCTAGTTTAAAATTATCTACACAACCCCCAGTGATATTTCTTACTCCCCGAATCCCATCTTTCCACTAAAATTAAACCTAATAGAATTATCCCATTATATCTTCTCAACTCTTATACAACTGATCAATTTGATAAAAATCCATTAAAGAGTAGAGCAATTTGGTGGAAAAAATTAATTAAAGCAGTTTGAATTGATCAGGTGTTGATTAAATACCCCAGCTGAGCTTTGATCTGATAGCCAGGAAAATACAAGATTGGTATCAGGTTTAAGCCTGAAGCATTAAGCAGAGGACTCTTGGCTTACAAGTCAGGGCTCAGCACCATTACAGCGAAGGATGCCAATGTCACAGGAACAAGAAGTACTCCTATTGTCAGCATCAAATGTTCAGTTGCTGACAGCAGCATGGTAATTAGTGGTGGTTAAGGACCAAACAATACTGAGGATGGGAGGACAGGTTGGCTATGAGCTCTTTACCCAGTAACCTCCAGAAGTCACTTGGCCTGTCAGGTCATCCATCCTCTGTTAAACACAAGAACATTAACTGTCGTGCTTGGCTCTGGTGGTGTGAAAAAGAGAGAGCAGAAGGGAAAGAAATGGCTGTGTGTGTGTGTGTGTGTGTGTGTGTGTGTGTGTGTGTGTGTGTGTGTGTGTGCACGCGCAGAGGCTCATGGAGAACAGAAGTATAAATCTCAGTGGACCTAGAATTAAACGCAGTTGAGCCACTGGATATGGGTGCTGGGAATTTGGTTAAGGTCTTGAGGCTCTTTTTTAAAAAGTGAATTCCTTTATTCACTTCACATCCCAGTCATAGCCCGGCTCCCTCATCTTCTCCCAGTTTCAGCCTCCACCCCACTCTTCCTCCACCCCCTCCTCTATTCCTCCGAAGACGGGAGCCCTCCCCATTTGCCCACCCCAGCTCATCGTGTCACATCAAGACTGAGCATGTCTGAGGCTTTTTGAAAATAATTCTTTTGCATCCGGGGTTAATTCAATAGGTAAGTGGGGTTTTTGTATGATAAGAGTTTACTCTATAATATTGAATGAATAAAACAAATTGCAAAATAGTTACAATGTTGTAAAATTGTCTGGGATATACACAGTCTAGAAATAACTATAGAAAATGGAAAAAAAAATCCCGAATTATGAAGATGGATCGAACTATCATCTGCATCATGGGGAGTCTTAGTATGTGATTGTGGAGTGGAAGACCTTGAAGAATAAATTTCAAATGTCAGCCTTTATTTGTCAGCCCAAAATTGACTCTATTTTAAAATATTTATTTATTTTCATTTTTTAAAATTAAAAAAACTTATAATGTGTTAGATACCACTATGACATTTTCAAAATGTGGTTTGTGGTTCTCCGTGCCCTCCATCTGCCCCCACTCTCTTCTCCTGTTCCCTCCCACATCGCCCTTTATTCCTCTCCTGTGTTCTTCCCCCCATCCCCCCATCCCCCCATTCCCCCATCCTTCTATCCCCCATCCCCTTATCCCCCCATCCTTCCTTATAGTTTGATTTGCCCCTTTCTTGGTCTCCTTTCTAAATGTTAGACTTAACCCCCCTTCCCCCGCATTATTGTCTGGACTTTACATATGTCCTTTGTCTTTGTGGGTTTGGGTCTTTCTAGAAGATCGTGAGTCGACTGAGCAGTGGGTGGAAGTGATGAGACCCTACAACCATCTCCTGGTACCTGTGGCCATGCTGGTACTTCAACCTGAGGCTTTTCAGAACCATTATTTAACATGATACAACATTTGTGTGCACCCCTGTACATCCTTCTGTGCACTTTAAACACCTGTAGATTACTTATACATCTAATGGAGTAGGCACTCTGTGAACCAAACTGAAGTTTCCAGAGAGAAAACCCAAACCTGTGCTAAGGATTTACAAGGGCGGATTATGAGTATGGAGAGGTGGAATGTTGCAGGTTATTTTGAGTTCTCATTAGTCCCTTTAACAACCTACCTGATGTCTCCACCTGCACATTAGGAAAACACCTTGATTTATGACTTTCTTTTGTCATGTGACTAGAAAAGTTCATCTGCATGATTCTAGGTCATCATATTGGGTGGGCCATCACTTCCTGAAGAGAATAGCTTCTAACCTTTTGAACTTATGAACTCCCTTTGTCACCTTTTCCCGGAGACCAATCTCTCCTGAACGTAGCATTGACCATTCTAGGGAGTTTGCATCTACTTGTGATTGTTGAATTAATGTTCATGTCCCTGACTGGGCTATACGTTCTAAGATGTTGGGAGCCCGCAGTGGCATCTTCAGCAGGTGTTTGATGTCTGCTTGTTGGATGTGTGAGTGAGAGAGTGAGTGAGTGAGTGAGAGAATGAGTGATGACTAGACACACAGAGTTGACTGGAGTCTAGTGGGTTTGGATACATGGACTGAATGTGGGAAGAAATAATAGGGCTTCCTGAGGCAATTCAGGATCCCCTGAAAGCTGTGGATCACTGCCCTGTCCTACGAAAGGACTGTGCCTCACTGGCAAATCTAGCAGAACACCCAACCCAGTGTCTGTATCTAGCACTCTCTCTGTGTGTGTGGACTTAGAGCTCAGAGAAGGCTTGCTCAACAGTGAGCACCGGGGGTGGGCTCGGAGTCTGATCTCTAACAGGCACCAGCTCAGCAGGTGGGGAGCTGTCTGAGCCTGCTGGGAAAGCAGAGCTGCACAACAAGGCCAGAACATACCCCAGAGCTGGGGGGCAACTGTGCAGAGGCCACACCTCCGTTTCCTATATGGTTGACAATGTACTTACTGCCTCATGTGCACAGCTGCCTAGACACAAAAACCCAAGAAGAATCAGGATCCCACAACCATTTCATGTCTTCTTTTAGTTTGAGTCTCATACATAAATAAGTACAACGTGTCATGACTACGTTCACCCCCTCCATTGCACTTTGGCATCCTTCTTCCTTTCCTCCAGCATCCCTTCTTCCAGCCCAGACTCCCAGTGCCTACATCAGCAGAGAAATGACACCTCTCCTAACGTGCTTCTGGTTGCAATGACTATGTCAGTCTGGGTGGCAGTGTTTAGTGACATGTCTCCGTAGCATGTGGGAATTAGTTCCTTTCTGCCCTGTCTCTGTGGTGTTCCCTGGGCTTTGGGCAGTAGTTGGGCAAGACACACACACACGTCCATGCACAGTGGACATGAAGATGGGATGGGAATTCTAGGTGTGAGAAGGATTTTATTTTATTTTTATTTTTTGGTAAAAGTATTGAAAATAGATTTTTCTCCCATACAATATAACGAGAACAGTCTCCCCTCCCTTCACTTCTCCCAGCTTCTCCCCATGTCCCCTCTTCCCAGGATCCATTCTCTCCCTGTCTCCATTCAGAAAAGAGCAGGCCTCTATGAGACAACAACCAAACACAATAAAACAAGATACAGTAAGACAAGGCAAAAGTCCTCATACTAAGGCAACCAGACAGGAGGAAAAGAGTCCCAGGCGCAGGCAAAAGAGCCAAAGACACACCCACTATGGATATTGGAGTTTCTCCCAAACACCAAGTTATTGCCCACAACATACATGCAGAGAACCTATTGTAGACCCCTTCAGGGCCCCGTGCTTGTCACTTCAGTCTCTGTGAGTCCATGTGTGCCATGCTTAGCTGACCCAGTGGGCTGTGTTCTCCACCATGTCTGACTCCTACAGGATTTCCTCCGCCCATTTCCAAGGGATTCTTGAGCTCTGAGGGAAGGGACCCAATGGAGACCTCCAATTTAAACTCTCTCTTTGCATATCATCTGCCTGTGGGTCTCTGCACTTGCTTCCCTGATGACGACCAGACAAGGTGCGGATCTATGAGAATAGTGGACTGTCATTAGGGATCATTTAATTAATTAACTTATTTTCTTAGACCAGTCTTAATTGATTCTACCCTAGGTCTCTGGGCTATCGAGTCTCTGGTTCCTGGCCATCCAAGCCGTGTCAGGCATGGGCTCCCTCTCATGGGGTGGGCTTCAAGTTAAATCAGACATTGGTTGGCTGCTCCCACATGTTCTGCACCCCCCCCCCATTTCTGCAGCACATCTTGTAGGCAGGACAGATTGTAGGTCAAAGGTTTTGTGGCTGGTGTCCATGTTTCTCTTTTGGTGGCCTGTAGAGTGCCTTCCTGCACCAGAGAGACTAGAATGTGGGAGTGAAATCTCCACACAGGTATCAGCCTGACCTCTTCATGTTTAGTCAGCTGAATTGAAGTTGTCCTCTGAAATGGCGCTCCAATGTCAGTGTGGAGAGCAGCCCTCTGGCCTAGCATCAGCCTAGGTTGCTTAGGGATCTCCACAGCTCCTCCATGGTTAGTAACTCAATCAAATGGAACCCAGTCCCGCCACTGGGAGCCTTGCCTGGCTACAAGAGATGGCCAGTCCAGACTCCATAGCCCCCATGTTAGGGGTCCTCCCTAGGCTCACCCTTATAGATTCCAGGAAGTTTCTATTGCACTAGGTTTCCACATGGCCCCTCAACTTCCCTGAGTCTTATTTTTCTCTACACACACTCTCTCCCTCCATCCCATCTCCCCCTACCTGATCCATCCCACTCTCATTTCCACCAACCCCCCCCCCAGTGCACCCCTTCAAAATCTATTCTATTTTCCCTTCCTGGGGAGATTCATGGGTATTCCCTCCAGAGCCCTCTGATTTACCTAACCCCTCCTGGGTGTACATATTGTAGCTTGGTATCATTTACTTAATGGCGAATATCCACTTGTGAGTGAATACATACTGTACTTGTCATTCTGGATCTGGGTTACCTCACTTATGATGATTTTTTTTCTAGTTTCATCCATTTGCCTGCAAATTTCACTACACTATTTTAAAAACCAGCTGAGTAATACTCCATTGTGTAAGTGTACCATTTTAAAGAAAAATCCATTCTTCGGTTGATGGACATCTTGGTTGTTTCCAGTTTCTGGCTATTATGAATAAAGTGGCCATGAGCATAGTTGAGCAAGTGTCTTTGTGGTAGGAGTGTTCTTTGGGTAAATTCCTAGGAGTGGTATAGATGGGTCTCTAGGTAGTTCAATTCCCAATTTTTCTGGAGGGTCTTCATCTTTATTTCCATAGTAGCTGTACCAATTTGCACTTCTACAGCAAAGAAGGAGTGTTCCCTTGCTCCACATCCTTGCACTTATGAGCTGTCACTGTGGGTTTTGATCTTAGCCATTCTGATGGGTGTCAGATGGAATCTCAGAATAGTTTTGATTTCATTTCCTTGGTGTCTAAGGATGCTGAACATTTCTTTAAGTCTTTCTCATTCCTTTCGGGAATTCTCTGTTTAGATATGTACAACATTTTAAAATTGCATTTTTAAGTATCTAGTTTCTTCAGTTCTTTATATGTTTTAGATGTTAGTCCTCTGTCACATGTGGAGTTGGTAAGAATCCTTTCTCATGCTGTAGGCTGCCACTTTGCCCAATTGACTGTGTCCTTTGCCCTACCGAAGTTTTCCAGTTTCATAAGGTCCCATTTATTGTTGATCTCTATGCCTGCACTATTCTTGTTCTGTTCAGAAAGTCATCTCCTGTGCCAACGTGTTCAATCCTACGCCTGACTTTCTCCTCTATCAGGTTTAGCGTATCTGGTTTTATATTGAGGTCCTTGATTCATTTGGACTTGAGTTTCGTGCAGGTGATAAATATCCATCTATTTGCATTCTTCTACATGCACATATTCAGTGTGACCATCATTTGTTAAAGATGCTGTCTCCCCTCCCCTCCCCGTGCTGTATACTCCTGGCTTCAGATTTCAAGTCAGAAATGAAAAATATCACAAAAGCTTGCATCATACAACACATATTGGACTTATGGATATTTGTCCTGGTCATTCTTCATCTCCAAGCCCCATGACACCTGCTTCGGAATTGTGGACTCTCAAACACAGTAATATATGGTCAACACTTTGGAACCTGAGCTGCAGAATCAGCATTACCCACGAGGGGGCAGTGTAGTAACAGCTTTGATTTCAGGAATCTGGCCGAACTAACCAGCACCTTTGTGCACCTTCCAATTGAGGCTTGAGGTGGGGAAAGTGGGTTGCTTTTGTAAGCAGAGCCCTGTTGTATTATGGCATAGTGTCTGTTGTAAATGATATTTTAATGTTTGGGGCCTTACTCAGGAGAATCAGAAAGAGAAATTTAAAAACATTCCTTTAGACTCATGCAGAAACGAGACCCGTAAGAACCGGGTAAATGAGAGATAAACATTTTTCTTGGCTTTATTACAGCAGTCTTAAAAGACTTTATAACCTTTTTTCTCTTAAAGATCGATTTTTGTTTAGCTAAGTGTTCTGGAAAGTTCGGCTTATGGCTTTTGGTTTCTGTTTTTAGAGAGATTTCTGATAAGGATGGTATCCAGGAAGCTCCTAGTTCAGTCTGCTGATATTTCTCAGCACTTGCCTTTCTGCTGGAGAAGACAGGTGAGCTTATCCTCAATGGAATGGGAGAGTTCATTATCAACAAGCAGAACGATGAGTGTGCACAGCTGTTTGACTGGGAAGTGGGGTAAAATGTGACTCTGACACCTTTTGTTGGGAGCTACTTTCATGCATGGTCTCCAGCAAAAGCTTTTCCCATCCAGAAGGGTTTGACCAACAAACTGAGTGGTAGAAGGAAGGATCTTCTCAGTCTCTCAGCAGCCTGCCCTAGAAGCAGAGTTGTCAAGTGCTGGCATCAGGAAGTTCTGCTCCAGCCCGCGATGGCTGCGACGTGGGCCATTTCCAAACAAAACAGTTTTAAAAGCACATAGTGACCTATCTTGTCACTGTCTGAGCTCCAGTGGTTTCCTTTGACTTTCTTGGCACTGGTGAGGGCAACTGAGGCTGGAGGGTAGGTGTGCAAGGTGGGCCTTCACACTCCTGATGGAACCCGATGCTGATTTGCCTCTTAGTCTTGCTTGGTGTTTTGGCTCCTGACCCCTAAAGTCCCTGTGTATTATAGTGTCCTACTTTTCAAACTGTTGACTTTCAAAAGATTAGAGTAGAAGCTGCCAGTCTTCTTAATGCCTAGACCCAGAAATACGTTGTCACTGCCACCCTATTGACCATTGAAGGACAATTCTGTTTCTTCTTCAAATGAGGAATAAATAGAGAGTAATGGGGGCTGAATATGATCAAAAGCCATTCTGTCTGTCTGTCTGTCTGTCTGTCTGTCTGTCTGTCTATCTATCTATCTATCTACCTACCTATCTATCTATCTATCTTATCCAATCTGTTTGTTTTTGAGACAGGGTCTCACTATATAACTCTCCCTGGCCTGGAACTGTGTAGGTAGACCAGGCTGTCCTGTAATCATGGAGAGCCGCTGCCTCTACTTCCCAAGCATTGGTATTTAAAGGCATGCCTCATCGAGTAAAATGCATTTTATATATGAAATATATATATATGTATATTATGAAGCTATCATAATGAAACCATCATAATGAAGTTTGCTATTTTATATAATTTGGTATTTTGTATAATTAACACATGATGGTAACAAACAAAACAAAAAGAATTAGATGCTTTCCTCTGCTGGAAAGGACACTGAAGAATTTGCAGCCTCCTAAGTTACAACAGATCCTTAAAGGACTTGGAAAATTCTCCATGACTTGCTGGGGACCTGACATCTACTTTCCAACACCGCAGATCTCATCTCTCTGTAGCCTCAATGTCAGCAAGCAGCTGTGGGAGTTTTTTCTTGCCATTAATATGCCCTAAGCATTATCTGCTTCCTTGCTCCTTGCCATAGGCATGGTGCACACACTACAAGTAATGTACTGGGGACTTCTTAGCTCTTATATATGAACCAGTCCTTGGAAATTAAGAGTGAAATGCACACAGTGCATGTCTGCTTATGTGTGTGTGTTCATACATGTGTGTATGTGTGTGTGTTCATACATGTGTGTATGACTATATGAGCATGTGTGTATGTATGCCTGTGTATGCATGTTGCGTGTGTGTGTGTGTGTGTGTGATAAATTTTTTGGTGCAGTACAGTGCTGGAGTAATATTAGAAATATGGGAATGAGAGAAGATGGATGGGAGTGGAGAAAGTGCTGATACCCAAGAGCTGTGACTTTATGCTGGCCAGCACGTGGTCTGGCTGGAAGAGGGTCTGTTTTGTTAAGTTAAGGGAGGAGGGTTCATCTTGGTTCATGGTTTCAGATTACTGTCTACTGTGGCAGCGAAAGGAAATGACCTCCCCTTTCTGACATCCTGGTTATTGGGCAGAGGAGAGAGATCTGTGGGAACTAGGAATTGTTCTGATCTAGGATTTTGGAGGTGGGTGATGTAAAGCAGACTCTCTGATATACTCAAACTGGGGAAGCGTGTCCTTGCTCATTCAAAAATCAATACAGCATATCATTTTTGATTGACACAAGCCCCCTATACAAAGCTTGCCTAATGATGTCAGCTGGCTTTCTCAAGAGGCAATTCAATTGTAAAATGCTGCTCACTGATTGTGGCTGCTAAGTCACAGTGAAATTGGACTTGAAAATACACAAGTTGGGTATACATCGATGGTGCTTACATAGTTCACAGCGAGGCTTATTTATTTCTTTGGATGCTTTGGATGGCCTGAGCCTCTAGATCAACCTTCCTAAAACTGCAACCTTTTAATACAGTTCCTTGTGTTGTGGTGATCTCCAATTTTACTGTTACAAAGTAGCAAAGAAAATATCTGATATATAGGACATCTGGTATGTGACTCCTGTGAAAGGATCATTCATTAAGCCCCCAAAAGGGTCTCAATACACAGGTTGAGAACCCCTGCTCTAGAAGATGCTGTTACATTAGATGCCATTGACACCCCAAAGGGACAAGTCAGCATAAACAAGGTTTCCATCTTGCCCCTCACCCTGAGCCATCAGGAGGGGCCCTCACAAACCTCTCAATGTTCTCTTGTTGCATCAAGCACCACTTGTTACTTACCGTTATGGGATGCAGGCTTCATATGGATGAGTTTTCCCAGGTGAAGATTTTTATTGATTCTATAGTGACGAATTGGAAAGTCAACTTTATGGCATTTTGTTACTGAGATAGAAAGTGGCCATTTAAATGCCACTCTCAGAGGCTACCTCTATATCCAAGCAAGTTATGTGGGTTAAATCAGAAACAAACCCATCGGGAAGGCTTGACTTGATAGGGGAAAGGACTAGTTGAGCGAATTGTTCTATGCAGCTTTATTCAAACAAGGGAGCATCCTGAGTCCTTCTGGAACACAACTGGCTTTGGGTTCTGTCTTAGCCCAGCACTGCCAGCCTCCAGGTTCCAACTGAAACAACTGGCATTGGCTCCTGCCCACCACTCTCATTCTTAGAGCTCCTGTTTTTTTTTTTTTTTAAATAAACAAAACCAAATAAACTGACAACAGTGATGATTACAACTCCCAAGGGTCTTGGTAGGTAACCTGGATCGTATTGTGAGCAAGCCTGGCGGCTGGAATGATGGAGGCCTTTGTGGAAGCTTCTCTTCTCATCTCATCTTCTTATTTGGATCTGTGTAGCACTGTGTGGGACCCCTGATGGCCAGTATAGCTGTTGCTTCTGAAGCTGGATCTCTTCCTCCACAGGACACTTTCTCGGTTCCTATCTTTGCTGAGAGAGGAGCAAACTGTTTTCATCTGCTCACACTAAACTTGCCATCTTAGAGACATGCCTCTTATGTTGCTGGTGTCCCAATGGTTACCAGGATGCACTAGCTATTATAACCATGCTTATGGTCTGCTTCTCCCAGTGTTAGTCAAGAGTGCCTGGAGTGAGCCCAGGCAAGGCAGAGTGGCAGGACTCTTGCTCCAGGGGGACAGATCCTGCTGTTCTGACTGTGCTGCCCTCGCTGGAACACAGCTGCTCCCTGGAGTGAGCAGAGTATGGAATCAAGCTGGGCTCTACTTTACAATAGCTCACAGATGAGATCTCCCCTGGTTACATCCTTTCTTTCCTGCCCTCTCTCCTTTCTTTTATTCCTTCAACAAATATTTAAGTGACTCTAACAGACAAAGTTCTGGTCCCAAGGAATATGGAAGATGGCCCCAACTCTTCATTTGTCTGGAAGATTCTATTAAAAATATATAAATGCATGAGACTATTTGCCAGATGGTGGTAAGTAAAAGAAAACAAGGGAGGTGAGGACAAATGAGGATAGACTCAGGCTCTCAGGAGGTGTCTGGGGAGGAGATGTCTCAAGTACAGAAACAGCATGTGTAAAGGCCCTGGGGCAAGTACAGGCTGGCATGTTTGAACAAGATCAAGAAAACCAGTGTGGTAATGAGACCCAGTGGAGTAAGCTGGTATCAGCAAGTGATGTTCTATGGGGCTACCACCTAAATTTCTTTGAAGTGATTCTGTGAGTTCATTGTATTCTAGAATCCTCACAAAGGCCCTTAGAAGGACTCAGGAAATAGAACGAGGAGGCAGTTTGATTTGCCTAAGATTGTTCTAGTCTGTATTTATCTCCACAGAGAAATTATTAGAGAGACCTCTTCACTTCTCGAAGAACCCTTAGTGGGATGGTGGAGGAGGGAACAGGCACATAGAGAAGATAAACAAGGGAGCTGGATAGCAACCCGAGACAGCCAGTGAATGCCCAAGTCACTTCTAGTGTTCTCTGTTTCTCCCTCACAGTTAGATCCTGGGGAAACAAACCCCTTCGAGTGATTTACTGTGGCCTGGATCATTCTCAACACTCCTTTCAGAATGGTACTTAGATCATTTTGTAAACATTAAAGAAAATGATGCTAGTAGCTGCTGGTCCTTTGAAGGGAGCTCTTGGTTTTGGAAAGAGCCTGTAGGGTTTTGGAGCCAGCTCTTGTGACTGAGCTTGGAAGATAAGCTGGGGACACTGTCCAGGAGTGAGGTCAGTTTCAATTGTTTATTTGTTTCTGGGCAGTGGAACTTGAAGAGGGAAAACATTCTCAGAGAACCATATCATAAGTGCTCTGTGGTAACTGTCATCTGATTTGTATCTAACTTCTCAAAGTTACCTGTCTTTGCATCTAATTTTTCTGCTTGGCAGAGATGACATACTATGTCTAGGTTTTTGTTGCTAAGCACGTTTAGCTTGGAATGAGAATGTGTCTTTCCCGGCTGGTAGACATGGTAGATTTTGGATGAAGAAATTAAACTAACCCTTCCTCCATACTCAGGTTGCTCTTAGCTCAGTATTTGGGCTGCCCTCCTGTTGGGTGAACCCCAGTGCTCTTTATTTATAGTTCTTTATACTTATCTTCAAAATCATAAGAATTCTTTTGAATGTACTTTATTTAAACAATCATTATACATTTAATTTACAAAGCAATACTGACTATATTTTTTTTTTACATAATTTCAAAACAACCCATGCAATTAAGTAAGCAAGACGTCATCACCCTGTTTTAGAGTAAGGCAAAGGTTTATTGGCTCCTGTATCCTTCTCTCATCTCCAAGCAACTCTGTAGGATGGTGGTCTGGGAGGAGCTTCAGGGTACCAGTCTGCCTGGATTTGAACCCTGCACTTAAGCCATAGATAAGCATAAGCAGGCACTTAAGCCTCTGGATGCCTCAGTTTCTTGTACCATTTTTAAATTTGTTTTCTCAGTCCTATTTTCACATTTTCTTCTCCACAGTAGTTGATTTTTTTCTCTAACTGAATTGTATTTTTCATTTTAAAAAATATTAGTTTATTCATTTGCTTATTTGTGTATTTGTATCCTGGCTAGTTTTATATCAAATTGACAAAATCTAGAGCCATCTGAATGCTTGTTCATAGGTGATTGATGGGGGAAGGCCCAATGTCCGTTGTGGCTGATGCCACTCCTGGGCTGGTGGTCTTGGATTCTGTAAGAAAGCAGTCTGAGTAAGCCAATAATCAGCACCCTCTATGGCCACTGCAACTCCTTGTGCCTCCAGGTTCCAGCTCTGTGTAAATTCCCCTCCTGACTTTCTTGAGTGATGGACTACAATATACAAGTGCTAGCCAAACAAACCCTGTCCTCCATAACTTGCTTTTAGTCATGGTATTTCTTTTTTTTTTCTTCTTTCTAAATTTATTTTTAATTTATAATATCCACTTTACATCTTCATCATAGCCCCCTCCTTTCTCTCCTCCTGGTCCCTTCCTTCCACCTTCTTCCCCCTATCCACCCTCCCCTTGTCCTCATAAAGAGGGAGCCAACCTCCACCAACCTACGCCAGCACATCAAGTTGCATCAGGACTGAGCTCTACCTTGTCCACTGAGGCCAGGCAAGGCAGGCAACAGAGCCCATGTCCTAGGCAGCACCCACTCAACTTACTAGGGGATCGGCATGAAGATCAAGCTGCCCGTCAGTTACATATGTGTAGGAGGCCTAGGTCCCATCGACTTGTGCTCTTTGGTTGGTGCTTCCATCTCTATAAGCCCCCATGGGTCTATGTTAATTGACTCTATTGGTCTTCTTTCAGCATTCTTGTCCGCTCCAGGTTCCTCTATCTTTCCTTCTTAGTCTTCCACAGGATCCCCCAAGCTCTGCCTAATGCTTGGCTGTGAGTCTCAGCATCTGATTTGATTAGCTTCTGGGGGGAGGGTGGCTTTTAGAGAATGGTTAAGTTAGGCTCCTGTCTGTAAACAATGTAAACAGCAGAATATCATTAATGTGTCAGGGGTTAACTGTCTTCCATGGGGAGGGTCTCAGGTTGGGCCAGGCATTGGTTGGTCATTTCCTCCGTTTCTCTCCTTCCTCGTTTCTGCTCTACCCTTATCTCTTCAATCTACAGATTTAATGAAATTCCCAACAAAATACCAACATAATTATTCACAGACTTTTTATCATGTAGGGATTTTGTCAAAGAATTTTTCAGCATGTGATTTTTTTCTTTCACTTTGTTTATATGATGGGTACATTGATGGATTTTCATGTTGAGCCATCCCTGTATCTCTGGGATGAAGCCAACTTGATCATGGCGGATGATGTATTTGATGTGTTCTTGAATTCAGTTTGTGAGTATTTTATTTTTGCATCAATGTTCATAAGGGAGATTGGTCTGAAATTTTCTTTCTTTGTTGAGTTTTTGTGTGATTTAGGTATTAGGTGTCTGTGACTTTGTAAGATGTTCTTTCTGTTTCTGTTTTGTGGAATAGTTTGAGGAATATTGGTAGTAGCTATTCTTTAAAATCTGGTAGAATTCTGTGCCAAAATCATCTGACCTTGTGATTTTTTTTGGTTGTGAGACTTTTGATGACTGTGTCTATTTTAGTTAGTTTGGGTAAGACTTTTTTTTTTCTTCTATCTTGTTGATTTTCTTAAAGAGCCAGGTTTCATCAATTCTTTGTATTGTTCTTTTTGTTTCTAAGTTATTAGTTTCAGCCCTGAGTTTAATCGTTTTCTGCTGTCTACTCCTCTATGGAGTGTTTTCTTCCTTTTGTTCTAGAGCTATTAGGTACATTTTGCTAGTATGAGAATTCCCCTATTTCTTTACAAAGGCAAATAGTGCTATGAACCTTCCCCTTAACACTGCTTTTATTGTGCCCAATAAGTTTGGCTATATTTTCCCTTCATTTTCAGTGAATTCTAGAAAGCCTTTAATTTCTTTCTTTATTTCTTCCCTGACCTAGGGAGTAGAGAGTTATTCAATGTCCATGAGCTTGCAGGCATTCTGTTGTTTCTGTTGTTGTTGAAGTCCAGCTTTAATTCATGGTGGTCTGATAAGATACAAAGGGTTGTTTCATTTTTTTGTATCTGTTGAGGTTTGCTTTGTGACCAAGTATACGATCAATTTTAGAGAAGGTTCTATGAGGTCCTGAGAAGATTTAATATTCCTTTGTGTTTGAGTGAAATGCTCTGTAGATATCTGTTGGGTCTATTTGATTCATGGCATCTGTTAAATTATTTCTCAGTCTAGTTTCTGTCTTGATGACATGTTCATTGGTGAAAGTAGGGTGTCGAAGTCTCCTACTATTAATGTGTGGGCATTGATGTGTGATTTAAGCTTTAGTATTTTTTCTTTTACAAATGCCCTTGTATTGGGGGAATAGATGTGCAGAACTGAGATGTCATCTTGGTGGATTTTTCCTTGGATGAGTATGAAGTGTTCTTCCTCATTTCTTTTGACTGTTTCCCTGTATCCCAGGAGTCAGGTAGCTAGAGATTGGAACCACATGCCCCTGGAAGTACATGCCCCTGGAACCCAGCAGTGTCCTCCCGGATGGTGGGAATAGCCAGGTGGCTAGAGGTTGGACTCACTTATGCCTGGAACCCATGTGTTTTACTCTTACATAGGACACACAGCTACTGGTGTATTAGAGTCCCTAGCACAGCCTCTTGCTCAATCTGCAGTCACTGAGGTCCTGCTGCTCAGAAACCATGCATGCTGGGAGCTGCCATCTTGGATCTCCCATGGTGTTTTCATCATAACCGTAGTAACTCCACTTGGACAGAAACTGGTACCAGAACACTGGGGTATTGTTGTGACAGATCTGACTCTGTTGTTCTTGGGAGGATTGTGGAAGGACTTTGTAACTTAGGGTGAGAAAAGCCACTTAATGGTAAATTATTGGTGAGCTATTTTGTGGGAGCTTGGAAGATAAGAGCATTGAGAGATGCTGGTGGGGTATCTTATCAGGTCATGAGAAAGAGAGTGCAGGCAGTCATGATGAGACTTGGTAGACTATACAGCTGCATGGTGATGGGGGTGGGGTGGGGTGGGGTCGGGGGAAACATCCACTATATGGCTGCATGGTGATGAGGGTGGGGGGGGGGGAGGCGGGACATCCATTATACAGCTGCATGGTGAGGAGGGGAAACATTCACTGTATAGCTGCACAGTGGGGGGGGGTTGGGGGGAACACCCACTATACAGCTGCATGGTGAAGAGGGGGAACACCTACTATACAGCTGCATGGTGAAGGGGGGGCATCCATAACACAGCTGCATCATGAAGGACAGGGTTGCTAGGATTCTCCTTTGCTCTTTCTCAGTTGGCAGGAATCTCATTTCTCGAAATTCCACAAACAGCTCTGAGTTTGTCCTCCCAACCCCTCCCCCCACCTCCCGCCACTGTTTGAGAAGGGAGGGTGGCCTCACCTTGCTTTTGCCCTTTCATGGTCTTTGTGTTAGAAAGCTTCTCTGTGGGAGGCTCAGGAGGAAAGAGAGAGTAAGCTCCTTTCTCCTGACCTTCAAGTTATCACGCTATAAAAGCCCTTCAGTCACAGGCATTTACTTTCCTATCTTCTTCCTTATCAGGATGAAAAGTGAAGGGAGACACTGTTGAAAGTTCAAAGGCTCACAGGGAATCTCAATGGGTGGAATCACAGGATGCATTTAAAGAAGGGGCCTGGCTAGAGAATTGAGCTCCTGTACAGCATGGGCTTACCCCCCATGGCCAACAACCTGCCAAGAAAGACCCTCCTGAAAAGAGTGGGGTAGGGGAGGGGGTGAGGGTGCGTGTATAACGACAGGGAAGCTGCCATGCCCTTTGGGACATAAGATGGATCTTGTATACCTCAGCTGTATCAGCTGCTTCTCCATTTCCTCCAAGATGAGTAGGTTTTGTGTGTCAGTCAGCTGCTTGACAGGAAGAGGACTGGATGTGAAATGGCAGTAGTACCTGTCTGTCATTTGCATGCTCTGATTATCAGTGACCTTAAGATAGGCATGTGATCCTATAACACAGACATATTACATGTACTATAATTATATGTTAGGCTATATAACCATAATAACTTAATATTTGTACAAGGAAGGGATCGTTGTGGAGCCAGGATACCTATATTCAAATCATTGACCTTTGGAATTGGATCACTCTCATTTTCCCCCTCTCTTAGTGTCTCAGTTACATGATCCCAATTGTGCACACATCAAAGGTTGCTAGGGCAAGTGAAAGCTTATTGGTGCTAACCTTCTCCCTCTTCTTGTAAAGTTTTCTTTTGAACAATTAATGAATCTTAAACAATTGATGGACATCCAGATTGGGTCAGTAGAGTTGTGATCCATGCGTCTCTGTGTCCTCAGTGCTTTTAACTCCAGTATAGAAGTCCCCAGAGTCACCCCTTAAATGATATATCAGATTTCATTACTCTGAGGCCCACAAACTCTTTGTATGTTTCTTTTTATACTTAGAAGTCGAAGCACACTGCCATGTTCTATTGGACTCTGCATGATCTGGCTTCTGTCTGTCTCTTCCATCTACAATGGTTTGAATGTTTTTTGATCCCCTCCAAAATTCATGTTGAGGTTTAGTTATCAATGTAACTATGCTAGAGATGGGCCCTGCGGAGCAGAGTGTGTCATGAGGGTTGAGTTTTCCATGAATGGGATTGGTTGGCTGATCTGCATCTTCTTGCCCTTCTGCTGTCTGCCATGTGATGACCTTTCTTCTCTCACGATGAGGCAGTGTTTAAGGCTCCATCTCTAAGGCTGAAGCCAGACACTAAGCATGTGAATGCCTTGGTCTTAGACTTGTCAGCCTCTAGAATTGTGGGAAATAAATTCCTGCTTTTTATATATTTCTTCACCTGTGATAATTTATCGTAACAGTCCAAATGAAATAAGGCAATGGAACACTTTCTTGGTTAGTTCTGGCACATTTGACACAAACTAGAGTTCCCTAGGAAATGGAAACTTCAGTCGAGAAAATGCCCCCTCTGTGGGGAACACTTTCTTTAGTAATGGCTGATGTGAGAGGATTCATCTCATTCTGAGAGTGGCCACCCTTGGGGAAGCATTTCTGAGTCCTATAAGAAAGCAAGCAGAGCAAGCCATGGAGAGCAAGCCTGTAAGCTGTGTTCCCTCATGGACTCTACTTCAGTTCTTGCCTCCAGCTTCCTACCTGGGCTGCCCTTGATGGTGGACTATCACTTGGAAACATAAGATAAATGATTTTTTTTTCCCAAATTGATATGGGTCAGTGTTTTATCATATCAACAGAAAGCTAACTAGAATAGTCTACCTATAGATTGTTGACTTCAGACACAAATAAATGGTGTCCAAGAAGTTAAGTCATAAGCCAGCTTGGTTTATTGGCATATTCTGCATTGCTGCTCACCATAATTTAGCATAAATGGCTGCACTGAGCTCACAGAGGGGACATCATATCTTCACTCTGTCACTTATCAATGGAGAAGACATGGACAGAATGACCCAAAACTTTAGTATTTTTATCATTATGAGAGAAGAAAACAGCCAATAGAGTAGAAATGGGGACTGGGATGAAGTAAAGTCTGTAGACATGTTGGTGCTGGGATATAATGGAGAAAGCCCTGACAAGGTCAGAAAATGCAAAGATGAGGGAGGGCAGTTACAAATTCAGAATGCCTCCAGCCAGTGGAAACCAATTAAGCTTTGTTCTCACAGTTTTCCTTTGCTTGTAGAATACACAGAAGCCAAACAGTTACAGCCCTGCAGAACAAAGAAAAACAAAGCTCTGTAAGGTGTGAACTGTGCTTACCAAACCATGAGTTGCAAGTAGTTCAGATAAGCCTATCTGGAGCAGAGATGTCCTCCTAGTCACTGTGCCTCATGCTGCTTCACTGTTGACTGTTTCTGGGCAGATAGCAGATGTACAGCACAGCCTCCTACTTTCCCTTCCAGGTCTGGAAGCATTTCCATAGCATTCACTCATTCACTTGTTTATTCATTCATTCCTTTGAAACAAGCATTCACATGCTCATTCATTGAATGTAGACCTTCCAGGGAAGGAAGGCTGGTCAATAGTTTTGATAGCTTACTAGAATGTGCTTGTCTAAAAATGTAGTTCAACTTTGAATGACAAATGAGATATGAGGCAGGTAATGCTTGCTTGTAGAGTTGGGGAGTGCTTTAGTTCTGTGGTTTATAGATATGTACAGGGCACTGCAGAGTCTAGAGTCCTTGGGACTTGGGCTAGAGGTATTGAGTGGCTGTGTGGGAGGTGGAGGTTGGGATGGATGAATAAAATTTATGGTGTTTTTATTTGCTTCCTACCTTCTTAAAATTTCTGTTTAGTACATGTATCACAGTGGAGGTCAGAAACAGCTATTATTAAATATGTGTCATTCTGTGAAACTATTTCAAAGACAGAAGTTGTAAAGAAGGACATTTTTGTGAGTCTGGGTTAGTTTATATAAAAGAGAAGAACACACCAGCTTAGACTGCACAGGGCCTTGGATTTGGTCCATAGGGACTATTTTCATAGGGAAATGGAAAAGGAGGAATTCTTCCCAGCAATCACCAAGTATTGCTCTCTAGGAGCATTGCAGGAAATAATTTTTTTTTTCTTAAAACTGTAATTACTCAGTACCTACCTATGTGGGTGACAATCTGTCAAATAATTCCTATTCTTCCTCCCCATCCTCCTCTTTCCTTCTCCTCCTCCTATTCCTTCCCTTTTCCCTTCCCTCTGACCCCCTGCCTCTTCTTGCATTTATAGTATCTCATGAGAATTTTCTCATTCCATTAAATCTTCTTGGGAAGTGATTAAAACATGTTCCATCATGCTCTATTTTGTTACATGGTCCAAGCAACCTTGGGCCGGGCATACTGATTTTGGCCACGTAAGTGGTTGTGTTTCTCTGACCGGTCTTAGTGTGTAAATGGGAGTTGATGAGGTAGGTAGCTAGAGATCCAAGCAACACACCAAGTTGAGACTTGTATGTATGAAGCTCTCGTCGGAGTCTTTGTGAGTCATAGGAACCACAGCTGATAGAAACAATGTTGTTGAAGTTATTTTTATAAAACTGTTTCTCTTAGTTTATTTCTTAACCCAGATACCACATAAATAATTGAGACTCTTTTATATTTGTTAAAAATAAGCTTTGCAACACAGTCTTGAGCAGTTTATGTCTCTTCTTAATCCTTTACGTTATTTTGTCTTACTCTCGGCAAACATCTCAGCGACTCTTGTACTCTGTAGCTTTCCTCAGCTCCACCTCCTTCCCCCTCATCTTTCTTGGATCTCTACCCATGGCAAAATCCCCTGGCTGAATCCCTACTTCCACCTCTAACTCCTCCTCCCCAGGCTGGCAGGAAGTCCAGCCCTATTCTCTCCCCTGCTCGCCATTGGCTGTAAGTTGCTTTATTGACATACCAGGGACCAATTGAGGAGCACTGTTTACCCAACATTAAGATAGAAACTGTAATACCGAGGTCACCCCGTATAATACCGAGATCACCCAGATCGCTAGACCCCCAAAATGACCACCAAGACTCAATACCAATGCAACATACAAAGTGTCCTGTATTAAGGGCTCAGAGCTTCGAATCACAATCCTTCCTGACGCAGCAGGATAGGAAAGTGATTCTAGAACTTCAAGGGTAATGGGTTTATAAGGGAAAAACTGTAATTGGGGGTTGAAGAACATAAACAGGGTTTGTGGGTGTTAGGAATGTCAACCTTCAGGCAGATTGGGTGGAGACTGAGTCTGGAAGGGAAGTTTTTGTTTTTGTTTTTGTTTTTGTTTTTAATCTTAGAGGAACATTGGGAGTTAATTGTATCTAATCGTTCCAGTGGAGTTCTTGGAGACTGCTGGTAGGTCTAGTTTATGGCAGTGCATGGTCTTTCCTGGAATGCAGGAAGTGAAGTCACCTGGAGGACAAGTTCTCACACAGAACATCATTAATTGTAGAATATACATTACATATAGAATATAGCATTAATTTTACCCTTACAAAACCATAATTTAAACTACACAATAACCTGATACTTACACAATGTAGGGAGGATGCATTTATTTTGGCTCATGCTTTTAGTCCATCGTGATGGAGAAGGCATATTCAAGAATGGACATTATGAGGATGGACTGTGCTGCTGGCACCATAGAGTATATTGATCTAGAAGAAAGAAACCAGACTACAGCAGCCTACTTCCTCAGACCATTCATAGAGGTGTTACCCACTGATAAGGACAGCCTTCAGGGGCAGAGACTTGCGTTAATGCACTTTCAAAGTATCCTTTCTTTTATTTTTAGCTAAAACTTCACAGTGGGAGCTGAGCATGCACACAAGCATTTTTGCCCATCATTTTAATCTACATGACTACCTGAGCATGCTTAAGAATGAATGGACGCCTCCATGAATATGTATAGGCTTTTTGAATAAAATCTCCATGATAATTTTATTCCAGGAAGGCTTTGTTTTCTTTCGAACTAGCTCCCAAGCTCTTCTTGCCAGCTGCAGGTAACACATCTTTCTCTCTTATATCTTAACTGTGATTTGAGCCTTTCACTAAGCTAGGAACCCATTGTACCCAGGCCCAAAGGTTCACAACTTCCTCCAATAGTGCCACTAGTTGGAGGACCAACATGAGCCTTTAGGAATTTTTCAGATACAAACCATAGCATATGTTCACGTCACTGCCCACATCCACCTGAGATAGGCTGCCTCAGTCATCTATGCAATAAAGCAATGACTATGGCCTTCCAGGTTGTTGCTTACCTCAGTAATAAACTCCTAAGGGCCAGCAGTTGTGTTAGGGGCCTGCACATGGCCCTTTCCATTTGAACTGAAACAGGTGTGAGATGTAGCATAGGAATTCACACACACACACACACACACACACACACACACACACACACACACACACACACGAGTGGTCAGGCCTAAAAACATATACATAAGAGCAAGACTTTAAATGGACTCAGCAGGTTGTATTTATATAAGAATAACAAATAAGGAAAAGAGGATATAAGTTTGAGAAGAGGTATAGGCATGTGAGAGGAGTGGGAGGGTGGAGAGGGGACTGATGTAAGTGTAGGACACATGTATTTAAATACAAAGTCAACGTATCGCTGTGTTTTGTATATAAAATGAAAAGTCTGGTCTTTTGAAAAGGGTATAAAAACACAAGGGCTTTTTCTGGCACAATTCTCAGTGGCTTCTTTGGCTCGATGAAGAGTCACTGCAGCTTTGGGGACCAGTACGTGGTGTCCCTTAATGAAAATAGGAAAGCATGTGTTTGGAAACAGCCATTAACTTTAGGGCTTCTTGTTTAAAGCAATTAAAGCCTGACTTTAAATCACCCATTAAGACATCACAGATACAAGGCTTGTGATTTTTATTAGGCTTTATCATCTCGTTTCTCCTATTGGAGGGAGAAGGGTTCAGAACTGTTTCCCGTTCTGTTCTCCATCCAGGGTTCTTTGAGGTGACTCAGTGGCCTCGGAGGTTTGAGCAGAATACCACCTGAAAAGGAAAGCTTGCTTTCCTCGCTGATGCAAAGCATGCTGATACTGATGTTTCTGTTCCATTTTTTTCCCCTGGTTGCTTGGCCCACATAGATGAGTCTCTCATGATCAGCCAGAGTCAGCTGCAACTATTTTATTATATTTTATTTCTGAATTAATTTAGAGGCCTGGGTATAGACACAAAATATTGGGCTTCACAGTGTATAACTTAAAACTTGTGTGTGTTTTTTAAAATACTTTGTATTGTAGCGTGTGTGCATGTATGTGGGCATGTGTGCTGCAGCCTGCATGTGGAGGTCAGAAGACAACTGTGTGGCCTCAGTTCTGTCCTTCCATTTTTACTTGATTTGGGGTATTGATTACAGGTTGCCAGGCTTGTATAGTAAGCACCTTTACTTGCTGAGCTACCTTACTGTCCTGGACCTTGAATTTTTTGTGTGTGTGTGTTAAATTTATATCTTGAATGCTTTGTAGTGTTATTAAATATTACTCAATGTAATTTTCCTTAGGTGTGGAGGTTTTTATTTGTTTATATTTTTAATCAATAGAGCACACTACAGACTGGCTGTTCCAATCTTTTGCTGACATGAATGCTACAGTGACTATTTTGGCATAGAAATCTTCATTGTATGTCAACAGAAATATGAATCAAAGAAAATTGATAAATTAACTTGCTATCTTCTTGTCAATGGGACACAGCCTAGAGTCATGTTAGTGGAAACCTAGAGTGAGGATTTTCCTAGATCCCATTGGCCTGTGGCTGTGTCTATGGGCAATTGTCTTGATTGTAAGTGATGAGAAAGGGCTGGCCCCACTGTGGGCAGTACCACTTCCTATGCAGATGATCCTGGGCTGTTTAGAAAAGGTAGCTGAGATAAACCATCAAGCAAGGCAGCAAGGCCCTTCAGGCCTCTGCTTTGATGGGCAATGACTGAAGTAAACCCTTCCCTCCCCTAAGCTGCTTTGGGTCATGGTATTTGTGACAGCAACAGAAGGAAATTAGAAGCCCTGCCTTGATTTTTTTAAATATAATTTTTAAAAATTTATTCACTTTACATCTCAATTGTAGCCCCCTGCCTCATCTTCTCCCTGTGCCACCTTTCCTCCATCTTCCCTCCAAGCCCCCTCCCCTAGTCCTCAGAAAGGGGGAGGCTCTCCTCCTGAGCCATCTGACCACAGCCTATCAAGTCTCATCAGGACTGCCCACATCTTCTCATCCTCTTCCACAGCTGGGTGTTCATTTGACCCTGTGCCCATAGTATTTTAACTCCCTTTTTTGTTTTACTTCATTGTTTTTAAGCCATAAGATAAAACGGTATAATTTTTATAGATTTAAGAGTTTTCTTCCAGCAAAAACAAGACAATGTAAGCCCTCTTTTAAAAAGAAATACCTACTTATTTGTTTGGTGTGTGTGTGTGTGTGTGTGTGTGTGTGTGTGTGTGTGTGTATGTGTGTGTGTGTAAGGGGGGAATGCATAAGACAGTGCATATATGGAGGTGAGAGGACTTGCTGTAGTTGGTTCCTTTCTTACCTTATGGATTCTGGGGATAACTCAGATCATCAGGCCTGGCAGCAGGCACCACTGTGCACTGAGCCATTTATCCTGTTACTCATCTAACTCCTTTCTTTTGTATTTCTTCTTAAAGTGGGTGAAGAGTCATAAATCACCCATGTGGCTGTTCATGCATATTTAGATGAGTTACTCACTCAATGTCTGGGACTTATAATATTCCCAACAACAGCCTTAGCTTTTGACTGGAAATGTCAAGGGACATTTATATTTTTTTCTTTATGAAGCATCTGATACAGTAAGTGGGTAGATCTCTGTCTTCTGAGTATCTGGTTCAGGTTTTCTCAGGCATAGTAGCATTGCCATGTTGGTTTTTCTCTATCAAGAGGGGCTGCCCTGTACAGTGTAGAATTGTCTTTCTTCATATTAATTTTGTATTGTGTGCTATGGCACAACACCAAGTGTGCAAACTTTGTTATGGTATTGGTGGATAGCCTTTAAAGATCAACACCACCCTGACACAATGACCATGCTTCTAAATATCTGCACGCCTTTTCACTGCTCCCAATGGAGTAGAGGACTTGAGCACCTTTTAGTTTGCCAGTAGTTTTCTAGTGGTGTGCAAAGGCTCTTAGAATCTTCTGCAGTTGGGTGCATTTGAAGCATGGGCCAATGATCTAAGAAGCAGTGTGAATCTTTTCAGCCCATGCTCTGGCCACACTGGGGGTGGATTTTAGTTTTCTTGCTTATTTATTTCTGATTCCCTGCACATCTTTGATTCTCATTTTATTCCTGGTCTAAGGACTCTTGAGGATGATGGTAGAGAGTGAATTCACATGACCACTCAAGTCCCACCCACTCTCTTCATGGTAGAGCTAAGACAAGGAGAAACAAGTAAGCAGGTTTCTATTTTTTTCTTCCCCACAAACACCAACTATTTATGGATAACAAAACACAGAGATGCTTAGTAAATATGGCTGACTGAGAAGATTTTCAAGACTGCCTTCACGTTTGATGACTAGCTAGAAGAAGCCATACAACTCTTAGAAGTTATTATATCTGTGCTTATGATTTACTGCATAGAAAAAATAAGGAATAAAGCATACAAAAAGAAAAGGTGCAGAGGGCAGAAAATTCTGGAGAGACTGGGGACAGTCTTCACCAGATGGTTTCACGTGGCCCACACTTAATTTTCCTAGTAACAATGTATAGCAACATGCATAGAATACTGCCAGGCAAGGAATGCACTCCAGCTTTGATGGTTGGGCTTTTTACTGTGGACCAAATATCTAAGCATCTCCTTAATTTCTTGGACTGTAATGTTTGTGTCCATCCCTGGAAGTCAAGCTGATACAGCATAGCTCAGGGCCCCAAGCAGACAAAGTCTAGCATTTACTATGAACTGCATGATCAAAAATGAACTATGTAGCATGGCCCGAGACCTCAGTGCTACATGAGCAGGAGTGGGCAGGAGCATCCAAGGGCATAATGGTTCATTCTAGGAAGCAACCAGGAGTCCTGCCTGTGGAATGTGCAGGATTTGAGCATGAGCCCGATGAGTCGGCTGTGCAGGCTGAAAAGATATGAGTGTTTGCATCATTTGTTCCTTCACAAATCCTAAATTATTAATAATACCAGACACAATCTAAATGCTTGCTTTAGAGTTTTCCATATCAATAGGCCTAGCAGTATAATATATGTTTATATGTATATGCGCATATGTTTATTGGTGCATGTCCACCTGTCCTATAGAGCTTGGTCCTGGAAATAAGCCTGGAGCCTCTAGGGAATGGAGAATGGAAAGACAAACAGCCACACATACAGAAATGCTGTGATAGGGTGGCCTGTGCACACTCTGATGGAGCAGCACCAACCACACAACACCACCAAACACAAAACCAGCAAATTTATTATCTGAAGCACAGGTGGAGGGGTCAGCTGTCTCTGTAGGAAATCTCTGTGGATGAGAAGTCTCAGGGTGCAGTCATCTTGGTGGACAAGGCTGCAGTTGTTAGTTTTTGCAAACATTTGCACATGGACTAGAAGATGTCTTTGCCAACTCTCAGCCTGACCTGGGGTGGGGAGCGGGGAAGCTTTTGCCATTCCTGTGGATCTGATATAGTGGTCTTTGGCAATAGTACAAACCTCTCAGGACTTCATTCATTCCTTATGCATTCAATCAGGACTTCCTTGGCTCCCCACACATGCCACTGAGGAGTGTTCTATGCCCAGATAATCTTAGTTTATGAGAACAATTATAAGCTGCCAGGGATGAGAGAGAGAGAGAGAGAGCGAGAGAGAGAGAGAGAGAGAGAGAGAGAGAGAGAGAGAGAGAGAGAGAGAGAGAGAGAGATACAGACAAACAGACAGACAGACACAGAGAGAGAGAGAGGCAGAGAGAGACAGAGAGAGAGAGAGACAGACAGACAGAGACAGACAGAGACAGAGAGAGAGACAGGCAGACAGAGACAGACAGAGACAGACAGAGGCAGAGACAGAAGGGCATATACAGGGCTGTACATAGTATTATTTATTGGGGAAATGTTAATGGATTGTGGCTCTAAGTGGCAACAAGATTTGTTGGAACCTCACAGCTTTGGTCAGGAAAAGGCCATGAATACAGGTTAGGACTAAAATGATGTTCTTCTATCTGGGATGTAGTTGGTTTGTTTTAAACTCTTGTCACAGCATCAGGGACAACTCTGGAGGCAGAATAGAGCTGTTAAGCTCAAGCTCCATACACGACTTTGATGGTTCTGTATGTTCAGAGTTTTCAAAGCAAGTTACCAAGAAGAGACTCGATATTCTAAGAGCATATATAGGGGGAGGAGGTCTCCCTCAATCACAGACATAGGGGAGGGGAGAAGGGGGAAAGTGGGAGGGAGGGAAGAATGGGAGGAAACAGGGGAAGGGCTAACAATCGAGATGTAATATGAATAAATTAATAAAATAAAAAAAAAACAAGACACAAAATAGGATTGCTCTGGGGCAATTATAATAGTTATGACTCGAGAAGGCTAAAGTCATGTAAACCCACACAAAGCTCATAATTCCAAAAGTTTCAGGATAAGCTTAAAAGTTCCTAAACCCAGAGACTAGTCACAGTTTAGTTCCAAATACAAGCTGAAGGCAACATCTCCTCTCTCTTGGAAAATAATCTTTTTCTTAAGATTTGCCACTTTCTAATAAGACCACACTGCAGAGGGTAATTTATTGTATTTACCATCTACTGGCTAAAATGCTAATCTCATTAAACAAAGTCTCTACTGAAACATCTAGAACTCTGTTTAGCTAAATAAATATCAGGATTCCTATGACATATACTGTCAAATAAAACTATCATAGTGGCCAATAAATATTGTTAATAAGCTAAGTGTGGTGATACAGGTTTTAGTTCTAACACTTGGGAGGCAGGAGGGGGAAGATCCAGGTCTATATAGTGTGACCTTGTCTCTTTAAAACTATTTTTAATAAGCTATAGACAGTTAAGATTGGAAGAGGTCAAGGCAAATTTTTGTAGACTCTCAGTGAACATTTATTGGCTGAGGGAAAGGTTTTAAGACCACACTGAGGTTTAATGATTTGTTAGAAGGAGCCTCAGAACTCTGATAAATTACTATGGTCATGGAAAATAGGAAAACGAAGGCTCATAGTGATGGCTCCATACTCATTGCCACCCAGATATGGGGTTAGTCCCAGAGTCCAGTTTCTAATTTCATTGTCCTCTTCCCCCTCTCAACTCTTCTTAGCCTTTCTCCCCTGTGGAAGCCTTTGGTGGTCAAACCTTCTACCTCTCCTTACTCTCAGGCCTGAGGTTCATGTAAATGACTCAGTAGTTCTGTTCCATCCCAGCCCCACTGATCCCTTCTACCTTTCTCATCTTCTGGACCACGCCCCATCGTAACTCAGAGCAACTCCTTTACTGGAGTGTGGCATAGATTTCTTTTTTCTACTTTTTTTAGTTTAGAAAAAAGTTGATAATGGTGAGAATGTTTTCCTTGTCCCTTAGAAAAAAATAGTAATCAAATAAAAACAGTAATTTTCTGTATAACTAAATCAGACAGTTTATCCCCTAGGCTGTTGATACTACAGAATCTGGAAGAGAAAAAAATTAGAAAATATCTTCAGCTGGGTAACTCTCAGTGAATAAGACAACGACATATTCCAATGGATACCTGAAATTAATTCAATATTTCATGTAAGGGCAGAAAAGTTCAAAGCAAATGTGGTCCCCAGGTCCCGAAATGAAACTCTAACAATTTCCTCTTCCTTTACTGGCGGAAACACTTCACTGTGAAATTATTGTTATTGCCTTGCTGCTGTTTATTTATTTTTTATAAAGGAACACTTGGCTGTTTGTGTGTTATTTCTTTTAAAACCTGTGGGTTAAGAATCTCAGGGAGACACCAGGCATTAGAACTTCTTCCAACATTTTTTTAAAGGTTGAAATTGAAAAGCATTTCAGTGATTGGAACAGAATCTTACTTTATGCCAAAAAAAGTTCTTTTGGTGGCCACTCAGGCATGTGAGGGGTTGCCACAGATAGAGTGTATCATGATGAGAAGAGAACTGGGCTTTGGGACTTCAGGACAGGGGTGACTGACCTTGGAACAGTGGTTGTGAAGGTTACTAGAGGGATGATAACACTTTTCTGCTCCTGCCTGCTTCTTGCAAACCTTCTACAGTATTTGAGCTGTTGTTGGGTCCCTAGACTATTCCCGATGATGGCTCTACTCAGGGCCTTTATATTTGGATGTTTTCCCAGAGTGTGCCTGGATGGCTCTTTTATGCCCTTCAGGTAACAGGTCAAGTTGGCATCTCACAGAAGCTTCCCAGCTGACCCATCTCTCAGCACTGTTTGCTTTATAGAATTGTCCCTGTGTGAGTTCTGTTTGTTTATCTGTTGATTTTCGTTTCTTCTTTCCCACCCTGGTGTCCCTAGCTTCTGCCAGCTCTTGCTGTGTCTAATGCATACAGATGAATACACCAACAGATGGAAGCTCTGGGATGTGCTGCCTGGGAATTTAGCAGAATGTAGCTGTGATAGTGGAGGAACTCTGTGGACTTGGTGACTTACTAGAATCCAGGTTGAATTTTTCATGAGCAGGTAGTCCATTCTGTGATGGCTGTATGACCATGCAGAGACTGAAGGCAAACTCTGTTTTCTCTGGAGACATTTATGTATTCAGAGTCCCAGAGGCTGGCCAAATTTATTCTGTGGTTCCTGCAGACACTGATCTCTAGCAGCAAAGGTGGGAAGAGACAGGACTATGGATCGAGTAGGACGTTTTAGCTCCTGTCTGGAACTAAATGTTTATCACTCTGCTCCATCATTCCTCCTTTTTCTTTTGAGGCCAAAAGAAGGAAACAGGACCATAGTAGATGCAAAGGTGGCTACAATCGTGAGTACCTGCTTCCCAGTGACTGCTTCATGATAGTAGCAGAAGAGTGGCCACCTGCTCTATGACCTGAGGAGCTCCGTGAGGACAGAGCCTGGCTCGTTTTATTCACCTGAGCTGAGGGTTTATTATGGCGAATAACTGAAAAAAAAATAACCAATCATCTCTTGATCCCCAAACTGTTGGAGGCATCAGTTCAGGTGTAAAATTTAAAGCAGCATGAAGCCAAAGTAGGAACTGCACAAAGACTTAAAATCATCAGAGATATGCCTCCTCTTCCTGTCTGTCTCTGTCTTTCTCTCTGAATAAGAACATGTATATTTAGGTGTACAGGGATACATGTGCATGTGTGTATGTTGTATGTGGAGGTTAGAGGACAATCTTGGGTGTTGTTTTTCAGGAGCTGCCCTCTTATGTTTGAGGCAGGGCCTCTCACCTTCAGAGAGCTCACTAAGTAGGCTAAGCTCCTTTGCTAGTGAGGCCCAAGGTTCTACCCATCTGTGCCTCCTCCACTCTGGAATTATAAGTATGTGCTACCACTTCAGAATGTGATCTTCCATCTTCTCCTTCCTTCCCAGAAACAGGTGAATCACTGGTCTGTTTTTCTCTCAACTGGCCATGCTCCATGGAAATGGAGCCACTGGCCAAGCCACCATTGTGTTGGAAACTCCTCACTGCTCTCCGAGTAGGAAGGCCTTGGCTTGAAATTGCTCACTGGAGTCCTCCTCATGCCCTTGAGTGAAGGTTTGGTTTTTTTGGTGGGCTCCGGTCTTGTGTCCTGTCACAGGGGGCTAGCCCAAAGAGGACAGGCTTGTATTGCATGTCCTCAAAACACTGGTACTGTAAGAGGGACTGTACTGGTGGAGCTCTTAACTTCAGAGAGCACTATTGTGGGCAACATTTGTTCTAGGAGACTGATTTGCTTTGACCCTTTGAACTTGAGCTATTTTAGAAAGTTTGTGTTTCTCTTGAAAGAGAATATCAGACAACATTCAGGAAATTTCCTCTCTGTGTGCAAATATGTGTATGTTCATGTATGTGTGTATGTGTGTGTATGTATGTATGTATGTATGTATGTATGTATGTATGTATGTATGTATGTATTCTTGTTTCTGATGCTCAGGACACAGATGAGGGAAAAATCCTACCTTCTCACAGCATGCACCATCCTTCTTTCATTTCCCTTCCTTTCTCTTTTGGTTCCATGACCATGACAGATGAATGCAGCTTGGCTCTTACTGTTTGCTTTTAAGTCAACAATACACAAGCTGTCACTTTGTCCTACAATTTACTGCATGCTTCCACCCTGCAAGCAGTAGGAACCTCTTGAAAACTGTGTTATGTGAAGGTGTTACGGGCCAAAAAACAACCTGCCAGATGATGATACCATCACTTTTAATTTTCATCCTTCTATTTTTTTTTTTTTTTGTCATCATAAAACCCTTCAAAGGCAAGTGCAAGCAGGTACAATACTGTGATAAGTCCTGGCGTCTTGGGTGATGGTTGGACACAGGGGCTAAATGAATTGCCTGTGCCCCAAAGGTATCATGTGGCTGATAACTTTATTTTTTATTTTTATTGTGTGTGAACGGGTGGGTGGTTGGGCTTTGTACGAAATGTGACAACAGGGAAGCTCTTATTTCTCTGTGACATGTGTTTCAAAGGGATTTTGTTGAGATGGTGGCCACTTACCTGAGAGTTTAGTTACTGACAGTGTTATAACAGATTATCAGGTTAGGAGAGACTACCTTTAGTTAATAGCATTCTGTCCTAGTTTCCCCAAGCAGATCCCATGAACCCGCCCACTCTATTTCAGCACCCCACAAAATCATCTCACTCTAGCATCAACTCCAAATTCTCAAGTTCAAAGTCTCATCTAATAATAAGTAGCAACCAAGTGATTCAGAGATGAGTGAGAATGTATGAGACATGGTGAGGCGGAACTCCTGGAACACCTGCCTCTTTCAGTGGCTTCCAAAGCCCTCAAAAGGTGCCTGTTAGAGCCGCACCCCACTTCTCTATTTCTAGACTGTGGCTTAAACAGAAAGTATTTATTTCCCTCAGTTCTGAAGGCTAGAATTTCAAGGTCAGCATGTGGCAGGCCTGTGTAAAAGGAGGCTTGATTTCTGCCTGCTGAAGGACATCTTTTTCATGTCAAGAAAAAAAGAGATTGTCTCTCTTGGATCTCTCCATAGGAGAGCCCTGATCCTATTGAATGGACCCTGTTTACTACCCTAGTCTCAAAGGCCTCGTATTATTTAGATTAGGTTTAAACACATGAACACAGGGACAGATGGTTAGTTCATAGAGCTCACAGAAAGGCCATCCTCTTCCAGTACACACCTGCGGTATATGCTCCTTTATACAACTTTGGACCAAATTCAAGCCTTCCTGATTACCCAAGTGCTCTTATCCACTGAGCTAGCTCTCATGAACATTCTTATTGACATATTTTTGTAGGCATTTTCTTAGGTATCATCTAGGAATATATGTTCATGGTAACTTGAGTGACAAATTGTTTTCTAAGGAGACTGAGACAATTCATAGGGCAGTGTGAGAGAGTTCTGCTAGCCAGCATCTTCACCAATACTTGGCATTATAGTCTCTACTTTTTACCATCCTGGTGTGTATGTGGTAGTATGTGATGGTGATTTTTAGTTATGATACTAACATTTCTGGTAATAATGAACTGGTCACATGTTCACATTTATCTATTATTCATTTAGGTATAGTACCTTGGCATTTCATTTTACTATTTTGCTTTGCCTTTCACACACACACACACACACACACACACACACACACACACACACACACATTTTTAGTTCATAATTTCTGGGTTATAAGACATTGCGCCTATTCCTGTTGCATTGACAGTGATAGTTTGTTCATTTTGTGGTTGCGAAATGTCCCATTATTATTAATTCTGACACCATATGATACTTGCGTATCATTCCCCTGAACTGTAACTGGTTTTTGGATCTTACATACAAGCATCTTTGATGTCTAGTAACAGAAACGGGGCTATACTATTATCTAAAATCTTATTGTCTTTACTTTCTCATTTGAATGGTGGCAAGTCAGGCAACTATAGCTAGCAAGAAAGACCAACAACCAAACTTTCTAAGTCAAGCTACATTTGGAGCACAGGCACAGCCACTTATTTGCCTATTATCTGTGGCTGTTTCCATGTTGTACCCATAAAACTGAGTCATTTCACATCACATGGAAGCCTAAGATATTTTTCAATTGGCCCCTTGCAGTAAAAGCTTGTCAGTTCTTGACTTAGACTCAAACCCTACATGCTTGAGATGACTGTATTTCCCTAGCTCCAAAGGGGTATTCTACTTCAGAGTCAGAATCATTTCTTCTTTGCAGAAGTATTTATTTAGAAACTACCACATGTCAGCCCTTGTATGGTAGAAGTTTGCTTCACTTTCTATGCAATTTTCAGCTTGGCAGCATTGCCCTTGTTGCATGGGTTTTGTCATGCCAGCAAAGCTGGGTGTAAATTATTCAGCAGGTATTAACTGAATAGGAGCTAGAGTGCATAAGGACACAGCCATTACATGAGAACTAAAAACTCATCAAGAAGGCTATGGGTGCTCAAGGGTCAAGGGGTTCTTGATACAGGAGCATGGACATCCAGAGAGAAAGCTTGCTGGCATCCAGAAGACTGACAGAAATACAATTTTTTGGCTCATGAACTATAAGCAAGGCATAGATGGCCAAAAAAATTTAATAATTTTCATGTTTAGAAGAGTCTGAAAAGCAGCTTTGTCTTTGTTCTCAGTCAGCGTCATCATATACCCACCTGGGAGGGCTGTGAACACCGGTCACTCTGTTCATTAAATTAGTTATCCTGATAGTTACAGGGTTTCAGAAATAACTGCTAATTCATTCAAATAGAGAGCTGCTCTCAGGATATATTGAAACAGAACTAAGGTAGAGTTGTTAATCCTACACACATATTTAAAGGAAGTGATTACATATATGTACACCAACACATACATAGTTTATCTTATATTAATATATCTTCTCTCCTTAGGACTCAATAACTTTCAATGACACCACAATATTTGTTCAATATCTCTTTCCCCAATGTTTTACAGCTCTCTACCTTGAGACAAGGTGGTGTGATATCTGAAGTGTCTATGCATAAGAGATATGCACCCTCTCTCACGACATTGTGAAGCATGACAGGCTTGAGAGAGACACTTGTCAAGAAACTGCAAATACAAAATTAAAGCACTCATAGAGTCAGTGCCATTTACAAAGGGTGGGTGGGCATGAAATGCCATTGAGTAATCAGACAAAGCCTATGCATAGCACATTGTGGCGATGCAGAACGTTCCACATACTGGAGCGAGTACCGAGTGACAATGTAAATGCCACCTGCTGCATTAGAAATGCCAATCTCCTCGGCTGCTGGTATTGCTAATATTTCATTTTTGTTCCGTGTCTTGGGGTTTCTTTGCACAGATTTGCTTTCAAATAACCAAGTTGACTTTTGTTTGCTTTGTAATGACCATGGACTTAAAGAACTGTTTGGTTTTTTTTTTTCGGGGGTGAGGTGGGGATGGGTTGTCTTATTTCAAGACAGGGCTTCTCTGTGTAACAGCCCTGGCTGTCCTGGACTTGTTTTGTAGACCAGGCTGGTTTTGAACTCACAGAGATCTACCTGCTTCTGCCTCCCGAGTGCTGGGATTAAAGGCGTGCGCCAGTACTGCTTGTTTTTGTTGCAGACTCTCTTTGTTCCTTATTTTCTTCTTTTAAAAAAATCCCTTCAAACATCACAGATCTAGGATACTCTTGCATAACTCAGCAGTTTGCATTCTGAGTCGTCAGAGCATCTTAGGACTTCTTTTTCTGAATGGCCTTGGGCTGGGACTGTGTTCACTTAGAAGATGAGTGAGCTCTTGGGAAGGTTGGTCTTTAATGTCAACTTGATTAGTTATAAATCACTGGAAGCACACACCCTTGGATGTGTCTGTGAGAACATTTGAAAAGATGTTTAGTTGAGGAAGGAAGACTTGTTTAGAATGGGCAGTACCATGCCCTGGGCTTGTGTCCCGAACTGAACACGAGAGAACAAGCTGAGCATCACGTGTTCCTCTCTGCTTCTGCATACAGCATGACCAGCTACCTCTACATCTGGCCCTTCCTGCTGTGATAGACTGCCCTGCTTCCTAGGCCATATGTCCAAATAAATGCCTGCTCCATTAGATTGCTTTTGTTGGGTTTATTTTGCCACCACAACAATAAAAGTAACAATACAAAGCATCGCATGGTGTGTTGACGTGTGTTCAGAACAACTAATTATTTGTGAGTCGCCCCCCTGTGTTCTCTAGTGCCTTTGATTCTGTAAAAGTGTTCGATTGTTGGGGTTGGGAGGATGGCTCAGCCATTAAGAGAACTGGCTCCTCTTCCAGTAGATCCAGGTTTGGTTCCCAGAACCCACATTATGACTCACAACCATCTATTAATACTGCCTAGGGCATCTGATGCCCTCTTTTAGCCCATTTGGACACTGCAGACGTATGGTACACAGACATATATTCAGGATAATACCCAAACACATATACATATGCACATATACGCACAAACACACAAACACAAACACACACACACACACACAGAAAGAGAGAGAGAGAGAGAAGCAACAATAACAATCATATTTAATAATAGCAGCAGTAATGATACTAAACATTTAAAATTGATACTGTCTTTCAAATGAGGAAGCATTTCAAACAGTAACTTGTCATTCGATTTTTGAAACGTACAAAATTCAGTTCTGGGAAGGATGCTACCTTTGATTGTCACCTCTAGGCCATGAACTGAGTCATATGCATTTAGAGCAGAGGGTGGCACATTTTCTGTCAAGGGACACCCTATTAGTTCTCATTGCTATGAAAAATACTCTACAAAAGTGACTTCAGGAAAGAAGGGACACTTTTTTATACATGTTTGGACTCACAGTTTCAATGTACAGTCCATAATGGCAGGGAGGTGTGGCTCCGTGTCTGCTAGTCACGTCACATCTGCATCCAGGAAGCAGAGAGCAATAAATGTGGTCCTTAGCCATCTCTCTTCTTTTTGTTCAGTTTCAGACCCCAATCCATGGTGTGAAGCTGCCCACATTCTGGTTGGGTCTTCCTCCCTCAGTGAACCCCATTTAGAAAAATCTCTCACAGCCAAGTGCAGAGATCTGTCTCTTAGGTGACTGCAGATCTTGTCAAGCTGATGGCTGATACCAACTATCAAAAGCCCCAAAGTAAGTGCTTTAGAATTTGTCACTGCTTAGCCCTGTCACTGTATCGGGAGAACAGCCTAAGACACGGTCACTATAGAAGCAAATGGGCATTACTGTGCTTTCAGGAGGCCTTTAATTTTACAGCATTGAAACCTTGCATTTGGCTTGTTGGCTGTGCTTTTCCTAGCCTAGGTGCTCCTTGCTGAGTGACAAGGCTCCTAGGGTGCTATAGTACAGGCTACTGCAAACCATGGCCCTCCCCCTGCCCCCCATGGCATGTAGTTCTGCCAGAACTCTTCTTTTTATCAGACCAACTGAATCTTACCCCTGTTTATATTATGGAGCTTTGCATGAGGTTTGATGTCTTTGAGCAAAGCATTTTGCAGCTTGTTTAAGTGATTGCAAGCCCCTCCAGTTTCTTCCAACTATATATGGAAAGAAAGAGGTCAATGGAGCAGATTTTTCTACCCTGAACACGAGTGTGGGGCTTCTGCTCATCATGGACTCTCAGACTGTCTGCTTAACTGCATTTCTTGGTCTCCATGCCATTGAAATTCAAAATTGACCTGGGAGGAAAAGCTTAGGTCTTTAAAAAAAAATGACAGTCACTTATCTACACGAGCAATGGGTGAACAGAAATCATGATTTCAAGAGATTTTTTTTTCCCTCAAGAGTGGAGGATAGCTCCTGATTCTAAGTACAGTGCCTTACAGCAGAATTTGCATCCGTGTTGATGACTCTGTCTGTGTGTGTGTGTGTGTGTGTGTGTGTGTGTGTGTGTGTGTGTGTGTTAGGCATATACCATCATATCCAATCCGGGATGGTATACAAACAGATCAAATCTTCAGTGTAACATTTTAGAGGCTGTGGATAGCTAGTGTTTATTTTATTACTTCCTGCAGATCTAACCACCCATTATGTTTCCCTGTGGTCTCTGTTTGCCTCAAATATAAGTGTGATGAATTTTAAGTTATACTTAAAAGCCCATGGTGTGTCTCGGCTAGGTAGAAGAAATTGCTGTGTTGCCTAGCAGGGAAAGCCTGTGAGCCAAGAGCAGAGATTGCATTAGCTGAGTGGACCGCGTTCTGCTCCACGAGCGACCTGGCGACCGAAGCCAATGGTGCTCTCATCAGGGGAAGATGTTCAAGTTCCTGGGCCTCTCCTAGGACCAGATTCACCATCACCCCAAAGGCCATTATGGAAATTTTTGTTAAACCTCCTAGGGTAGCAAAGGCTCAAACTAATTTTCAATTTGTATCTGTTCCCCTGAAGACAGCATAATGAGATCTCAAACAAAGGTCATTTCAGGAAGGAAGCAGAAGAGTTTTACCCACTTACAGCAAATAGTCTTCCTAAATGTGAGAATATTCTCATACATCCTATTAGTTTGGAGACAAGACAGAGATAAACAACTCGATAGGAATTTCTCTTGTGAACAGTTGTAAGTCACCTACGTATAAAAGACTATTGATTTATATTTAAGTATAGAACATTTTCTACTTCTTTATTTCGGGTATAGACTGTGGTATTTTAGCATCATCTAATGATTTTATTTTGATTTTAAATAAAGTATTCCTTTGTATTATTCATGTAGAAGGCTGCATGCAAGGCAACATATAAAAGATATCACATTGGAATTCTACCTTTTTTATTGATGTGTGTGTGTGTGTGTGTGTCTGTGTGTAAGTAAGTTCATGTGTCTATTTGTGTGTGTCTGTACACATACACATGTTATATGTGTGTGTGTGTGTGGTTGTAGTGCATGCATATTTTTTCATAAAGTAGCAGTCATTGTCATGGAGAGGGATTAAGTCTACTGGGCCATTTATAAGGCTTATTTGCATTAAGGAAACAGCATCGTATTGTGTGGACATAATGATGAGGCCTGTGAAAGAAACATAATTTTTTTCCTAATGGGTTTGCATATGGCCTACTGTTACTTTACAATTTAGTTGTAGAAGAACTGTGACCATATTCAAGAGGGAAATGAAACAGAAGGAAACATGTCACTTGTGTGTCCTGAGGCCTTACACAGTGTTTGAGTATTTTCATTATTTTCTTGGATTTGAAATCCTATAGGTACAGAGTCATTTGTTTTAGAGTTCCAGGGAATCAGGTGAACCAAGAACGTCCTCCACTGTTCATTGACTGAGACATCTCAGGGAAACCTGGGTGTGCACACAACAAAGACCAGGGAAGAGCAGGTAGTTTAAGTGCGGGGAACTGGAAAGTGTGGTGATTAGTTTTTAAAGATTTATTGTATGGGTGTTCTGACTACGTGTGTATATGCGCACCACATGCATGCCTAGTGCCCTTTGAGGGTAGACCAGAGCATTGGATCCTCAAGAACTGGAATCACTGAAGACTCTGAGCCACCATGTATATGCTAGGAATTGGATACAAGTCTTCTACAAGAGCTCCAAGTACCCTTAAATTGCTGATTTATCCTTCAGCCCCCTGATGCTTAGTTTTAATTGCCAACTTGACCTCAGTGAGGGACTGTCTAGATCAGGCTGGTCTATGAGTGTGTCTGCTGGGGATTGTCTCAACTGCTGTAGGAAGGCCCGGCCTGAATGTTCCATTTCAGGGTCTCAATTCTGGACTGTGTAAGAGTAAAGAAATCATGCAGAGAACCAATAGCTTCTCTATGCTCTTGCCTGCAAGTGTGGTGTGACCAGGCCCTTAAACTGTTTTAAGTCGCTGTTGTCTTACTTTCCTGCTGTAATGGGCTATAACCTAGAGGTACCATGTAAAATAAGCTCATTCTCCTTTAAGTAACTTTTGAGACCAGGACAGGATATAGATGTTTGGCAGACTGACAGAGTTTCTGTGAAGCTGCAACATGGGTTCCCCCAAGCTGAACGACAGGTATTGAGGTTGGAAGGAAGCTTTGGTCAGATTGTGAAGGAACTCCCAAATTGAGTTACAGAACTGAGGTGAGTGGAGTAGAACCCCTACCACACACACCTGCTAGAGTCCAAGATTCATTGTCTTCAGATCTAAAGACAATAAATATAAATAAGTAAATAAAGTCAACAGTTACGATCAGGCAAGAAGTGATCTCAGCCCAGTCATGAGGTAGTCACAGAACAACATATCTGTCTGTCTTGATTTAGTGACTTGTTTCATCGCTGCGATCAAATACCTGACAAAAGTGACTTGAGGAGGGAACAGCCGGAGGGGTGGTCCATTCCGGTTGGAAGCTGTGGTGGCAAGAGTGTAAGGCAGCAGGTCTCATTGGATCCACAGCCAGGAAGCCTACTTTCCCCTTTTTATTCAGTCCAGGACCCCAGGCCACGGAGCAGCTCTGCCCTAGTTAGTGTAGGCTTCCAAACTCAGCGAAACCATCTGGGGACTCAGACATGCCCAGAGGGTTGTCTCCTGGGGGGTTCTAGGTTCTATCAAGTTGACCATCAATTTTAATTCTTGTACTCTGCCATTTTGTCACTTACAGTCTCCTCATCAGTCACGAGGAGAGCAGGGACGTGATGTCCTGCAACATCTCTGCTCTACAGGGTCTTCAACACTGTGTTATCCTTCACTCATGCTGTAGTTTAAGTATGGTTTGTTTCCCAGGGGCTCATACACCAGCAGATTGGTTTCTAGTGTGGTTCTGTTAAGAAGTTATGGAACAGAGCCTGTGATGCTATCCTCTATGTTGTGATCCAGCTAAGTGGAACCCCTCCTGTACTGACATTGCACCACTGAAGGACTGTAGCTATGAGGTAAGTAAGCCCTCTTAAAAATGAGTGATTTAGTAATGAGCCTCAGTTATCTTGTAATAGCGACACAAAATTGACTAATAATTTGGGGGAGGGATTAGGAGGAAGTCTATCTAGAATTTGATATGAAATGGATGCTTTCACTCAAACATGGCTGAATCTGGAAGACCAGTCTGAGGCTTTTAATAATCCGAAGTGACTGACAGCTCACCCAGACTTCTGTAACATTGAGAGGATTTTCACCCAGGAAGCAGCTCACAACTCTAGTGATTTTCCAGTGGACAGTTGTTGGAGATTTCTGAAAAAGACAAATCCAGTTTATGTTTAGGTGCTAATCTTTTTCTAGTTAGGACTCATCCGTGCTGAGGCATCTTCCTAGATAGGTTACAGCGCATGCCAATGAGAAATTTTAATAGTGAAAATGGAAAGGCAATTTATAGGAAAGGATAAATGTTTAAATTTCTATATTCTCAGGAAATTACTGTGTCTAAGAGCAAAATGAAGATTGTTTTTTAAAACTGAGATAATATGGTTACTTATTATGCAGAATCTTCTTCAGTTGACTCAATTTCATAGTGTAATAATGTGATTTTGTTTTCTTAAGAACTTAATAATTAAAAAAATATTCTTTCCCCATTGAGTTGAAATGAATGCTTTTAGTCTTATTAGATTTTCCTATTAAAACTGCTAAGAACTCCACCGTAGTCTCCCCGCCCTCCCCCACCCCCTTCTGCAAATCTGATGAACATTTCGCGAACATCTCTCTGTGGAACAGCCTATAATGGCTGCAATCTATCAAGGTGTTCATTTGGATTATTACTGAGAAGCATTGTTGATTAATCAAAAAAGAAAGGAGAATAGGATTGAGCAAGGAAGACTGGCAAGGGAAGCCTGCGTTTGCCAAGCTCAGGGTTAGAGTGGCAGGTTAGACTCCTCCAGACCAGGCTCTCAGAGCAAGGCTTCACCAGTGAGGGCCAGCATGCCCTAGGAACAGAACCTCAGAAAGGAGCAGGGGGCGGGGCAAGGGGGTTGTCTGTGGGGCATCTGCATTCTGTGGACTTTTATTTTGAGAAAAGGAAGAGAAGAGAAAATGAGAGAGGGAGGAAAGAAGAGAGAAGGAGGGAGGGAAAGAGAGAAGGGGGAGAGGGGGGAGGAGAGGAAGGAGGGAGAGGGAAGAGAGACAGGGAGGATAAATGAAAAGAGGGAGAGGGGAGGGAAGGGAAAGAGGACGAGGGGGAGAAGAGAGGGAAAGAGAGACAGAAAGAAAGGGGGGGGTGAGAGATAATGAGGAAGGAGAGAAACAGAGTAAAGGAGGGGACAGAAGTGGAAGTATTAGAAAGGAAGAGAGGATTGCACAAATTCAGTTTCTTGTCAGAAGGTGTGTTTAGACCTTTATTCAACACACACGTGCACACGTACACACAAACACTCACTTTTTTCTTTTCTTTTTGTTTTTCAATGAAAAGGGAGATTTTCTTATTCCTAATCATTGAAAATATAAAACTAAGTCTCTCATCTCATATGGACTCTCTGGTGCCTGTGAAAGCCTGTGGTTATTTGAATTAAAGGCATTCAGGGCGGGCCTTTAATCTCTGGCACACAGTCCCTGCAATACAGTCCCAGGAAAGAAGTAGTCCTGCGAGCAGCCATTGCCCGGCTTTAAAAAAAAAAACAAAAAACCCCCAAAAAACCCTCACACAATATTAATCTCGATTCTGTTGTCATCTAATTTTGAACAAAGGCATTAAGAGCAAACTGTTAAATGCATCAATCATCACACAGGAAGCTGCGCTGACATCCGCTATGAACTTCACAGTTGATTAGCGGCCTTGATTAAACAAAGCCGCAGATGATGGGAAAGCAGAATTCCCAGGGCACCATCTCCGTGGAGCTCAGAGAGGAGAAGTGGAAAATAGGAGAGAGTTGGGTGGCTCTTGGGGGAATTCCGGCCTCTGCAACAGTGATCCCGGGACTAGATATGCTGACCTGAGTGTTGGTTGGGGTAACGTGGTCAGGAAAAGCCTTTGGGTGTCTTTAGAAAAGCAGAAAAAACAGTCCTGGCTTAGCTCTGGTAGCCCTGGTTCCTGTGCAAAACCGGCATAAGATCAGGCATGTCACAGTCCCAAGAGGGATCCAAGGGGCTCCCCAGCCATCCTTAGGTGAGGAGGGCCATTTTCCTTTAAGAGTGTGGCCACTGGTAGGCTGTCTATACTCCAAATGAGGAGACTGCACACATTCACTTGGGCAGCAGTAATTTGCCTCGGGAAAATATATAACTTGAAGTTGGGAAGTTGGAGGCAGGATATATTAGGGAAGATAGATAGATAGATAAACAGATAGATAGATAGAGAGAGAGAGAGAGAGAGAGAGAGAGAGAGAGAGAGAGAGAGAGAGTGTTGTGTGTGGAGGGAATGGGAGGATATGATCAAAATACGTTGTATACATGTACAAAATTCTCTAAGAATAAATTAAAAACATTATTAGAAAAAGAAAAGCAGAAAAGTAAAACTTTACATTAAAAAAAAAAAGCATTAAAAAACCAACCCACAAAAAATGAAACAGTGAATGACACTTGAATACTGACATTAGCCAACTGCCACCTTTTTGGACAATGACATAGAAATAATATCAAGATGTTCTGCTTTTTAAAAAGAAAACGGTGATTTTCCTGAGAGATTGGAAGAATGGGAGGAGGTAAGCTGATGATATTTTGATTGCAGTCCCCATTTGAAAAGGCATTGTGGAACCTTGTGCTTGACAATGTTAGGGGAAAAGGTGCCGAACACATAGGTCACCTCGATCCACACTGCTAAAGAAGAAAATGCTAAGACTTTTGCTGCTGCTCATAATCCGAGTTTCCAGAAGCGTCTGAGGCTTCCCTGCATATTGTCCCCAGCTAACCTGGGGTATCCATTTCCCATCAAGGTCCAGGTATAGTTGCTTGCCACAACTCCATGTGCACACTGATTAGCAGAGCACTGGAGGGGCAGTCTTATTTTAAATTTATGCCTTTAAAAAAATTATGGCTTGAGTCGTCACACAAACATTTTGTGGGATAGTACATGGTATTGATGAATTGCAACAAGATAATAGCCAAAAGACTTTTCTTATTTCCTCTACTTTTTTTTTTCCGTCTTCATGACTATCCTTAATATTCACGCTAGAGGATTCAGAACATTAATTTTCTTAGTTTCCTATATCCCTTTTAATAGAAAAAAAAATGAAGGAGTCATTAAAATTTACCCCCAAAGCAACTGAAATAAAAATGATCCATCTCTCAGGCCATCTTTGTAGGTGTTCTTTGAAATTAAATGGACTGTCTTAAATGTAGAATACTAAACTTTATGCCAAATTCATACCTACTTATAGATGTGATATCATGTGTGTCTCTTATTGCTGTTGCAGTGCTCTGTTGCTCTAGAGAACCACTCTTAAAGCATCTCAACCTTCAGTAGTTTAATACTGTGTCTGTAAGATAAATATCCAGAGGCCAGTTTGGATACAGATGTTAATATCTTGTTTTGCATTTCATGCTCCACATAGGTCAGAAATGTGTGTGTGTGTGTGTGTGTGTGGTACGTATGTGTGTGTGTATGTATGTATGTATGTATGTATGCATGTATGTATGTAGTGTGTATGTATGCATGTGGAAGAGAGGAGAGGGAGAGAAGGGGGAATGAATGGGAGAGGAAAAATGAGAGTGAGAGAGGGACTTATAAAACAAAGCGTAGCTATGCTTATATATTTTGGAAGCAGGGAACGGAAGAAATAAATGAGAAGGCGAAACAATAGGAGAGTAAGTATGAAGCATTTCAAACCTATACATCATACAGATAGTATATTTGAAGTGAGTTCTCTGATTCATGTAATCCAGGAGCAAAATGGTGATGGCATTGGTCAGAATAATACCAGGCTCTGCCACAGTAGCAAGCCTTGACCCTTGAGTGCTGTTTCTCACGCTGACACCATTTCCCTTGTGCCAATGCTTATACCCAGAATCAGATTTCTAATCACCAGAGAAGGAAGAGAGCCAGAGAAGACAGGAGGGCTCTTTGCTGTGCTGCTTACAGTTCATTCCTAGAGGTAATTATAAGACTTTGAACCAAGTTCAGAGAAGGCTTGGAAATGCAAGGGAGCCCATAAAATATTTGGCAGACACTGGTTGTTTGTACTACGTGTTTTATAGCTTATGCCATGACTCTGCCTTCAACCTGGGTCATTTGCATGACTTGGGAGGGTGTCCTTGCCTCTCGCGATTCCTAGCTTTGGTCCAGGAACATTTTGAGACTCTTGTACCTAGGAAAAATACCTCTTTCTAAGTATTCATCTCCCACCCACCCCTCATAGGTAAGGGGTGTATATAGGAATGGTTTTGGTCACTGCTATCTTTTCTTTATAAGAACTCCTTTGTGCATAGTTTTGCAATCTCTCAAAGAGGAAAGATTTATGGCTATGAAAATATCCTTTTCATGGGGTATAGAAAGTAGAAGAACTGGACCAGTTTCTATTTTAGCTAGGAGAGAGAGGAAAAGATGACTACAATTTGTTAAAATATCCCACTACTACTACCATTAATAAGTTGATATTTCACCCTTCCCCTGAACCTTTCCATTGGTCATCAATTCATACCCATCCACTCATTCATTTGTCTACATATATTTAGTTGTACTAGACCAAGTCAGGACCCTTCAAGGTCAAAATGGAGTCTCTTTGGGCTACATATGCAGCTTAGTAATAAGACATTTGGCTAGCATGTGTGAAACCCCACATTCAATTCCCAAAACTAAAAACAAGTCTCAGACTGTAGTAGTATTTTCTGACTTACCTTTCATCTCATACAAATGTTTTGTTTATGTTTTTTTAACATTTTAAAGTAAATCTACTGCTTGTATTATGGTTTCTTAAACTTTCGTTCTCCTGAGTCCCCACCATTAAGTCAACCCATGACTCAGGAGAATCCACAAGTATATTTGGGTATGTTAGTGAAGGATGCTCTTTGTGTGGATCTGGAGGTCCAGCTGGGATTGGGACTGCGATTGGAGCTATCTGCTCTCTTCCCAGATGTGTCCTGCCCACACTTTCTTCCATCCTGAGGTCTCTGAGCCTAGACAGTGGGTGATCTTAGTGACATTATCCATTGTCAGTGTCAAGAAAGTTAGAGAAAATTGCTTTACTAATCCTCTTTGATGGAAAATTATCTCAATCAGTTGGTTGCAGTGGTAGACACCTATAATCCCAACATTCCAATACTCAGGGAGGCAGAGGCAGGCAGCTCTCTTTGAGTTCAAAGCCAGCCTGGTCTACAAAATTAGACAAGGACAGCCAAAGCTACACAGAAAAAGTCTGCCCCCCTCCCAAAAAAAAAAAAGAAAAGAAAAGAAAAGAAAACTATCTCTAGCCTTTGCCTTGATAGGCATTGACTTAGAAGCATCCTTTAGTTGCTTCATGGGCCGCTCTTCCTTTGGGGCACTTCCTATAGACAGGCTTGCTTTTCAGTTACCCCTTGGCTGCCCTTCTCACTCATGCCGTTTTTTTTTTTATCATTGCTGGAACTCTAGCCTCCACTTTTGTGCTCACACATTCCAGGCCTCTGCTTTTAAGTTCTCCAGGACACCTCAGTAGGGTGTGCTTCCAGCATCCCTAGCTCAGTGTGACCAAAAAGGAACCACAGTCCTTTCTTTGTTTGCTATCTTCTCACATTAAAAGTCAGAGTTGCGCAAACAATCTGCTGTTGCTTCCCTTCCTCTCTGCCCAGGGCTGTTGCATCTTGTCTTCTGTCATGGACCACCGTCAGACCTCCCAACTTCTCCTTATATGTCTCTATGGTTTAATTTACCTTAGGATTTTTTTTTCACCTTAGGATTTTAATTTACCTTTGAATTTTCTCCTGCTTCCTAGTGAGTCCACCCAATAACATTTCTAAAACATGTACCCTCACTGTTGACACCCCCATGTGCCCTCTAAATGACCTCCAAATGCCTTACCATTTACAAGGTTCTGACCATCTCCTTCCACTCTCACTTCTACTCACACAGGTTGCAGACAGACCATTTGATTCCTTCCTTGTCTCAGTCCTGGCTCATGCAGTTGCTTTAATGTACAGAATAGTCTTCAGAGATTTCTTGCTGCTCCACATATTGCAGCAGCTCAAAGGCTTTACCTTACCTCTAAAGTGGGAGTCATTTTCTCCTTCCTAAACCCCAACTCAGGGGTGGCAATTAGGTTTCATACCAGGAAAGCAACATGATTGGTTAGGGATAGCTGCCTGAGGGCACTAAGGAGATAGCTCAGTAAGTATACTCATGAAAAAGAGGTGGATTTGGTGGCACTTACTTCAACTACCAGCATGGTATTTGTGATGAGATGGGCACATCACTGAAACTTGCTGGCCAGTCAGCCCAGCTACTTGATAATTTCCAGGCCTGGAAAGGTCCTATTTTAGAAAGACAGACAATTCCTGAGGGACCACGCCCAAAGTTGTCCTGTAGCTTTCATGCACACATACAAATACATGCATGCCAGCCATTAAAATACACCCACCCCCACACATGAATACTTACCCAAAGATTGTCTTGGGAGAAAAGAGGCCACATTGGCTCAAAGGTAAACCTTGCCATGACCATTGGTGTCACCTCCCTAGAGCTGGGAAGTGGAATGGAACTGTTCATGTTGTTTAGTTATGTCCTGTGACATGCTTTGCTCAGTGCGTGTCTTTTCATCTGATGTACCAGTGAGTTATCATAGAGAGAAGTTGTATCCTGCAGAGTTCTACACTCAGCCTCTCAGGTTTACCTGCACAGTGTCCTGAAATCACCAGACACACGAAAATGTTTGTTAAATAAATCCCTGAATGCTTAACAGTGCCGTTTACCCAAGATTGAAGACCTCTGGGCCTGGATGTGATCACATTGATCAGGCCTTGGGTGTTACATCTCCAAATCTACTTTAAGCACCAGTTTGTTAAGGAATCTGACTGTGCCAGCGTGAGAACTTCTTCTATACCAGTCACTGTTAGTGATAAATGAGACCAGACACCCCTGGATGAATGGATAGCAACCCGAGTCCCACTATTGCCTGTAACAGAATTAGCTTTCAAGCAGCGTTGATGAATTCTTCTCTCAGGCTTATTTTCACAGGCCAGCAAAGCAACTTGTCAGAGGTTAAATCCTTTAGCCAAAGTCAAAACCCGAAGGCTGGCTTAAAACACATTCCCAATAAATGCCAGAGGCTGGCCTTATTGATTTGGTGGTCTTCAAAATGTCCCAAACATTTAGACAATTAAAGACTGGTCACCCAAGAATAAAACTGCACCCACCCTGCCTGGTTTCCCTCCTCACATAAGCATAACACATAGTCCAATTATTCTTATCAGTTGATTTTCTAAAGCTTCTCCACCCTTCTGGCCTTCACCTGCATACCTTCCATTGGATAAAGAACCTAGAACTAAAGACTATTCTAGATGAGGTCTCATCAATTTAGAAGATCAATGATCCCACCCCTGGGACCTCACAATCTATGATTCTGTCATATCATAAAAGCACATTTAGTCTCCCTAGTTTCATCATGACATCATTGTCTCATGGGATTGATGGACCCTAAAGTTCCTTTTAGTAAAACCACACTGTCTTACCTGGGCTTGGCTAAGCCATTTCTGCTTGTCAGAAAATGTGAGCCCCACTAATAGCCAGAAGGAACTCAAGGGCATCATGTTATGGTTTGGGTGTTTACCGCTTCCTATGGGCACATGTGTTTGAATACTTTGTTCCTCCACTGGTTGTGCCCTTGTGGGAGTTTGTGGAAGCTAGGAAGTAGGATCTGTGTGGAAGGAGTGGGTCCATGGGGTGGGCTTGTGCATGACGTCTAGCCGGTCCTCACCCGACTCCTCTCTACCCTCTGGTTCACTGAGAGATAGATGTGTTATACTCCCACTGCCACAGCTCTGTCTGCTAATACACATTCCCTGCCATGATTTTCCTCAAACACTGAGCTAAAATAAGTCTTTTGTAAGTTGCTGTTGTCAGAGATTGGTTTACAGTGACGAGAAAAGTAACGGACAGAGGACCCATTGCAAAAATGTCTGGAGAGGGATGGCTTTGGTCTAGAGTACAAATGATGTTCTCCATTTTCCATTCTTTATCCTACCACTCTGGGTCCTCTGTTTTAGCTACATTTTCAGAGTTCCCTGTCTTAGAAGGAAGATGGTTGTTACAACCCCATCCTAAACCACTCTAAAAGCAGAACTTCCCGCAAGGTCCAATGTAAGTTCTGCAGTTCATTCTTGATCACGGACGAGCTCCATTGTCTATCTCTCCAGCAGTCACTGTGTTACGAGATTTCGGGAGATGATTGACTAGTGCAGGCCACATGGCTGAGGGCTAGAAAACAGGAACAGGAGCCCAAATCATCAAAGGCCATAGCTCTGAGAAAGTCCATAAATGTGCTAACCTTGATTTTTGGCTCCTGTAGCTCTGCTTCTGACTAACTTTTCTTACTAACTGAGATGCATCAAACCAGGATGTATTTTTTTGTGTTTTAAATCTCAACCTTAGAAAGGCTCAGGAAAATACTGAATGTTTGGACTGTCTAATAAAGACATTCTATTGTCCTGAACCTATTTTCAAGTGGACTTTTCTAGCTGATACCTCACCACGTACTGATGAAGCGAGGAGAGAGTTCCCTTAAAAGAATTCAGGATGGGGGAATGTGTCAGCAAGTAAAAGTGCTTACTGTGCAAGTATGAGTACCCAAGTTCAAATCCCCAGCACTCACATGAAAGTTGGGTGAAGCAAACATCAGCCTTTGTCTTCCATATGTCCACATATACATAAATATCCCCTCTCCCTCAAAGATAAAGATCAATCAGTATCCATTACCAAAAGGTAAAATGTTTATTTTATTTTATTTTTTGTATTACCATTGGAATTTTCATGGGGATTCTATTGGATGTATTGGGTACTTTGTATAGGATTTCCAGTTCTACAGTATTAGTTTTACTGATCGATGACCGTGGGACTTCTTTCTATCCTCTAGGATCCTTTTCAGTTTACCGCTTCAGTGTTTAAAAGTTTTCATTGTAGAGGATCTTCTTCTTTTTAATTTTAATTTTATTAATTTATTCAGATTACAATTCAATTGTTATCTCATCACTTGTATCCTCCCATTCCTCTCTCCCTCCCACTTTCACCCTATTCCCCTCCCCTAGGTCTATGACTGCGAGGGACCTCCTCCCCCACTATATGGTCATAGGCTCTCAAGTCTCATCTTGGTAGCCTGCTTATTCCTTCTTTGAGTGCCACCAGGCCTCCCCACCAAATGGAGGTGGTCAAATATGGAGCACCAGAGTTCATGTCAGAGTCAGTCCCCACACTCCACATAACTGTGGAGCATGTCCTGTCCATTGGCTAGATCAAAGTAGGGGTTCGATATTTATTGTTATATTGACCTTGGTTAGTACAATAGTTTCAGCAGACCCCCCTAGGCCCTGATCCACCCATCATGATGTTCTTCTTGTAGGTTTTAGGACCCTCTGGGTCCTTCTATTTCCCCATCTCCTATATTTCTCTTACCTAGAGTCTCAGTAGGATGTCATGTCCTGGTAAGTGAAGACTTTCGTGGGATGTGCCTTTGGGGCTAGTGCCCAATTATAAGTGAGTATATACCATGTGAGTCTTTCTCCTTCCGGGTTTACTCACTCATTATGATCATTTCTAGTCCCATCCATTTGTCCACAAATGTTTGGGATTTCCTTGTTTTTAATACCTGAGTAGTATTCCATAGTGTAAATGTACCACAGTTTCTTTATCCATTCTTTAACTGAGGAACATTTAGGCTGTTTCCAGCTTCTGATTATTATGAATGAGGTTGCTATGAACATGGTTGAACATATGTCCTTGTTGTGTGGTGGAGCATTTTCTGGGTATATTTCAAGGAGTGGAATAGCTGGGTCTTGAGGAAGCCCTATTCCCAGTTTTCTGAGATAGTACCAGATAGATTTCCAAAGTGGTTGTACCAGTTTGCATTTCTACCAGCAATGAAGGAGTGTTCCTCTTTCTCCACATCCTCACCAGCATGTGATGTCACTTTAGTTTTCGATCTTAGCCATTCTAATGGGTTTAAGATGGAATCTCAGAGTTGTTTTGATTTGCATTTCTCTCATAACTAGCACTTCTTTAAGTGTTTCTCAGCCATTCGATATTCCTCTGTTGAGAATTCTCTGTTTAGTTCTGAGACCCATTTCTCAATTGGGTTATTTGGTTTGGTGGTGTTTAATTTCTTGAGTTCTTTATATATTTTGGATATTAGACCTTTGTTAGATGTAGGGTTGGTGAAGATCCTTTTCCAGTCTGTAGACTGTTGCTTTGTTCTGTTGACAGCATCTCCTGCATTATAGAAACTTCTCAGCCTCATGAGGTTGTAGAGGGTTTTCAACTCTTTGGTTAGCTTTATTTGTAGAGGGGTTTTTAGTCTGTTGTGAATGAAGTTATTCTTCAAAAAAACCACAAGTATAGCTACAACATGATCCAGCAAAACCACACCTGAGCCCATGCCCAAAGGACTCCAGTTTGCACACCACAGAGACATCTGAACATCCATGGGCTGCTGCACTCTTCATAGTAATCAAGTTACAGGATCAGCCTAGGCGTCCCTCAACAGATGAATGGATAAATAAAATGTGGTGCATATGTACAATGGAGCTTTTATTCTATCCAGAGTACAAAATTATGCCATTTATGGAAATGATTAGGACTCGAGGTCATAATACTAAGCAAATTATGCCAAACTCAGACAGACAAATACCACGTGTTTTCTTATATATTTCACCTAGGTTTTATACACATGTGTGGAGGCACACACACACACACACACACACACATACACACAGACACACACATACAAAGTAAAAATAGAAGAGAGACTATTTGGAAAGATGGAAGCTCATGAGAGGAGCATGAGAGTACAACAATGGTGAATATGCACAAAGTACTTGAATAGTAAAAATGTCATTATAAAAGCCATCTATTTGTTTAGTGAATATTTAATCTTTTTGGCATGAAATAAGAAGGATGCTGGGCAGACACAAATTAATGATTACCCTTGGCAACACAATTATACTTTAAACTCCCCAAAGGCAGGCGCTCTGGCTTATTAACTTTTGAATACTCCCATCCAGCCTCTAACAAATGACACTAAATGTTCAAGAGCCAGTTGTTGATTGAATTGGTCCACGAACAAAAGGCAACAAGACAAGCAAATTTGTAGTGGTTCAATATTAAAAATATCTTGTTTTTGCACTTGATATATTGTACAATTCAGACCACACTTGCTTAGCACATCACCTGTGTTCATATGAGGGCAAAAGAAAATATTACAAGTGTGATGTGCTCCTGCAAGGACAGTTTTGATATGCAGCCAAAATGAAGGGAAGTGATGTGTCTGAAGGGCAGACAAAGGAGAATGTGTTCTTCTAGGACCAATGCAATGAAAATGAAGCTTGATTGACAGCCTGGTTACAGTACTAACATCTTGGAGGTTGAGAGGTGTGCTTATTTCATATATCTTGGAGCAGTGTCATCAGAAGAATAAATACTCTCTGTTCCTAATTCAAACACTTTGAGTCCATGAAGGTGATTGTTTTCAGTCACAGGAGAAGCCCTAACAAGCATGGCTCAGTTTCTACATAAAAGCACAATCACCCCTGACCCCAATCCTAAGGCTTCCCTCCACTAGGATTCTTTAGTTAATACCAGTGTCTAATGGTATCAGAGTCTCGTCTCTTGCCTTTTTATCATCTCACTGTGCTCTAGCTTGTCCTCCCTTCTTCACTCCCTTCTTCCTTTGCTGTATGTTTGCATGTGTGACTACCTTGGTTTTTTGCTTACAATTTCCCACATTGGTAGGTTGGTGAGCCCTAGGAAAGAGCTTGTTTTTGCTTCCCCAGCTCTGGGATCACAGATGCGCACCCCTGTGCTGGGCTTTTTACATGGGTGCTGGGATATGAATTCAGGGCTTTCACCTTTGACTGAACCAACTGTCCAGGGTCCCTTGGCCTGACTTCTGAGTTCCATCTTTACCACTCTACTCAGGGCACAGTCTTGGCTACAGAATATGTATGTAGGCTTAGCAGGCTGAAGAATAAGATAATTATGACACTAGATACAGTCACTCAGTTTTTACCTGATTGGTAGTGATGAAGAGACTTTTGAGAAGACTTTCACTCACTCTTGGTAGGAAGATTGAGAAATGCATGTTCAATGTGTATTCCAAAGACTCATCAGAATCATCTTTGGTGCCCATTCTGATAATCAGTTGGAATCTCCTCTCTGCTGACCAGGGTTGCATGAGAGCTCACATATAAATTGATTACCCTCAAGCTGTTCTCAGTTGCTGCTGGTTGGGGATTACAAACTATGGTAACTCTTTGCATGGCGGGAAAGCTACTTTCTTTCAGTCCTCAGAATGGTGACTACCACAGACTCTCAGATCATAAAGGGCAGCCCGGGCAGTGAAGATCAAGAGCATAAACTTCACCTTCCCTGTGGGTGAAGCTTGGCTGCTGTGACAGTGGTCTGTGATATCTCACTATAATGGTGATTTAAACAATCAAATAAAGGCCTGGTTTCCTATCTAGCGCAAGAACATGCAACAACCATAGCTATCAGTCAGCACACAGAATATGGTGTCTCAATGTTGGGAAAGAATCAACACACTTCAGTTCTTCAGACATGGTTGCTTCATAACAACATTTCTTTTCCCCATGAAGTGCCAGATATAATAAATATGATAGATTCATGGGCCATAAAGTCTCCATTACAACTATTGGGCTTGATTTTTTTTTTTAACTTAGGAGAAACTTTAGACAATACCTAAACATATAAACAAACGTGTATTCCAATAAAACTTTACTTATAAGAGCAAAACATGAGAACCAGATTTGGCCTGGAACTCTAGGACATTGGACTTTGCTTAACAAGTGAATATTAAAGGCTAACTTATGCCTTTTCCTTAGTTCATAGTCCTTTGGTTTCTGTATGCACCTCTGGTAATATTTATGTGGCATGTAAGTTTTTTTTTTGGCAGAATATGGGGAAAAGAAGTGGGAAGATGAGACAAATTAATGCAGAACATAGGTCAAGCTAGAAAAGGAAAGGTAGAGACAGGATGAGGAACCACAAGTTCAAGCATGATCTTTGCTTGAGCGATGACGACAGGAGAGAGAAACACTAAATTCTAACCAATATTGTTGGGCAACTATAAATGGAAGCAATGACTTTAAGAAATGCCATAAAACTCAACTTTATAAGATATGGGCTTTATAGACTATGTTGTAGGAGTCTCATTGAATAAATGTATGTTTTTCATTATGCTTTTATGACACATTTAAAGCACATTAACTCAGCAACAGCTATCAGAAAAGAAGAAAACAGTAGAGAAGCTTTGGCGTGGCAAGTGAGCACATCCATTTTAAGGAAGGCTGCATTTCATCAAGACAGAAAAAGATATACTGCTGTTGTTTTCCCAGCTGCTGTCTAACTCATTGTTTTTCAAAGAACAACATTTACTGCATATATCTCCAACTGAAGGCACCTCCCTCACCTTCATTTTACTTTGTATCTTTTTGCCTTTGAGTTTCAGGTGGTTGGCATTCCTAGTTTTTAGAAAAAGAATATGTGCTTTGTTTCTAGTAAGAAAAAAAACTAATTTCAAGAAATTTTAGCATGATTTTTATGTTTTTTTGGCTTAGAAATGGGGATCATTTATGATTTTTGATAGTATTTTAGTTATTAGTTTGCGGGGCTGGGATGGGTGGCAAAGAATCATGGCAAATGGACTTTCTTGGACTCGCTGTTGTGAGGGTGTGTGTTATGAAAGCCCACTTGGGATGGCTGGCACCTTGACAGTGCTCTGACTTCAAGCCTTGTGCCCTGTGACTTCCAAAATAGAGAAATAGTCTTGACACCATTGGATCATCCATTGACCAAGTCATGGTTTTGGGATTACCTCTCTCCAGGGATTAGCAACTTTTAATTTTTTTTCCATGTGGGGTGAGGATGAAATGTGAGACTCTTCAAGTTGTGTATCAGCACATACAAGACAACCTGCTGTGAGATGAATCACAGTTTTATAACCAGCTAAGAAAGACAAGACACTGCCAATTAAAATTTGGCACACTGCTTGTTATAAATACATCAGGCCTGCAGGATACTACGTAAGGAAAAAGCCACAGTGAAGCCATTCCTGCTATGACTATGTCTGTCCCTTCCTTCCTTCCTTCCTTCCTTCCTTCCTTCCTTCCTTCCTTCCTTCCTTCCTTCCATCCTTTGTCTCTCTGTCTCTCTATCTCTCTTCTTTTCTTTCCTCCTTGAATTTGTATAAATTACGTACTGTTAGAACAAGGAAGTCCCTGGAAGGGGGTAAGGAGTTTTCACTGTGTTGAGTCTATTTCCCGAGATGGACTGGGCCCTCCCCAGGGCTCATTTTGGCTCTCCATTCTTCTATCTTCACTTAAGTCAAAGGTTAGGGTGTTTCTTGTTTGGGTAACTCTGATCTGATGAAAAACTGGAGAGAAGCAGATGAACTCTGCTTTACTGGCGTTTATATCCACTGCCACCTGATAGGATATCATAAGCTTCTTCCCAATCAGCAGAAATGATGACTATGTGGTTTGCTGAATATATATTTAGCTATAAACTGCATTTGATACTGAGAGTGGGATTTCCCACTTTTTCATATCCTAGTCCCTTTTAGATGATATAACAAAAATGCCATAAGTCCTATGGTTTATGAGCAACCAAATGTATTTTTCATTGTTCCAGAGGTTGGAACTCCAAGACCCAGGCACTGTAAGACCCACTGTCTGGCAGGTGCCCCACTTTATTATTCACAGGCGCATCTTGTCACTGTTTCTTCATATGGTGGAGGAGACTAGCAGGCTGTATTTGAAGACACTTACTCTAGAAGACACTCTGTCTTTGTGACCTAATTGTCTTTCCAAGACTCCATCTTCACCACCACATGAAGTTGGGGAGAAACAAGTGTTCAGACCATGGCATCTTTCCAGAAACGAAACTCTTTCTTCTTGTTGTCTGAAATGATTTCTAAGGATATATGAATGAATATATATTCACTAGATAGGGAACCAATGAAAATCCATAGTATAGATGCCACCACACTTCAGTTTAGTGAGTCAGTGAGTTTTATTGGGGTTACATACAGGTGAGGAGTTACTTAAAGGATCAGAAATGACTCAAAGATGACTGCATCACTGAAGCCCACCTTAACAAAGATGATAGCTTATGAAAACTTGGAACTTGGAGCTTACTGCACAGCCTGTAGACAACTTGATATTTTTCCTATCTGAAAACATCCTGTGTTTTAAGAATCTTCCTTCCAAGATGGACTGTTTTATCCTAGAGAAAATTGCTACTCAACACTTCTAGAGACAACCACCAGTGTAGATATGTTTTTGTGCATACTGGATGGAATTTCATGAACAGAGTCTGCATGGAATGTCGTCTATTTAAACTCTTCATAGAATCTCATTTCCTGACCCACAAGAATTAGTTATTGGGTGAGCATGTGAACCTGTTGGTCCATTTGGAGAACCCAAGGCATTTCCTGTAATCAACTGAACAACAGTCTCTATCTTCCCACTGGACATAGGGAAAAAAGCTACCACGATGACAGCCATCTTGTCATGGCTGGGTAACCCATAGGATGAGAGTGCAAAGAATAGAAGAAGCCAACCAAGATGGAGACAAACTAGACACCTGTCTATAGGATGAGAATTGAACCTAGATGTGTATGAAACCAAAACCATCTGCTTTTCATGTTGATACCAAATATCTTATCCATTCTGGTGAGTTTGAGGATTATTTAATGTAATTTTACTGAAAATTTGGCATGATTCAATGTCAGCTATTGGGATTTGCCACCCAATACCACCATTGGGATTTGCTTGTTTGCTTAGTTGATGCTATTTTTCAGTGTTTCAAATTGTTTTAAAATCATCCCCAGGAACTATTCTTTCCAAACAGGCAATTTAAAAGCATAGATGCTATTGTGCTGTGTCCTAAACATCTCACTCGCCTGGCTGCTTCTTCTTTATACCCTAAGAGTATGTTGGTTTCTCTTCACACCTCAAGCTACTTGCATTTAGTGTTATTTTTGTTGTTGTAGTGCTTTTGTTTTGCTTAGTTTTAGCAATTATGTCAAAGTATAATTGACACATAGTAAATATGCATGCATTTAAAGAAAATGTCTTTGTACAGCTTCAGAATTATAAGCATAATCAAGACAATGATCCACATACATTACGCACAAGAGCTTCCATGTCCACCTGCATGCCATATATGCTTACCGCCCTTTTTGTCCACATCCTATTACTGGAAATCTGCTTGTTGTGCGTTTTGTAGAATTTATATAAATGAAATAACACATTATGTGCTCTCTTTTTGGTTCTATCCTTCAAAGTAATCATCTTGACATTTGTGCATATTATATTGTAAGCATTTAGAGCTCATTACTTTTTATTGCTATGCAGTATTTCATTCTGTAGACATCCCACAATGGGTTCATCTTTTCACGTGTTGGTGAATATTTGACTTGTTTTAAATTCTACAATTCTACAAATAAATCCACTATAAACATCTATTAGTAAGTATTTATATTACTGAAAACACTTCTGTCTCTTAGGGCAATATAGAGGTAGAAAATCTTTGATTCTTTGGCGAAGAGATGGCCCAGTGATTAAGAGAGCATACTGATCTTTTTTTTCCCTTTGGTCTTTTTTTGAGACACGGTTTCTCTGTGTAGCTTTGGCTGTCTTGGATTCTCTTTGTAGGCCAGGCTGGCCTCGAACTCACAGTGATCCACCTGCCTCTGCCTCCCGAATGCTGGGATTAAAGGCGTGCACTGCCGTGCCTGGCTGCATACTGCTTTTGCAGTGAACCCCAGTTTGTTTCCCAGAACCTCATCACGTTTACCTATCAGTCTATCTCTAGGTGATTCCTCTTTTGGCTTCTGTGGATACCTGCACTCACATGTGCATATACATCACGCCCCTGAGCCTCTCAATTATGCACATGATTAAAAGTGAAACAAATGTTTCAAGTGATAAAATTCCATGTTTAACATAATGTTGTGATACCATCCTTCACTTCTCCTGCCCTGACCTTTGAACTGCTCCTACCATACATCTTACTTTTACAGTTGTCCATGTGCTACTTTTATTTAGGCAATACATCAAATAAGATTATTTGAACTAAAGAAAATGTTACACATTTACCATATGATTGCAATTCCTGGTGTGTTTTTTATTTATTTATTTTTTAAATTTATTGTTACATTTCCACCCACTGGCGTTGTTTTTCTTCTGCTTGAACAACTTTCTTTCAAATGTATTGTAGTACCTAATTGCCAGTGGTAAATGCTTTTAGTACTTAAAAAAAAAAACAACCTGAATAAGTCTTTGTTTTATTTTCTTCTTCAACACAAAGATTTTCAGTTGACAGTCCTGTTAGGGCTTTACAGAAGCCACTTCTTGTTATTGACCATGGTCTTTCCAAGAGGGAATTTCTCCATCCTTATCTTTATTCTCCTGTGTAATAAATCTTTCCTTGCTTCTCCTTTTCACTGATTTTTGGCAATATGATAATGATGTGATTTTCTGTTTTCCTTCTATCTTTCATGTGCTGTTTTACTGATTTTTTTTTTGAAGCTGTGTATATGTATTTGTCTTCAAATTTGGCCATTTTTTTTATCTTCTAGTTTTGCTGTAGCCCCCTCCCCCATTTCAGAGATTTACGGAAAATGTTCCCACAATTTTCCATCTCAGTTCTCTTTGTCTAGACTCCTTGTGTGTTATTCTTAATGATTTTTGTTGCTGTTTCCAGGGGGCTAATGTTTACTCAAGCTTTACTGAACACGTGGGAAGAGGTTATAGTAATTCTGACAATGACATCAGCACTGGGATAGCTTTGAGGGGTCTATTTTTCTCTTCACTACAGCTGAAATTTTTTGGGGGGAACATTTTTAATACCATTTGCTAGATGTCAGTTATTGTGAACTTTATGTTGTTGGTGCTCGTTTTTGTATTCTTACTTATGTAGTCTTTCAGGTTAAGTTGTTTGGAAATAGATTTGGGATTGTGCTTTTGCCTATAAGATTTATTAGTCTCTAAGCCCTCTCAGGTCAGGCATGAGGAACAATCTTGGGGTCACCACATTCCTCCTCAGTCTTACTGCTTCCACATATTCTGAAAAGCCATTGTCTCCTTTCTCCTGCCCTGTCCCTGGCTTCCTGGCTGTTTCAAGTAGAAAGGTAAATCTAGTTCTTGCCACTTCAACTTAGCTGGAAACAAAATTGTGGCCCTTACTCTTAAATAATGTTTACTCTTATCTTTTAACACTGTGATTGCTATTCCCAATAGTGAGATTGGATTGGATTACATCCATAAACTGAGTTTCTTTCTTTCTTTCTTTCCCTCAGAGGTCAACACAATCAGGGACTCGAGTTTACAAAGGAGAGAAAACCACCAAGGCTGCTGCTGGTGACCTGCCAGCCTCTTGTCTTTTCCTTGTGACATGTTGATTCTTGATCAAAGCAGAACAACACCCATCTTCCAAGAACACAAGCTTCTTTGTTTTATTATTTTTGAAACCATACATTTTCAATTAAAATAGGACTATAGCAATTTTAACATCTTTGGAGATTACTCTACAGAAAATTCAATAGTGGAAAAAGTAAGATGGATTTCTATCTTGTAAGCTATAGCATGGGGGAACTAAAAACCTCCCTCCAGTGCTGTTTTTCTAATGCTGCCCTAGGACCTGTTGCCATCCCACAGGAAGATTCAAGGAGCTGCTTGGAATCATAAACAGGAGCATGAACTTTTCAGTCTCAAGCCAATCCTTGCTAGCATACTAGTCTATAGACCTTCACAGCATTGGCTGCAGTGTGGAGATAAAAATATACCTACTGGGAAAATCAGCCAAAGTCACAGGGATGAGCTTAGTGGACAGAGCAAGCCAAATCTAAATGGAAACTATTGACGAGTCACTTCCTTGTATCAGTGAGTTACAAATGTTATTTTACCTTTAAAAGACAGCACTGGGTAAGGGTGGCAGATATCTTCTGTCTCTCTCTTTTTATGTGTGTGTGCGCGCGCATGCGCACTACAGTGTAATTGTGGAGGTCAGAGGATAGCTATAGCACTTGCTCCTTGCATTTCACCTGAATTCATACACAATCTATCACTTTTTTTTTCTACATGTGCCAGGTCATCTGACCCACAGGCTTCTGGGGGATTCTCCTATCTCTGTCTCCCATCTCATTGTACTACTGTATCAGTTTTTATGTGGATTTTGAGGTCTTGGATTTAGGTCCTCCTTCTTGATCAGCAAGTGTCTTTGCCCACTGAGCCAGCAAAAGATCAGAGCTGTCTTAGCAAGAGAAGGGCTGGAAGCATCATGGAAGGATCAAAGGCTTGGGAGTTATACCAGAATAAGCTCTATAAAACATATGCATTCACTTAATCATATTTTATCCAGAAGCTCATCTTCAATCCCAGCTTTCTCAGCACCAACCACAAGGGAGTCTTTAGCTCCCCAGTTAACCAAAGCAACCACCTGATTCCTTTATAAAATAGCTTGGCACAGGTCTCTGAGACCTTCCAGTGCTAGTCCAGTTGTTTTTATGGAAAAGATCCTTGGTCTTTAGTTGTCTCTTTATCTCTGTGACTCCTGAATTTTGGGATGGTGATAAATAGTTTATCACATTGTACATCATTTATTCCTTAATACTTTTGAGAGCTGCCTTTCAGACCTATCAAAAGGCTAGGAAGAAATTAAATTTTCCTTAATATCGCAAACCATCTGATGCTGAGACCATTTGATATTAAAAAAAAAACAGTTTCACTTTTTAAAATTCTGATAGATTGCATATCTTACTGCAAAAAATCTTAAAGCAGTGCAAAAGGAATTAAGGAAAATAAAACTTGGGACTGGAGAGGAAGATCAGTATTTAGGAATGCTTGCTGCCTTTGCAGAGGACTGGACTTTGGTTCCCAGCACCCATCTCTGGGTTTCAGATCTGTGTAACTCCTCCTTCTGGGAAGATCCGACACCATCTTTTGGCCTATTAAGTATAAAACTGTTATAAGTACCTTGGAAATTTTAAATTATTTTTAAAAACTTAAAGGTACTGTTTTATGTGTTAATTAGAAACATTTTATTTATTCTCTCTATTTGTCAATATGAAAAAAGATCCTTTAAGTTTCAAAACAATCCATTTGGAGACATTTGCCTTTCACAACTGTTTGTTCCTCCCTCTTTTTAAACTAACCACCTTAAAGCATAATCTGAAAACATTTTGGGTATTAAGCTAGTTTATTTTCTAAACTTGCTGATGAGTTATAAAAAATTTGAGCAAAAATGGTATAATGGCTTGAAGCATTTCAAAATAAACTCCAACTATTTTGAAGCACTTGAAAATGTATTGAGCTTTAAAAAGCATTTATAAAACATTTAAATAAAAGTGATTACAAATTGCAGACAAAGTGTATCATGCTCATTAAATAGCTCCATCGTTGCAAATGCTTCTCCTGCCGGATCTTGTTTTCTAAGTTTAGAAAACACATTGGAAGTATGTTAATTTTTTAATCAAAAAATATAGATGAATTCCTTTCATTATGCCATTTTCTCTGTCCCTTCCCTATCTGGAATTAAGTGTCCCAATTCCTCCATTCACAGAATAACAATTTTTTAAGTGCCTACTGTATGGCAATAACTATTTCTTATCCTGGAAGCATAGCAAGAAATAAGAGCCCAGTGTATTTGGAGCTGAGGAGTTTACATTCTACTGTGGACGTCAGCAAAACACATAATGCTGATGTGTTAACCAGCTAGTCATTAGCTGTGATGGCCAGCTTTGTCATTGTGATGCAATCCAGCATCATCAGGGAAGAGACTCAGTGAGGGATTATCTACATTAGGATGGCATGTGGACCTGTCTGTGGGGAACTATCTGAATTAACTTAACTGATGAGGAAAACCTTAGCTCACTGTAGGCGGCACCATCCCCTAACCAGAAGGTCTGAACCATTAAGAGTGGAGAATTGAGCTGAGCATGTGCATGCATTCTTGACTGTGGGTGTGATATCACTAAATATTTGAATTTTCTGCCTCTAATGCTCCACAACGATGAACCGAAATCTAGACTTATAAGATGAAATAAATTATTTCCTCCCTAAGTTGCTTTATGTCAGGTTTATTACCACAGCAACACAAAGGAAACACTAGCAGACAGTGATTCTGGGATGTGGGAAATTCTGTAAGACGTATACCCTAGTGGGAGGAAGCTGGGTTATTGGAGAGTGTCTTTCCAAAGGATATCAGGATTTTAGCCATTCTTTGTGATTTTTTTCTTGGAAGTGATGAGTGAGGTGAATGTTTTCCCTCCATCAGTTGGTCTTCATTGCAATAGTCTCTTTTTCCACAGGCCCAAAGCTAGGAGGCCAAGTGCTCATAAACTAAAACCGTTGAACTCCGGCCAGAGCAAATCTTTCTACATTCTGGGATAACTTGAGAATTATGTCACTTATGAAAAGCTGACCAATGTGTCCAGTGATAAATTCTAAAGAGAAATAATGTAAAGAATTGGGGACAGAACTTTTTAAGTTAAGGTAGGGTGGGCTGAAAAGGACTTTGAAGGCACAGCTCTTGAGTAGAAGGCTACTTGGGGAAAATGAATCCTAGATTAATACGTAGCAGACACAAGAGCCCAAAGGCCCAATGTAGACATGCCTGGGGTGTATCAGGCCTTCCTAGGAGGTACTATGGCTGAAGTACTGTGAAGAAGAGGGAGAAAAGTTGGAGAGGATATCAAAGGTCAAGACATACTTGGGGTGGAATAAATTATATGGAACCTCCAGGCCATTGCAAGGGTGAGACTTACTCTCAAAGTGAAGCAGGAGGCTGGTGGTCCCTTTGGACATTGGCTGAATTATCTGTCTTATGTTTTAACATGATCACTCTGGCTACAGTTCTGTAAATGCAGGTGGTTGAGGGCCAGACTCCAGGCATCAGCTGGGGCTACATGACCATAGTACAGCTGAGGTAGAGAGTAAGTTTCCATCTTGAGTCAAGTGAGAAAATACTTGAGCTTTGGGTGTTGGAGTAGCTTAGGAGTCACGAATGAAGAAAAGAAGTCACGGCCATTCACCAAGCAGCCCAACAGGTGCTCTGCTCCAGAGTGTGTTTAGGGGTAATGCACTAAGGAGACTCATGGGTGAATAGGTTTGGGAGGGGATGTTGGAAGTTGGCGTGGGGCATTCTATACTTGTAGTGTCTCTCTCTCTCTGGGTAACCAAAAGGAGATGTCAGGTGGACAGCTGGTTATACATGTCTGAGTTCAGCAGCCAGGCCAATACTGGAGATGTCAATCTGGTAGCTGTTGGCCTGTGCCTTAGATTTAATGCCATTGGGCTGTTTTAGATCATCAGACTCTCTCTCTCTCTCTCTCTCTCTCTCTCTCTCTCTCTCTCTCTCTCTCTCTCTCTTTCTCAACACTCTTTATTGCTCTTATATTAGAAGCAATCTACATCCTTATGTTTAGCAAGATTCATTGGCTTTTATCTCTGTGTTGGAAGTTAGAAACTTGAATTCATTTTTGCGGTGACTTACAGTTAGCAGCCGTGTCTGGGTAAAGTAAGAGCCCAATTACTGTTTGCAGTGTGGAAATTATTTGAAAATAAGCAATTTCAGCTTCAGAAGCAATTTGTTTTGAAGCCAGGCAGTGTATAAGCATCCTGAAGTGTTGTAGGACTTTCTCTGATGGATGCACTCCTAATAGAAACCAGGGCAGCGTTCCTGCCCATTGTTCAGTCAATGGACCTTCTGAAATCATTATGCATTGCTGTACATTAAGAGAACTCCGAGAAACTAAATAATTGAGTGCTTATAATCTTTAGCATCAAGCCCTATTGCCTTCTGTATGGCCTGGAAAAGGCCATCACATCCAATTACAATTATCTTTCACATTTATTAAAAATTTCATCATCAATCAGTTAGGCATTTTACAAACACTGACACATGACCTGACATATATTCAGAGTGGAGAGATTTGCTGTGGAGAGGTGGTATTGCCCAGACAGAATTGCTACCCTCAGTGAGCTATTTCATAGCATGATATATTCGATTGTGTCATATCTGTAGATATTCCCCTTTTCTTCCCAGTGGCTGCTATCACTAGTTGATTGTATTTTTGTCCTGGGAATTCTGGATGTGGTCTAAAATTTTTTCTAGTGTCCCACTGGCAACTGGAGTTCATACATGAACTGAGAGCTGTTCCCCAGTCTATCTTCAGGCCTATTCAAAATGGATACAAGGAGTCAGCTTGAGCAAAGTGGAGCCCAGCTGGGAGAAGTGGAAGGCAGTTGCTCTTCCTGGTAGAGAGGAGAGTAGAGAAGAAGCAAGGAGACCTAGGGTTAAGTGTTTTGCTAGTTATACTATGACTTGTGTCAGGTCACTTTAATTTTAGGGCACTTTCTGTCTGGAGAGTCTTTTGTGGAAGGAATATTTTTACAGCAGCCTTCTCTTTATATGTCAAAGGTTACACTACAGCCAGAAGCAAATGTTTCTTCTATCCAAACATCTGCTACTAATCCTCTATTGGGCACTCATTCTGTGACTGGCTGGTACACTGCCGTGACATCAAGCCAACTAATCTTCCAAGCACCAGGATGTTATGATCTGTTCATATCCTTATTTGGCCAGGTGTGGTAGATTATGCCTTTAATCCCAGTATTCAGAAGGCTGACCAGAGCCTCATCATGAGCTTGAGGCCAGTCTGGGAATAAGTAGTGAGTCCAGTTCAGTCTAGCCTGGGCTACAGATAAAGAGCTTAACACACTCTCTCTCTCTCTCTCTCTCTCTCTCTCTCTCTCTCTCTCTCTCTCTCTCTCTCTCTCTCTCTCTCTCTCTCTCTCTCTCTCTCTCTGTTTATGTTTATGTTTGTTCAGGTATATATGTGTGGATGGGTATTCATGCATGTGTATGTACATGTAGAGGCCAGATAGCAACCTGGATGTCATTCCTCGGGCTCCATCTGTCATATTTATAGAGACATAATCTCTTAATGACATGGCTAATTCAGATAGATTGTCTGGTGGGAAAGCTTCAGGGATTGTTCTATCGCTGTCTTTCCAGAGATGGGATTACAAGTGTGCTCCATCCTCCTGATGTTTTAAATGTGGCTTTCTGGGGTTGAAACTCAGGCTTTCACGCTTGCACAGCAAGTATCTTACTGACTGAACCATCTCCTGAGCCTTAGTTTTAAAGAAAGACCATTTCTCTAAAAAGAAAAAGACCATAGGGTTGTCACATGGGTTTCTCTAAGATCCCACCATCTTTGCGATATCTCCATCAGCATGGAGTGACCCAAGACACAGCCTGAGGACCTCAAGGCTGGGAAACCACTCTGTCTTTTATTTTTATCTTCTCCTTGCATGTGACTAAGACAGCACTTTGAAATATCAGCATTAAGTCCTCAACCCCCAAGGAGACCACTTAAATTATAGATGATGCCAGCTCAAATCTGGGCTTTACAAAATATAGCAATTAGGAAGCAATTCTTCAAGGTTGCTTTGCAAGCTGACAAGGATGCTGTTTATGAAGTTATTCAGAATCCTCGCTCTACAGCCCAAGGGAAGCATCTTTCTCTGGCCTGTGCGTTAAGGGTTTCTCTGGAGCACTAGTATATGTTCGCCTGATGGGCCCCATGTATCTCAGAAGTCTCTGTGGCTTTCTTGATATACCGACTCTTAGACAACCAGGGCTAAGTTAGTAGCACTGTCCTAGGGTACTCAAAGACAGCTCACAGCTTGAAATTACTTTCTTTCCCCCCTGGTTTTTACACTTTTTCTGGTCTTTTTCCTTTTAATTTATTTTTTTTTCTGTGACATGTGCACTTTTGGAAGCCATCTTATATCCCTTTCAGAACAAGGGGGACCATCAGTAAAGACAAGTGAATCTCTTTATAAAATAACTCCCTACAAACAACTATAATGATCCTGGTCTCCCTTAATTGGCTTCAAGACTCAGAGTTTAACATTGCCTTTGATAGTGCTTTAAAGTGCAGTGCAAACAGTAACATTAGTATTGCTAGAGGTAGAAGGAAATGCTATCTAACAACTTCCAGGACAGCCACTATAGTGTGGCCAAAGTAGAGTGTGAGAGTCATCATTTCAAGATGAGTGCATGAGAATGAGGCAGGAGGAGGGGAGGATTTCAAGGAGAAGATTTCTCAGGGATAAGCCCTTTATGTCAAGAGATGGTGCTGGATTTGTTATAGCTTCTCATTGTTGAGAACTCTTATTAATGTGTAAGTATACATGAGTGTGCTCATATGTTTGTAGGGACAGGTTATGTGTGCTTATGTGTTTATGAGAGCATGTGTATGTGTATGTGCATTCATGTAGAGGTCAGAGGGCAACTTTGGGTATTTTTCCTCAGAGCACTGGCCATCTTGTTTTTGAGATAGGGTCTCCTATTGGCCTAAAGCATAAGAATTAGTTAGGCTGGCTGGTCAGGAGGCCCCAGGGGTCTATCTGTCTCTTCCTCTCCAGTTTCTAAACATGTTTCATGATGTCTGGCTACTAAGAAAATTATGTGAACATTTCATATATGCATGCAATGTGTTTTGATTATATTCCCTCTTACCTCCTGTCCCTAATTCCTCTCAGATCCACCCTTACCCTACATCCAACTTAATGTTATCTTTTAAATTGTCTTATAACCCACTGAGTCCAATTTATGTTGCCCTTATGCTCATGGGTATGTGGATATCCACTGGAGCATAGTGGATCTACCAAGGGTCACATGCTGATTTTCCATCTTCCAAGAGTCATCAACTGTCAATAGATCCTTGTCAAGGGGTAGGGCCGTAAGAAGAATACTAGCTGGATTAATTTTGTTCTCAAGAAAAGGTTTCTCTGTGTAGTCCTGGCTGTCCTAGACCTCACTCTGAAGACCAGGCTGGCCTTGAACTCAAAGACCCACCTGTCTCTGTGCTGGGATTAAATACATGCAGCACTATCACCACCATCACCACCATCACCACCATCACCACCATCACCACCATCACCACCATCGCCACCATCGCTGCCATCACCACCATCACCACCATCACCACCAGTACCACCACCATCACCACCATCACCACCATCACCACCATCGCCACCATCGCCACCATCACCACCATCACCACCATCACCACCAGTACCACCACCATCACCACCATCACCACCATCACCACCATCACCACCAGTACCACCACCATCACCACCATCACCGCCATCATCGCCATCACCACTACCCTGCATCCAACTGTAGTTGATGTGATTGTGTGAGTGTAGTTGTTCTTTTATGTTCAGAAGACACTGTGTTGCCATAGTCCTCCCCAATTGCTGGCCCTTCCAGTCTTTCTTCCCCTTCTTCCATGATAATCCAAGGGCCTTGAGAAGAAGTGAGACAGAGGAGATGTTCTATTTATTGTTGAGCATTCCACACACACTCACTTTCTGCACTTCAATCTGTTAACAGCTGTTTACTGCACAAAGAAACTTTTCAGACAAAGAACTGCACTAAGCTTTGGTATAGATATATGAACTTAGAGGGCAGTTTAACAAAATAATAATAGTAGGTTTACTCCTGGAAACCATTATTAGCTAGATATACCAATACTGTACATGCATTTCTTCCTATGAAGCTGACCTTAAATCCAATAAGATAGTGGTTGGTTACTCTTGAGACATGGGTGCCAATACTGCAGTCATATATGTTTATTTCCAGGTTGGTCATTATTGCCTAGACTTTTTAAGTGCATTCCAGGAGTCAATTAAACTCAGGTCTTTATGCTTCCATGGCAAGCAGTTTTATCAATTGAGCTATCGTCTTGGTCCTACATTTTATTTTTGAATCCTTATCATGAATGTGGGGGATATTATTCTCATTTTACTAATAAGGAAACATATTCAGAAAGCTTAGAGACAAGGCACGAGAACAGGATGGACGGATATTTTTGATGGTTTCTTGATTTCATCTTTATGGATATCTATTGGCATCATGTGCAGTTTTTAAACTCTTACCATTCTTCTCATGGTATGGATGTTGTATTAGTTATCTATCTATTGCTGTGATGAAGCACTGTACCAAGACAACTTATAAAAAGAGAGCATTTAATTGGGTTTACAGTCTGAGAGAGCTGGGGAAGGCAGAGCAAAGGCATGGAGGTAGGAGGCTGGAGTTAACAGCTGAAAGCTCACATCTTGATTCACAAGCAAGGAGACAGAGAGAACACACTGGGCACAGCTTGAGTCTTTTGGAACCTCAAATCCTGCCCCTAGTGACACACCTCCATCAATGAAGCCACACTAGTTAATCCTTTCTAAACAGTTCTCCTAGCTGGGGGTCAAGTGTTCAGTCATATGAGCCTATAAGGGCCATTTCCATCCAAACCACCACAGAAGTAGTGTCCCCTGTGGACACATGTGCTTGAGCACTTGGTAGAGAGCCCAGCTAGAGAAATGGCTATGTGGTATGCAAATGGTTGTGTGGTGTTCCTTGAGGTTTATAGCCCAGACCCAATTCTTGTTTTCTCTCCCTTTCTCTGCTTCCTGGTCTGCTGAGATTTGAGCAGCCTGCTTTCTCACTTCCACTGCCTCAGAGCTGTCATGCATGCCCTTCCATGATAGACTGTATCCTCCCTGACTAAAAGGTGAAATAAACCTCTTTCCTTCAAGTTGCTCTTGATTAGTTCTATGGTGAGAGCCATACAATTCCCCTCCAGGAAGCTGCAGCTTTCTGGCTGATCTCGCTGTCTTGCCCTAGCACTCCCTTCAGCTTCTTCACACCAGGGCGAGAGGGACAATAAATTTAAATTTGTGCACATGAGTTGCCTCCCTAAGACAATTCACAATAGCTTACTGTATATTTTATGAATAACTGGAGGAGAAGCACTCAAGGAATGATAACACAAAATAACAATAAAGAGATGGGAATGCTAATTTTATTGATTTGATTTGTGTATATTATACTCATTTATTAAAATATAATACTCTACCTTATAAATATTTATAATGATTTGGTGTTAATAAATGTTGTTAAAAAGTCTTGGGAGATTGGTGTATTAACTGCATTAATGAACATTACACATTATATGCATGTTTGAATTATCTTGCTATCTATAATCCCAGAATTTAGGAGGCTAAGACAGGAGGATTGGCACAAGTTCCAGGCCACACTATGCTATATATTAATCATAAACTAGGTTAGATACAGAGTGAGACCTTGTCTTAATAAAATCCCCAAATAGTTCCCCCAATCATTTCATTATATTACTGTACTCCAAAAAATATAAATAATTAAAATAATATTTTAAAAGTGTTTATTGGTTCTTTGTGAATTTCACATCATGAATCCTAATTGTGCTCCTCTCCCCCTCTTCTCCTCCACCCTTGCAAACATCCCCTCAACAGAGAAAAAACCCTGGAGCTTAACTGGATCTCCTCTCAGATATCCTGTTGTTGCCCTATGTCATGGAGATCCTGCAGTTTTGGATCTGTCAGACCAGCCCCTTCATGCACTCCAGCAGATCTTTGATGGGATAGATATTGGGATGAGCCAATTTAAACCCCTGGATCTGAGCCTGAGAGGTAGCTGAGCTGCTCAGCCTGCCAGTCAGTTCCCCTGCTGTCACAGCCTCAGGGCTGCCTCATCAGCTCTACTGTGCTGCCCAGCCTAGGTGCAGGGCCCCTCTCCTGTGTGTTGCAGCTGGTGAGAGACATGGTCAGTTCTCTCACTCTCATGATTCTATAAGGGTTAGAAGTTGGTGAGGGCAAAGAGAGGAAAGGGGATCTCTCCATTTCCAACACCACAGCACAGCAGACAAGAGGCAGGGCTGGCTTTTCTGAGTCCTGAAGTATGTGAGGGGCAGGGACATCTTTCCTACTCTGATGACCTCAGGGCCAGCTCTTCAGCCTGCTGTAGGGGGCAGGGGTGGGAAGAGATGCATCTCACCTTTGCTCATGTCACAGCATGACAGACAAGTGCCCAAGCTAACTCTCCCAAGCTCATGCCTTCGGGGCTACCTTACCCATACTCCACCACCAGAGTCAGCTCTACTGTGCTGCCCAAGCAAGGTGCAGTTGCCCACTTTCCAGAGTAGTGCTGCAGGTGAAGGGCAGGGCCAGCTCATCTTTTTTTTCATACCCTGGCACAAGTTCTCCTATCTATTGGAGGTGGTGAGGGCCTAAGGGAAAAGGAGAGTATCTCTCTCCCTCGTCCGTGCCACCCCATGAGAGACTAGTGGCAAGGCAAGCTTTCCCATGCTTATATCCTCAGGGCTGGTTCACTCGCAACTCCCACAATATGCAGGCTTCTCTCTTGAGTACTGCAGCTGGCTAGGAACAGATCAACTCTCCTCCTCTCATGCCACCAGAGCCAGATCTTCCATGATGCCCAGGTAAGAGGTGGGATCAATTCTGTACCACCGTCAGATACCAACATGTCCTGGGCGGTAGCCCAGACCAAAGAGATCTGCCTAGCCTTTGGTGGGAACAGACCTTTGCTGCTGCAGGGTCACTGATCCAGACATAGCCCCTGGTTGTAGCACAGCCAAGACCCTACCATGGTCCCAGGTGTTATCACTAACTACTCACATCAGGCTGGTCCTCCCTACCCTTGAGTCTCCAGTTCTGCCTCTCTTCACTTTGCCCACATTCTTCTGTTTCTCTTTCTCTCCCATTTCTCCATTTCCTTGTTCCTCTTAGTTTGTGCCAGGGGTCTCTGAGTTTCTGGGGTCATCTCTGGAGTGGTCTCAGGAGTGCTATGGCCCTTTCTTCTCTACAGTGGTTGTTCTAGCTTTGCTCTGCATTTTTTAATTTTTTTTTTTTTATTTTTTTTTTTTGTGGTGATCTGTATGCTCAACTTTCTCAGACTGAACATGTGTATTATTGCACTGGGCAGGGGTCATCTTGGGCATGGTCTACCCACCCCACAGACCATGGCACCAGACTGGTGGTTATCTAAGGCTAGCTCCCTGGCTGGGCTCCATAGTGCCAATCTGGTTGTTGTCTGGGGCTCACTCCTTGCCCGGCCAGCCTGAGTGGCCCTCTGAAAGGGTCATCTGTCCCAGGCAGGGTTCTTCTGGTCTCTGACTCTCTCCCTGCCCCAGGAGGCAGTTTCAGCCTATGTGGTCATCTCAGGCTAGCTCCCTGTCTGGGTCTCCGGTACCAGACTGGAGATAGTCTCAGGTTCATTTTTTTTTCCAGGGAATATTAGGCTACTAATAATTCTAATAATTCAGATTTTCACAAGTCAGAACACTGAGTGTAGTCATAGCCTCTCTCCTCTCTGCCACCTACTGACACACACATGTGACAAAGCAGCCACACCTGTAATGCTTTTGAGGGGTAGGCTTACAATAACATTTTAGAGATTGTGTCCTGTGAATTTTACTGTAGTCTTAACCCTGTTAGATATCTGAGAATGATCCTAAACTTGCCTGTATCTTCCGTGTGCTGGGGTCACAGTTGTGCCACACCCAGGTGATTAAGAAATAATAAAAAGAAAATGTAAAAACCCTCAAACAAAATAGAATGATTTGATGGTTTCTGTTTGTCCTTAAAGTTAAGTATGTTTGAAGACGGCCTTTGGCTGATAACTTCTCCAGTCTCATCCTGGTCACACTTGTTTTCTTTCTCTTACCCTCTACTATGGTGAATAGCATATGTTAGAATTATCTAGAGAGTTTGTCAAAGTACAAAATCCTACACCCCTGCTTCTGACAGATTCTGACTTAGAGGGTTTGAGTGGGTTGATGGGCACTTTCCCTCTGATCACAGAACATGTGAGTTCATCACTTGCCACTTTGATCTCCCATATTTTTATCTGCCTGTTTAGCTATCCCTTAGTCTTTGTTTTTTATATTATGCTTTTAGCCCTTCACTTTTCTGAACACCCTGGCGCTCATAGCATTGATGTCATTCACCCAGGTAGCATTATTTTCCCTATGTCTTTAATGTGCCAGATACTAGTCTAGGGTGCAGTGTGGAAGAAAACACACAGATTGTCATTATTAGGAACCCTCGAAAGCATTATATAACTATGGTGCCTGAAGAAAGGCTCCCTATTCTCTACGGTGGTTGTTCTAGTTTTGCCTTGCATTTCTTTGTGGTGATCCTTATGCTCAGTTTTCTCAGATTGAACATTCTGGGACAACACTGGTCAAATGCCTCTCACTGTGACAAAGCAACAGCCTGGCTGATATTTACATAACTGAAATTCAGACTTACTGAGTCACCCAATGTTGTAGTTTGCATGAGAATGACCACTATAGGCGCATATATTTGAATTCTTGCTTCCCAGTTGGTAGCACTGTTTAGGAAGGATTAGGAGGTGTGGCCTCATTGGAGGAGGTGTGTCACTGGGAGTGGGCTTTGAGGTTTCAAACACCTTACCATTCCCAGTAAGATCTCTGCCTCTCTCTGCATCTTGCATGTGGATCAGATGTGAGCTATCAGCTGCTGCTAAGCCTGCTTGTCTACTGCCATGCTGCCTACTATGATGGTATAAAACTGTAAGCCCCAATAAACTCCTTCTTTTATAAGTTGGCTTTGCCTTGGTCATAATGTCTCTTCACGTAATAGAAAATAACCAGGGGCACCTCTAGAACTGTTTTGTTTTTGTTTTAGATTTATTTATTACATATACAGTGTTCTGCATGCCTGTATGCCTTCACACCAGAAGAGGGCACCGGATCTCATCATAGATGGTTATGAGCCACCATGTGGTTGTTCGGAACTAAACTCAGGACCTCTGTAAGAACAGGCAGTGCTCTTATCCTCTGAGCCATCTCTCAGCCCTTCTAGAAGTATTTTGTTTTATTTTTTCATGAATCATTTTACCTTCATCCATACTCTCTGTGAGAGGCGATGCTTAAGTTTGTTTGCTTATTAATTCTTTGCATCACTGTTTACAGAACTGTTACATATCAGGCTGTACTCTAAGTCAAGGGATGCAAAGATTGCCGAAAACAGAAAAAGTCATAGACCTCATCTTCTAGTTGAGGGTAGAGATGGCAAAGGCAGTAGGACCTTGAGACATGTATGCCATTAGACATAAATTAACATAAATGACAAAAATAAATTTGAAGCCAGAAGGCAGAGATAAGTGCATCGAATGAAGGCAATTTTTAGTGGACTGGACTACAAAGATCTTGATAATGAGGTAATATTTAAGTGGAGAGCTGAAGAAGGCAGAGGGATGAATCAGTAAGCTAAACAAACACCTAAGAATTTCAACAGGGGACAAACAAGTTCAAGCATTGAGTTGCCTGTCACCTATAGAACACACAATGGCTTCATTGGGGGGTGATGAGAGACCTTCTCTGTTGTGGCAGCCAGCTACATTTCTGGGATTAGGTCTTGGATGAGACACAAGAAATGTGAATACAGCAGGTTCTCTGGGAGATTTAACTTCTACATGATCTGGTGTTCAGTTTCTCTAAAGCATGATTCTTTAAATTATGACAATGAAGGGGGAGTGAAGATTTTTGAAGTCCTTCTCCACTTAAACATTGCCTTCTGGCCCTAGCTCTGCTGTACCCAAATTTCTTAACAACAGCAACAACAATGACGATGACAACAATGGCAATTCAGTGGTATAAGTTTTGTGAAAATACGAAGTTCCTAAATTACTAGGAACTATTTTCAGATGTTTTCTTACCAGGAATGGTTTATCTAGAGGAGTGACTAGGTAAAGTTGAATTAGTTCATGCCTCTTCTATGTCATGGCATGTGTCTCACCACCACACTCACATATATTCTTTTACTTAGTGGAACTCATACTCACTTTTAGTACTACATGCAGCTACACCCAGTAACTAACACTATATTCCAGCTTCCCATGAAGTTATGAGGGTCTTGTGGTTAAGAGTTATCCCATGGCCAGAAAAAAGGAAGGGTGGTACATTCTATCTTTGCTGTTTCTCTTCTCCCACTTACTGACTAGATTAGAGACATAATGAGTGGGGTTTCAGAAATGATCACAGACTTTATAGGGTAGTAGGACATATGCCATCAACTGAATCAGAAGGCTGGACAGTGTCAATGTTTCTTGGATTCATAGAGTGTCATATTGGCTCTGCACTGCTTGCCTCCAGAAATGTTATGGGAGAAAATGAAAACCTTTTCACCCCTAAGCCTTTCTTAATTTGAGTGTGAGGTCACGCACAGCAAAATACAATTATAACTAACACATTTGGATTTAATGGAGCTACAGAGTTCTGGGAAAATAGCAAATGCAGGTGTTTATTTTATTTTTGAGTTTGAAAACTAAATGCAGTTAGAAAAGAGCTGTGAATGTACTTCAAAATGAGTTTTATTTTATTGCTTGTCTTTATTACAAAGTAGTGCATGATCATTTTGAAAAGAACACACAGGTAAAATAGAAAATGAAAGTATGACCATAGTTCTACCAGCTGGGAATGATCAGTTGATGCAGAGGCATATTAACTTTCATAATATAGAGCTATCTCAAAGGGCATAATATCCTGCAAAGAGTTTAATAACTTGATTTTCTAGTATTTATTAAGTAATACATTTTTGGGAGAGGATTTATTTATTTTATGTGCATGTGTGAATGCCTGCATGTAAGTATGGCCGTGCACCACACATAGCTATTGTGGGATATGCTGAACAGGGAACCAGTGACAGACAAAAGTAGCGATACTACCAAAGTCCAAATTAGTGAACCAGTAGTTTTCCTGGAGGTTGTTACAATATGGATGAGGGGTTGTTTATGGGAACAGAGATAACTTAGCATCACCAAGGTCCACCCCAGCATGTGTCACAGCTCATGCATGATAGCCAGAACCCTAGAGCACCCTGCGCAGCCTTCAGGCAGCTCATTTCTTCAGCATGCTCTCTCCAGGGGGATCACTTGATCTGAGCCTCTTCCAGGAAACTGAACTTATCTTTGTTTCTTTCAAGTAGCATAGCTGGCCCAAGCCTCTTTCAGGGGGCCCAGCTAGTCTGAGTGTATCTCTCAGCAGTCTTTACACATAGTTGGGGAGGAGGGCGGGACCTAGTGAAGCTTGTTGGTTGTGGGGACTTCCTGATATCTTTGAATTGTTGACTTCCTAAGCTTAAGCAGCTGTCCTGCAGAATGGAATATGTCACCTTCCTTAGAACATCCTGTGTCTTGATGAGCTTTCCTCCAAGATAGGTTTTATCTTACATGAAATTGCATCACAACAGTGTACAGTGCCTTCAAGTACCACTAGAGGGTGTTGGGTCTCCTAGATCTAGAGTTATAGATAGTTATGAGGCATAATGAAGGCGTTGGAAACTGAAATCAGGAGCTCTTCAGGAGCAGGGAGTACTTTTTAAAGTAATATTTTAAAAATATTTTACGTATACCTTTATATTATTATACATATATAAAATAAACTATGTAGAGGAAGAAGAACCATTAAACAATCAGAAGTTATATTAATGCTACATTCATAGTGTTTTGGTTATTTGTATTTGGCAACCTTGAAGAAAACATTTACCTATCTCAGTGAATCTGAATGTAATTCTGAATGTGAATCAATATTTATCGTATCTCATCTCTAACAACTTAAAACATCTATCTAGACCTAAAAACATCTTAACCCCTAAGCAACTAAGATTAGTTGTAAAATTAACCTAATTGTTCTTCAACCCCATCAGAGACTAGAGAATGAATAAAATTAATTACCTGACTAAACAGTAAGTGCAGGTTAGCATTTCAATTTTCCAATTGAAAAAAAAAATGACAGAAAGTTTGCTGCCTTAACAGTCACCCACATAACTCTCTATAATGTTGAAGTATCATCTTCAGCCTTCTGGCCCAAAATATCTGACATACATGTTTGTGAGGCAGGAACTATTGATGACTTGCTTACCCTGTCTTGGCAGAGTTTGGCCATTGACTCTACCTGCATCCAAACTTGCCTATTTTTAGGCAGAATTCTGTCAGTGGTCGAAATGAGGACATTTTGCCCAGTGGCTTGTTTGCCACATTTGAAGCCATCTCCTTAAGGAGGTTCTTTGATGTTCATCATCTTCTTTGTGGTAGACTGGGTGTTGCCAGGAGTTAATTATCTCATTGTCAAAAAATCCTTAAAACAATAAAAACATCTTTAAATGCCATATTCTGTAGGACTCTGAGGTTTTTGAAGACCTTATCAAACTATTTTACCTTATCTGTCTATAGAATCATACCTATCTGTTACACCTAGGATGTATATTCTTGTGATGTAAATAGATTAGTAATTGACAAGACCATGATTTAATAAATTGACAATTAACTTGTCTAACTTACTTATCCTAAACAGCCTGCAATAGTACTTTCAAGGTATTGGAGGTAAACCTTGTATTCTACTTGAGTGGTATGGGTACAATATCTTATATTAGAGTATATATATATATATATACATATATATAATATGTGAAGAAAATCTTAATTTTGAATTCTGTACCAATGTATCAAAGTTAAACTTATTTTGCATCAATATACAAATTTCTATAGCAATGAATTTAAAATAACCTTGTGAGCACAATTAAGGCCTTAAGTTGAGAAGTCAATTCAATAATCAACTTTTTGTTCTATCATTCCTATATATTTCTATATTTCCCCTTCTTTCCTTTTAAGCCCTATCTCCAAACCTAAGAAAGACAAAGGAAAAGAGAGACATCTCTGAATCCAACCTTGTTTTCTCTCTGGTTAAGACCAGTAGTAATTTATAACCAACTCCCAATGAAAATAAACATCCATAGCCCAAGAAAGCAACCAAAAACCTACCAAACCACTCTTAAGGGAAATGGGGCATCATTCTCTTATGATTTCTTCGGGCTGATTTGGGACAAATAATACCTTTGTAGGGGCTCAAATAAAATTGAGAAAAATGGTTAAGCAAGCTAGGATAGGATTTGTGGTCCAGTTTGTAAATGTTGAAAAAATTCCAGTCTTAATAGGAGTCTGGAATGCTGGGACAGTCTGAAATGCTGGATCAATTGGGAAGGGAAGCTTTTTTCAAAGCTGTCTTAGGAGCTGTCCTGTTCTGATGGAGAACAGCAACTAAAGCCCTTGGAGCTGGACCATGAAGGATGCAGGATGTCAGCGTCCAACACATCTACCGTGCTGAGAGGAATGAATCCTGTCAGGCCTGATGCAGATTCAATGTCCAGTTCTTCTATTCTGAAAAACATATAATTTTTCACATGCATTATATAGTCCTAAAAATTTAAGTGTATGAGGGGTGCAGGGTGCACATAACTATTAATGCTAGTTCTCTGCTCTTTGCATGAGCAGAAGAAAGACATCTGTAAATCTTCATTGATGCCTTATGAAGACTGGTATCTAATCCTAAATCACAGGGACTCTGTAACCAATAAGAAGCATTGTCTGTGCGTAGACTCTCATGTCTCAGCCAGCCTCAGAGCTATTCCCATGTAGTGGGAAAACTGCTTGTTCTGCAGTTTTAATTTTTTGCATCCCAATTGTAGTCCACTCCCTCATCACCTCCTGACCACACCTTCCCTCCATCTTCCCCTTCTGTCTCCTAGCCTTCAGAAAGGGGAGTCCTGCTCTCCTAATATCTGATCTCAGCTCATTAAGTCTCATCTGTACTACCTGAATCCTCTTCCTCCGTGGGCTTGCCAAGCTGCCCAGCCAGGGGAAAGTGATCCACATTGGGGGATCAGAGGCCATGTCAAAAGTAGTCTCTACTCCCCATATTATGAGACCCATGAGGAGACTGTGTTGCCTATGTACTGCCATTGAGTACTGTGCTTAGGTTCTCACCATGCATGGTCCTTGGTTGGTGCATCAGTCTCTGTAACAACCCCCTCCTCTGCCTAGATTTTTAGATGTACATTTTATTTATTATAATTTATTCACATTAACTCCCTTTGGGCCCCTACAAAGGTATTATTTGTCCCAAATCAGCCTGAAGAAACCATAAGAGAATAATGCCCCATTTCCCTTATGGGGGACTGGTTATCCCCTCCATCTTATCTTTCCATTGCCACCCTTCCTCCCTCTTCTGATTATTCCCCTCTCTCCCCTAGACCCCTGGAAACTGTCTATTATGTCTCATCAGGATAGTCTGCATCCCCTTCTACTGTGTGCCCATGATGCCATCTTGCCAAAAGGCAGTGACCAAATAGTGGGTACCTGAGTTCATGTCAGAGGTTCAGCAGCAGTCCTCCCTCTTCCCCTCACATGGAGAATTGGCAGTTCATTGGCTACATCTGAAAAAGGGATCTTGGTTCTCTGTATGCCTTGTCCTTGACTGGTGAATCAGTTTATGTAGATCCCCCCTCTACACAGGGCATACTTTTAACTGTTGAGTCATCTATCCAGCCTCTAATAATTTTTTTTTACTAAAGTCTTAGCATGTTGTGGCATACCATTCTATGATTGTGTCATACTTTATTTCATTAAACCTCAATAATTGAAATTTTACATAGTTAATAATGTTGTTATGTGTTTTTTGTTACTAAGTCTTGTCAAGGCACTTGAACACTCCCCTGAAGATAAACTACCAAAATAAACAAGATTGTGTAGATGTAAGAATGGGGCTAATTTTTCAGGGAAGAGACGCAGGGAGATTGGAAATCTGAAGTCAAGGTAACCTCAGTTGGCATTGATACAGATTAGCCCTAGAGGACTCAGTTGATGTCCATCATCAGTGGATGATGCTGATTGGACAGGCCTGAGCTGTGGACCCAACATTGATGAGCAGGAGTTGACAGCTTGGCAAAGTCACAGGATTGAAAGTTAGAAAAGGTATAACTTGTCTAACTGAGATTCCTGGGCAACTAGAGCATCAATATCACCTGGGAAGCTATTAGAAATGATGCCTATCATCAGAGACTTCAAGCAGAAGATGGGAAAAATACAGAGACTTACAGCCAGATGTTACACAGAGGGCAATCTTGGAACACACAGCTCTAAATGGAATGTGTCCATCAAATCCCTCCCCTCAGAGCTCATAGAAGAAGACTAAGGAAGAATGTAAGAGGCAGAAGGGGATGGAGGACACCAGAACAAGTCCCTGTGAATCAACTGGGCAAGGCTCATATAAATGTGTAGAGACTGAAGCATCAACAATACGGCCTACATGGGTCTGTATCAGGTCCTCTGTGTATATACTATAGCTTACAGTTCAGTATTTTTATGAGACTTCTGAGTGTATAAATGAGTGGGTCTATGATTCTTGTGCCTGCCTACTCTTAGGGCTCTTTTTCTTCTCTTGGGTTGCCTTGTCCAGCCTTAATGTGACAGTTTGGGTTTTATATTATTGTATTTTATTTTGCCATGTCTGGTTGTTATCTTCTAGAAGCCTGTTCTTTTCTCATGAGAGAAAGAAAAGGAGTGGATCCAGAAGGAATGAGAGGGTAAAAGGACTTGGAGAAATATGGGGAGGAGAAACTATAGTCAAGATATATTGTATGAAAAAATAATCTATTTTCCATAAGTGGAAAAATAATACAAAGAAAAGTGATGGCTAATCTCACAAATCTGTGTTTTGTGAAGGGTTTTTGGTGAATTACTTGCATGTGCAAGTCCAAGAACCACAACCCTAAGAGAAGGGCTTCCTCACAGGCATGGAAGAAGGATGCTAATGTAATGATTGCCTTTATTTATAATCCCTCAGTGGAAATAGAAAAATCACTCATATTTAATTAATTTATTTTTTTTTGCGCATGTGTGGGCTCATTTTATACTTTGAGACAGGATCTCTCACTGGACCTAGTGCCTACCATTCTATAAGACTATCTGACTGTCAAGCCCCAGGGATCCACTTCTCTCTGCCTTCCCAGAGCTGGAATTACAGATCCATGATATCATGCCAGTGGCTTTGTTTTGTTTGCTTACATAGGTATCAGAGAACCTAAAATCAGATTTTCATACTTGTGTAGTAAGCACTTAACTGACTGAAATATTTCCGCAGACCCTATATTTCATTTATTTAAAATCCAAGAGTCCTTCACAACGTAGAATGTAGGCTTCCTGAGGACAGATAGGAGAATTATCCATCTTTGTGTCCTCAGACAATACCAAGCACAATGCCTCAAATTTAGTAGGTGCGCTGACATCATCCACTTGTGCCTTCAAATTCATTAGTCATCCTTCTCCACTGTACTGCCAGTCTCCAAAGGCCAAACACTATATATCATCTTAATGGACTGTCACCTTCTCTGGATCCCTGTCTAGATGGCAGAAGTCTCTGAACAAAAATTAAAATAATATGAATGAAAAAGAAAATAAAGCATAAGGAGGCAAAAAAGCAAGAACAAGGTTTTCTTTTCAGAACACGGAAGTTTATTATTGTGTTTCCGTTGTCAAAATTAATGGTCTTGGTCTTTACTTCTTGCCTTTGTATAGGGCCAAAAGAGACATATCGGCTACTTTACCAACCTTAAAGCAGCCTCTAGGAATATTACCAATAGCATGACCTTTCCGACCAAACCCAGCAACCAGAACTTCAGCATTTTCCTCAATGAAGTTTAAACAGCCATCACCGGGCACGAACGCTGTGATCTTCTTTCCATTCTTGACAAGCTGCCCCCTCACACACTTCTGGATAGTAGAATTTGGCTGTTTGGCTTCAACCCATACTTTTTAGAGCACAATTCACTTTTCATGAGAGGCACCTCCCAAAGGACCGGCCTTCAGGGCTGTGCCCCCGTGGGCTTTCTTGTACTGCTTATCACGCTACTTCTGGTCTTGCTGGTGACTGCAGAGCTTGCTGGTGCTATGGATACCACAGCATTTGCCTATCTTGCCAGCGCCATGGGCCTGAGGGAAACAGGGGAAGATCAAGGTCTTCATTCCCTTGCTCTTCCATGGTGATGAATTGATCTTCCACAGATCACTGACCCCAGAAGAACTTTCACTATGGGAATCTCTCCTCCTAGGGTCTGGAGAGATCTCCTTCTCTTGGTCTGACTATCTTGGCTGTCTTGGGGTTCTTACACTGTCTATCGCCATCCGTATTGAACCTTTATAAGCTGCACAGACTTTCCAAGAAGTGTGTATGCTGGTTGTGCTGTGCCTCTTCTGCTGGCTTAATGCGCTGATAGATTCAATACCTAACCCCTATGTACTAATGCAGTCAGTGCTCATCTAAAATTTTTATTTGTTTGAAAACAAAGTATGCCTAAAATGTCCATCACATTAAGTCTTCTGGAAAATTCTTTTAAGATGAGTAACTTAAACATGTCCTTAATATTCTTAACAAAAATAAGTCCTAAATATTTTTTTATTCAATCCAGAGACATATTCTATTATTTGCATTTTAACCTGTAGGGAAGGATCTTGGCCATTCAGAGTTTATGGTGATAACTAAAGCCCTTTCTTTGAAGAAATTCCCAGAGTCTAATGCCTATCTATAAAGATGGTCAATTGTTTAATTTATTTTCAAAGATAATTTTTCAAAATTACAATGACACAAATTAGAGGCACTTTGAGTTATATTGTATGCCAAATAAATTAGTTTCTTTCTTGATGTATGTAAATTACACCTTGATATTTAGGAAGAGAAATGTCTCCTATGGCCATTGATGAGCCCTCACTCTGTGGTTAATAAATCAAGGATACAATTTGAGAATAAAATACTTTTTTATAAAATAGAATGTCAAGAGCTCCCTGTTAAATTCCCTGTAGCAATTAAGTTCTCAGGTGAGAAAATGCTTCTTGCCCAGTGGTTTATTAACTCTGCCATTCAGCTCACCATTTATAGGCGCCACTCTTCATAGTAAGTACATTAGGATGGCTTCTCATCCCATTCTAATGACAAGTCTGAGAAGAGGGATGGCTTGCTGTCCACCTCTTTCAATAGCGATGGAGACTATGGCTGTGCCAGTTTGCAGGCCCAGAGAAGAAGGAAGGATGGGAAATGACTTGTCTTGCCAGGTCATTGGTGTGGAGGTAATGTCTTCTGGGACTTTGTGTCATCTTGGGCAAGTGACTTCCATATGCCATGGGCATTTTCTCTTAAATTCTGCTCTAGCTTCATACATTCACTGTTCACAATTTTGCATTAATATGCATAGTCAGTTTTGTATGAGTACCATGACTTTTGAAATAATAATAATAATAATAATAATAATAATAATAATAATAATAATAATAATAAACAACACAGGGAGAAAAATAAAAGGAGAGTGTCGGGGTGGGGGTGGGGGATGTGAGGGAGAGGAGAATGAGAAAGAGATCTTCATTTGTTTGTGCCAGAATTCAAAGGCAGAACTCAATGCTTTATGCAAGTCATGGTATGTTTACTAGACTGAACAAGCACACCAGCTAGGAGATACACTTAACAGTTCCAAACTAAGTCATGCCACTCATAAAAACTGACCCTAGTTTAGCACTTACATTGCCCTGGCTGCTCTGAGTAGCTCTTTCTACAACCACAAACACTTAATGACTTGATTGTGATTATTTTTTCAGATGTGGGACTTGCCAGGGCTCAGGGCTTGCCAGCTGAGGCAATGACATAAGAACCCAAGGGACTTAGAGGTGGGAGAGATGTGTGGAGTTGAAACGAACTTTCTTCACACTTTGCTGTTTTACCTGGGACCAACTCTTCATGCTCAAGAACTTTCACATAAAGGGCATGCTCTCCGTCTCGCTGTGAGTGCAATTCTTCTCTGTCTGGGCTGAATGTCAGCAGCGTGATTAGCACCAGTGTCTGGGAAATCACCTGCTTCTCATGCACCCACCTTTCCCATTCATCTCCGTCTGTGCAGGTGATGAGAGGAAGAAAGGCAGGAGAGGCCACAGGGCACTCCCGAGCAAGAAACCCCCCTGGGGCCTGTTGCAACTGCAGGTCACTGGCAATAAGGGAGTTGCTATACCTTCTGCAGTGCAGTCTATGAAGTTCATATGGAAGGTTCCTTCAGAAGCTTGGGAAGTGTGAATTTTGATTACTTTCCAGAAGACACATTTAACTCAGTGGATTCTGGGTGTATGGAGTTTGGCTGCTCCTTAGCGCAGTGGAGGAAGAGCTGGATTTAGGAGAAAGGCTAGTTGCTGAACTCAGTCTGGCATTTCATCCAGCCTGACAGCTGCACTCTTGTTGGGAGAGGGCTATCTTTTAATAAAGCCATGCTTTAAGAAATCAGCTACGTGAACTGAATGCAATGAGATTTTTTTCAAAATTTTCCACAGTTTGGAAAGTTACCCTGGGCATGCTTTTAAAGCTGTTATGCTTAAGATATTTATTTTGATCAAAGGATTTTTATCCAATGTGAAATTTACTTAAGGGAAACTGGTGGCTGGTTTCAATTTTATTCCTGACCTCACTTAAGGCCATCAGAGCTTAATTAAAACAAATTTGGGGTCATTTCTTCCTGGGTCAAGTGCCTGGATCTTCTTAGATGTTCATTGCTGCTTTTAAAAATAAAAGACAAAAGATCAATTATGGTTGGATAAGCAAATTAGAGTTTGTAAAAAGCATATCTACCTAGAATCAAATTCAAGGTGGGCACTGTGCTTGTTTGCATGCCTTCCAGGCTCAGCAAGACAGTCCAATGACCAGGGAAGCAGCTTTGTTGGTGACTTCAGTTGAATCCCTGGATCCACTGTGGAACCTGATAATTGTCTTGTGACACATGCCTGCAACTCTCAATAACAACAATAATATATTAAATTAAAACATGAGAAAAAAAAGAAAAAAAGAAAAACATGAGGTGCTTTTAAGATCAAAACCCTTCTAAGAATATTTTTTTTCTAGAAAAAAAAGTTATTTGAAAAAAATCACAACTGTGTTTGAGAGAATCAGTCTCCTTAATTTTTAAGAAGCTGTTCTGACATTTGCAAGAATGCACTGCCTTTATTTAGATATGGGGTATGTGTGTGAGCATATTTCTGCCAGAGGACAAAAGTGGCTTGAGCATTTTCAAATGGACTTCATAATACTGCAGAGATATAGTTAATGCAAACAATCCGGCCCTGTTCTCCTGGTTTGTAGTCATTAATCTTTGTTTCACAAAATCAGGCTGGACAATTGCATGCTATCTTTGTGATATTAACAGTGTAGACTCACCCCGATGGCTTGCTTTGATTATCTCCTTTAAAGGAATCTCTTTGTCTTGCCAACTTGCCCTTCTTTTCAGCCTGTGATTATGTGAGAACCAGCCTTTGTTACTCTCTGAAACTTTTCCACTCTCTGTGGCTTCCAGTGAATTCATCATTGTTCAGACATTTAGCTTTGCTCTCTTAGAGGTATAGAGGCGTTTTATTTTATTTTTTTAAACAAGGCTCAATGTACTTGCCAAAATACAATAGCAATTGTTAGCTAATCATTACTGTGTGTGAAGCAGACAAAACCTCTTTAAAATGAATGTAGGTTTGTTCTGCAGCGACAGCAGTTCTCAGACTCACTTTTCCCCATCGACTTAAACCTTTGTTAAGAGATAAGAGAAAAGAAACAACATCATAAAGACCTTCCTTCTAGCTGGAATGAGTGTGAGATCTAAGACGCTTGCCTGTCTTGTCTATGCCATGCCTTGTTCTAATCCTCCCCCACTGCAAGCATCTGGACTCTGTGTTGGACAGAGCTGGCCAAGGTCAGCATGGGTATTTATTTTATGTTTTCTAGACAAGTTCTCATGTAGAATATGCTGGCCTTAAACTCACTATGTAGCTGAGGGTGATCTTGAACTTTCCATCCTTCTGTCTCCATCTCCAGAGTGCCAGTCTTACAGGGCATGTTACCACACCCAGTTTGTGTGGTGCTGGGGATTGAACCTAGGGATTGATGCTTGCTAGGCAAGCGCTCTTCAAGTGTGGCCATATTTTCAGCCATGGTGTGGGTATTTCTCATGTGCTCTGACTATAAATAATATTGTAAAATATTTTATATTTTATTTTTTGACCACTTGAAGAGCCATTACATAGTCCTTCATCCAGGTGATATATTTTTCAGCATCGCTCGTTGTTGAGTAAAGTCAAGTGACTTAAGATATACCAATTATATATAAGAGCAGGAAGGATTTTGATGAGAAGGGATAGGACAAACCAGACAGTTATGGATGGCATAGAACTTCAGGAGTGTTAGCAGAGGCATTGGACTTTTGGGACCAACATTTGGAAAGAGGTTTCCTGGTGTTCAGAACTTGGCTGGTGACATGGCTTCTGTGTTTGTAACCATGAGCCGTAGGACTTCCACTGGGGTGGCTGTGCAGTATAGTTTAGTGTCATTCTTTGGTGCATACTTTTTCAGCCAAATTGGAGACACCAAGGTGACCCAAATACTTTGCTATGTTTTCTCGTTTGTTTAAGAATAAAATAGTCAACTAAGGCTGGTTCCATTTCCTCGATATTGGGACTCAAGCTGCAGAGAATATGGTCATACAAATGTCTCTGCAGTAGGATGTGATGTCCTTTGGGTATATGCCTAGGAGTGATGCACAGCTGGACTGTAGAGTAATTCTATTCCTGTCAGGCTTGGCAGCAAACACAGGCCGTTGTCTATGTTGCTGCTCAATATGAACATTTTCTCATGCCTGCCTTTTCTATGTGAGAAACCTCTAGGTTGATTTCCACGGTGACTGCTCCATTATATCCCCATCAGCAGTGTGTAAGAGCTCCCCTTTCAGCACATCCCTGCCAGCATTAGTTATTGTTGGCTCTTCTGACTGAAATGAGGTAGAATCTGCATGTAGTTTTAAACTGCGTTTTCTTAATAGCTAAGAATATTGAACATTTTTAAAAGAGTATTTAATTGTCTCTTATATTTGTTTTTGGGGCAATGTTTTGTTTTTTCCATGGCACATTTCTTTTAAAATGGGGGTGCTTGTCTTATTAATGTTTAGTTGTATATCTTCTTTGTATATTCTAGATACCAAATATCTGTCAGACTACATTTTAAAAAATTTTTTTATTATTAATTTATTCTTGTTACATCTCAATGGTTATCCTATCCCTTGTGTCCTCCCATTCTTCCCTCCCTCCCCTTTTCCCATTATTCCCCTCCCCTATGACTGTTCCTGAGGGGGATTTCCTCCCCCTGTATATGCTCATAGGGTATCAAGTCTCTTCTCGGTAACCTGCTGTCCTTCCTCTGAGTGCCATCAGGTCTCCCCCTCCAGGGGACATGGTCAAATGTGAGGCACCAGAGTACCTGAGAAAGTCATATCCCACTCTCCACTCAAGTGTGGAGACTGTCCTGACCATTGGCTAGATCTGGCTAGGGGTTTAAAGTTTACCGCCTGTATTGTCCTTGGCTGGTGCCTTAGTTTGAGCGGGACCCCTGGGCCCAAATCTGCCTATCATAATGTTCTACTTGTAGGTTTCTAGGATACTCTGGATCCTTCAACTTTGCCATTCTCCCATGCTTCTCTCATCTAGAGTCCCAATAGGATGTCCTCCCCTCTGTCCTAGTTTCCTGGTAAGTGAAGGCTTTCGTGGGACATGCCCCTTGGGCTAGTATGCAGATATAAGTGAGTATATACCATTTGAGTCCTTCTGCTTCTGGGTTAACTCACTCATTATGATAATTTCTAGTTCAATCCATTTATCCACAAATTTCGGGAATTCCTTGTTTTTAATAGCTGAGTAGTATTCCATAGTGTATATGTACCACAGTTTCTTTATTCATTCTTCTACTGAGGGACACTTAGGCTGTTTCCATGATCTGGCTATTATGAATAAGGCTTCTATGAACATGGTTGAGTAAATTTTCTTGTTGTGTGCTGGAGCATCTTCTGGGTATATTCCAAGGAGTGGAATAGCTGGGTCTTGAGGAAGCCCTATTCCCATTTTTCTGAGATAGCACCAGATAGATTTCCAAAGTGGCTGTACTAGTTTGCATTCCCACCAGCAATGAAGGAGTGTTCCTCTCTCCCCACATCCTCGCCAGCATGTGGTGTCGCTTGAGTTTTTGATCTTAGCCTTTCTGATGGGTATAAGATGGAATCTCAGAGTTGTTTTGATGACTACATATTTTTTATCACATCTTAATCACTTAGTGCATATGCTCACCTATGTGTGCTTTAAGATTATGTGTGCAGGTCAGAGGGCAACTTGTGGGAGTTGGTTCTCTCTTTCTACTGTGTGGGTCAAACTCAAGGTTGTCAGACTGGCAGCAGACATAGTTCACCTGCTGAGCCATTTCAACAGCGCTTTGTCTATTTGTTCCTCCATACAAAGCCTTTCCAGCTCCCTGCCTTTTCTCTATGGCTACTCACAGTTTTGTTTTTTTTTTTTTTTTAGCCATCTCTTATAAACTAGTATTTCAAAATTAATGGGACCCTTAATACCTTTTATTTTATATGACTACACTGCATGTATTCATTCCCTCTTGGTGTATCTTTTCTTTTTTTTTTACTTATCCTTTTAAATGACCCAGAAATCCAATAAGAGTGATGAAGTGAAACAAACAAACAAACAAACAAACAAAAAACAGAAACTTTTTTTGTTGGAAACAAGTCACCCAATGAAATTATGGCTTTAATTTTCAGGCCGGTGTCCCTGCTTCCTATGGGAAAATTTGAAAATCAAAGCTTCATTTAAATAGTGTAATGACAACCGGAATGCTTGTTGTTCCTTTCTATTCCCCTGAAGAGCAGGGGGCTGGCCATGTAGTTTTTCAGCCATTATTATTAGTAAAGTGAGTTCATGGCATTACTGTGATAAAAAAAAACTCACAACAATAATTTTTATGATTTTTTTTGTCAAATGACACCTTCTAATTAAATAGGTCTGGGGTAGGGCCTGATTTCTGAAAATCTTATAGGCAGTGTTTCTATTGCTTGTTCATAGGCCACACTCTGCAAGAAACAGCATGGGATACACATACACAGGCACACAGACACACATGGGGCGGGAGTGAGTGTGGGGAGAGTACTCAGCCTTCATAGTCTTTGACCATATCTTTAAATTCACTCTCTTCAGGAATAACAACTCACCTTATGGAAGGTTGGAAGAACTTTCAGAAGATTACTGAGTAGTCTTTATGATCAGTAGCCATCACTCATGCTGTTGTCTAATGTTCTTCTGGAGTGTGAAGAGATCCAAGAAGTGATTCAGGTAGAGGACCAGAGGGAGTAGACAAAGCATTCAACCTGTGGGGATTACAGTAGTAAGACTGTGTAGAAGGGTGTCATCTGTCTAGGTGGTATTTTAGAACCTTACCTCAGTTTCCCAATTCACTTTACATCTGTGTTCTGTTTCTGGTAGCCGTTTCTGGATAGTTTTATGTCAACTTGGTAGAAACTAAAGTCATCTGAGAGGAGGAAGCCCAAATTAAGAAAATGCCTCTATAAGATTAGGCTGTAGTCAAAGCTGTAGATCTTAATTAGTGATTGATGCAGGAGTGCCAGCCCATTGTAGGTGATGCCATCTCTGGGCTAGTGGTTCTGGGTTCAATAAGAAAGCTGGCTGGGCAAGGCATGTTTGAGAAGGCCAGTAAGCAACACCCCTCCATGACCTCTGCATTAGCACCTACATCCAGGTTACTGCCCCTGTGTGAGCTTCTGCCCTGATGTTTTTGATGATGAATTGTTATATGGAACCGTAAGCAAAATAAACCCTTGCCTCCTCAATTTGCTTTGGTCAGGGTATTCTTCACAGCAATAGTAACCATAACTAAGACAAGTGCTAACATTTGACTCTAGACTTGGCCATGTGCCGGACTTCAGCTGATGGGATGTGAGCAGATGAAATAGGCAGCCATTCAGTTTGCACTTGAGTGTTGGTGTTTTCTCCTTCCTCATCTTTACTGTTGTCATGAGAACAACATCCCTAAGAGGGTTACCACTTTTAGGAGGAGGATGGGAAGAGAGCAAGACACTACTACCTCCATATTCCCATTGATTTGGCCTACTCAGTCTTCAGATACCTGATAAACACTAAGTGGCTTTTGTTTTCAGCCATTCCAACTTGAAATGCCTTCCAGAAATAACTTGATTCAACTGCGTTAGGGCATCTAATGTAGAATTGACTCGGGAAATAGTGGGAGGTGGGGCGATCAGGAGTTGGAGATGTGAAAACAGCAACAAAGAAATGCTTGAAGTCAAAAGAAGAAAACAGAATGGAGGCCAAGATGATGCTGTTGATGCTCTTTCTTTCTTTCTTTCTTTCTTTCTTTCTTTCTTTCTTTCTTTCTTTCTTTCTTTCTACATGGATGAGTGACATAAATGTGGCCTGATATGGAGTAGATAGAAAGACAGAACCAGGTCAGATACAGTGTAAAAGTGATTTTCTTATCAGATTCCTGGCTGATTATGTTGTGGAGCAAAGACAGAAAATGAGATCTGAGGGAAGAATGCAACTTATGAATTAGTTAAAGTTAAAGCCAAAACCATACAATGGAAAAGGAAAGCATCTTCAACAATGGTGCTGGTATAATTGGAGGTCTACATGTGGAAGAATGCAAACATTTCCATATCTATCACTCTGCACAAAACTCAAGTCCAAGTATATCAAAGACCTCAACATAAAACCAGGTATGCTAAATATAATAGAAGAAAAAGTGGGTGAATGACCCTGAATATATTGGCACAGAAGACAAATTCCTATACAAAACACTAACATCTCTGGTACTAAGAGCAACAATTAATAAATGAGACCTCATAAAACTGAAAAAGTTCTGTAAGGCAAAGGACACTGCCAATAGAACAAAAGGGCAGCCAACAGATTGACAAAAGTTCTTCACCAACCCTACATCTGAGAGAGGGCTAATATTAAAAATATATAAAGAACTCAAGAAATTAAATACCACCAAACCAAATAACCCAATTGAGAAATGGGGCTTGGAACTTAACAGAGAATTCTCAACAGAGGAATATCAAATGGTTGAGAAACATTTAAAGAAATGCTCAACCTCCTTAGTCATCAGGGAAATGCAAATCAAAACAACTCTGAGATTCCATCTTACACCCATCAGAATGGCTAAGATAAAAAATTCAAGTGACACCACATGCTGGTGAGGATGTAGAGAGAGAGGAGCACTCCTTCATTGCTGGTGGGAATGCAAACTAGTACAGCCACTTTGAAAAGCTATCTGGTGCTAGCTCAGAAAAATGGGAATAGGGCTTCCTCAAGACCCAGCTATTCCACTCCTTGGAATATACCCAGAAGATGCTCCAGCACACAACAAGAAAATTTGCTCAACCATGTTCATAGCAGCCTTATTCATAATAGCCAGAAGAACATGGGAAACGCCTAAGTGTCCCTCATCGTAGAAGAATGGGATAAAGGAAACTGTTGGTAATTTACACAATGAATACTATTTCAAGGCCTATTAAAAACAAGGAAATCTTGGAATTTGCAGGAAAATGGATGGAACTAAAAAATATTATCCTGAGTGAGGTAACCCAAACCCAAGAAGACATGCATGGTATGTACTCACTTATAAGTAGATATTAGCCATAAGGTACAGGATAACCATACTACAATACCCAGACCCAAAGAAGCTAAGTTACAAAAAGGGCCCAAAGGAAGATGTTTGAATCTCACTCAGAAAGGGAAATAAAATAGGCATTGGAGGGAAGGAACTGGGTAGGAGAAAGGATGGGGAGGGGCGAAAGGGTGGGAATTAGGAGTAGGGAGAGAAGGGAGACAAGACTAGTGAGAGAACGGAAATCAGACTGGGGGGGGGCATTTCTGGGATTTGCCAAATACCTGGGATAGCAAAAGCCCCAGGAAGTCTCTGAGGAGCACACTAGTTGAGACTCCTAGCAGCAGAGGATATGGAGTCTGAAGTGACCACCTTCTGTAGCCAGGTAGGATTTCCAGTGCAGGGATAAGGACACCAACCCAACCACAAAACCTTTGACTCAAAAGTTGTCCTGCCTACACGATGTGCAGAGAGAAAGATAGAACAAAGATTGAGGGAATGGCCAACCAAAGACTGGCTCTACTTGAGACTCATCCCACGGGAGAGAACCAATCCTTGACACTATTAAGGCTTATAACAGGAGCCTAACATAAGTCCCCTGAGAGCTGAAGGAAACAGATTCAGAGACCCACAGACAAACATTAGACAGAGTTCCAGTAGTCCTGTGGAAGAGTTGGCAAAACAATTGAGAGAGCCAGAGGGCTCTGATACTCCCGTTTTGATCCTGTTCCCCTAACTGGTCTGCCTTATTTGGTCTTAGTGGGAGAGGATATGCCTAGTTCTGCAGTGACTTAATGTACCAGGGTGGGTTGATATCCATCGGGGACCTCTCTGAGGAGAAGGAAAGGGGAGAATGGAGGGAGGGTTATGTGTGAGAGAGGAGCAATTGAGAGGAAGGGTGGCTGCAATCAGGATGTAAAGTAGATAAATAAATTAAAAAAAAAAAAGAATCAATTAGTGAGATGTGCATGGCTTCTTAGGGAGGTTACTTATCTGTGAAGACAAAGCCATGTTCGCCGTTCATTTGATTGAAAATGCACAAGAGAACTCAGCAAGGAAGGGGGCATATAAAGTTTAGATTGTGGGTCATGTGTTATGTTCTAGGCATGACATGGTGTTCAAGAGCATGGTGTTCTTGAGGTTCCTATCTAATTCACTCACTTTTTCATCACTGCAAGGAACTTGTCCAGTTACTATAATAATTTACTGTGTTAATTACTATAGGAAGACTAATTATTCTTTCTACATGACGTTTATGCTTATATGTGCAATACAGTTTGATTGGCTTCTATGATGGTTAATCTTCACGGCCAACTTGATGGGATCTAGAATGATCTAGAAGACAAGCCTAGAGGTGGGAGGAACTATCTTGGTGGGGTTAGCATCTGAGCATGAGGTGGGAAGACCCATTGTGCATGTGCAACCATGGGGTCCTGAAGTAAATTAAAAAGAGCCAGCAATCTGTGGATATGAGTGACAAGTTGCCTCATGTTCTGGCCACCATGTATCCTCTACTATGATGGTCTTTCCCTGGAACCAGGGACAGCCATGAACCCTTTCTCCCTAAGCTGGTTTGGTTAGGGTATTTTATTACAGAAACCAACAAGGAAATAAATACAGTTCATCTTTTAAGTGTTTGTGATTTGGATAATGTTCTTGCTTATATAACCTTGAATTTTGTTAGGAAAGAAGTGTGTGTTTGTCAGCTTTTCACTACCTTAAGGAAATGGCTTATATACTCTGTTTAGGAAAAGGGATCAAGTCAGTTTACAGTCCTCAGGGAGTGGAACAAGGCTCAGAACGAAATCCAAGGGAAGTGATGAGACTCAAGGAGGTCACAAAATATATACCATTCAGGAAACTCAGTTACCGGACTCATGCGCCCCTGTGCTCAGGTTTTATAAACCTGGTGGGGAGAGGAGACTCTTTCAACTCCCTGCATGCTGGGTAGAGGGCTGCCTAGCTCCAGGGATGCTACGATTGTGTTCTCACCACCAGGGTAGGCTTTATAGTTATGCGGCTGCTTGAGTCATCCTCTGAAAGTAGCTTGTCATGCATGCTTATGTAAGCAACCCCAATAGATTTTATTATTACTTTCAAAATTATGTGTGTGTATGTGCGTGTGTGTGTGCGTGTGTGTGTGTGTGTGTGTGTATGTGTGTGTGTGCGCGCGCACTGCAGGGGGTGGAGGTATGCGGTGGGGTATAGGCATGTGAGTGCCTAGGGAATCCATAAGTGCCACCGTGTTCCCTAGAGCTGGAGTTACAGGCAGCAGTAAGCTAAGTCCTTGGGTCCAAAGTCTGGTCCTCTGTAAGAATGGCAAGTGCTCTTAACAGCTGAGCCTTCTCCCAAGCCCAGGAATGTGTACACATGTTTACAAGAGACCACCTATCAGATGTTTGCCGTATTTCCCATCTCTGAGACACACAAGGTCCAGGAAGGAAGAATGGTGATTGTTGTCTTCACAGTTGTGTCTTCAGCACCTGGACCACCATCTGGTAGGAAGGGGTTCAGTTACCGATTCCTTAGTGAGCGAATGCTAGCTGCTCCTTTCATGCTCACAGTCACTGTAGTGCTCAGAAGTAACACATTCACACCAAAAACACGCTCCGTGTCCCTCACCTTCCTGCCTGTAACTCAGGCTTGACACTCTGCCAACAAGCCCGAGCAAGAAAGGCTTGTACTGCTTAGACAATGTGCAGTGCGCCAAAGCTCAGCACAGCTTACACTGAGGCAGATGGACTCGCACTTTCCGGGAGCCTTGGATAAATGGCAAGTGAGGGCAGCGTTGCGGAATGGAATTATTTATATTTGCTGTCAGTCTTTCCTGTTACCCAGTCACGGAAAGGAGGGAGGGAGTGTGCTCAGCCTGTGAGTGTGCAGATAGATACCACTCCTTAGATTCAGCATCAATGCACAGAGGAACAGGCCATGCTGTGTTGGGCTGTGGCAAGCACTCTCACTTTTCCCTTACTTAATCTTGCATTGCTTTCTCACTACATTTATGGTGTGCCTTTTGCTTCCACATGTCCCAGAAAGAGCCAAACCTCACAGCAGTTGGGTTTATTCTCGAAGGCTTCCGTCTTAGAATCTCTTAGGACTTATATAAGTTGTTCCTCCCAAATGAGCTCTTTTGTAATCACACTCCACATGATGGTTAAAAATGATTATTGTAGTTTCACCTTAATATAAGAAGATTTATTGGCCAATAGAAAATCCAGTCCATTCTGGAAGGCTCCCGTTAACTGCCTCTGGGTTCATCAAGACCTATGGAAGTCTGGAGAATTGGAAATGGAAATGTTAGTCTCTGGCAATGCACACGTGAAGAAAGCTGGGGACAGAATTTCCATATTTTACCCTTGCAGGGTATGATGTAGATAGAGGAATGGAAGGTGTAGGAGGACATATGTTTGGGGGAAGATGTGGATGCAAGAAAATTATGAGATCCAAGGATGCAAAACTTCTCTGGCTTCTCCTGAGTGTTTAGGATAGAGCCAGCTCTCCAAACATTGTAGAGCCATCTCTTATTTGGATTTCTGAAAGCCCACTACATTCTGGTGACCAGATTTTGTTTTGTTTATATTGCTTCTGAGCAAGTGAAACCCTCTGGTTGGTGGTGAAATGAGCCCCATCATCACATCGCCTCAGTCCCTGCCTGGTACTTCATGGCACCTTTATGACAATATCCAACATCCTTTGCGGTGGGAAATTCTGTTTTACTCTCACTGTCTTTGTGTTTATTCATACTGAAACCATATTTTGAAGTTCATGAGATAGCTCAGTCAATAAAGATACTGGCTATGAAACCTAACCAGCTGAGTTTGATTTCATGAATATACATGGTAGAAAGAGAACTGACTCCTTCAAGTTTCTCTCTCTCTCTCTCTCTCTCTCTCTCTCTCTCTCTCTCTCTCTCTCTCTCACACACACACACACACACACATACACACACACAAACACACACATACACATTCAGGCACATGTGTGCATAAAATCACAGAAATATAGTCAAATGTTTTTTAAAACTATATTTTAAAAATTAAAGCTATATTTTTTGTACATATAATTACCTTTCTAGTAGAAAATTAACTTCATTTGTGACTGGAGATATTAGAATCAGACCATAGCCTGGGCTCTGACAACCCTAACCAAGCTTGACTGGACTACTCATATTTAACAGGACATTTAAAAAGCTATTAGTGTGTGTGTGTGTGTGTGTGTGTGTGTGTGTGTGTTTGTGTGTGTGTGTGTGTGTGTGTGTGTGTGTGGAGAGAGAGAGAGAGAGAGAGAGAGAGAGAGAGAGAGAGAGAGAGAGAGATGAGATTAATTCAATGTACCTAAGTTTAAAAAGGGGAAAATAAAGAAGCCCAACGAGGCCAACATTCAGTGTCTTAACATGAGGCTTTAGCTGAAATAAAAGGCAAAAGGTACGTATAGTTAACCAGGTGTGGTCAAGGTGCGGTCCTGTCCATCACTGACTTAGCATTACACTGGTTCCAGTCTCTACTGCAAAATCTTCCAGTGGGGAAATTGCTCCTCTTTTTGGCACCAGCCTTTTCCTGATCTCAGCATGAGATCACTGGGAAAATTCCAACTTCTTGGGGACCACTGCTGAATAGTCTGAGAGCCAAAGAGAATACATATCTCTCTTTAGAACTTCACTCCTGACAGGAGGGTGACAACTTCATCACAGAGATAACTGTAAAGCAGGGCCAATGAGGCTTTGTAGAAAAAGAACCAGTTACATAGATATTGAAGGTTGTGTCATTCACATGAACTATCTCACAGTGACTTGACTCTCCTCAGTACTGTAGAAATGAAATGTTGCCATATACAGAGGACATAAAAATGGCTATGACTCTGTACCAATGAAGCTTTATGTTTGGATTCGGGTTGTGGGCCATCATTTGCCAATTCCTACTGTAAATATATTTTAGTTTCAACAATGTCTTTGTTTTTATAGTGTATGAACAGACATTTCTATAGGTTATAACATTCTCTCAGCATTATGATGGCTCCCTGTTTATTGGGCCACTTCTCTCCTTTTCCATGTAGCCAGTGGAGGATATGTGCACTTCTGGGGACTCACAAGGTCACTATGCTCTAACTATTATGATCTGTTTCTCCCCTAATCCTTGTGCTTAGATCCCCAGCCTCCTTGTTGCTCTTGAGCAAAGATCTGTCAGCATCCATCTCTATGACTCAGAGAGCATAGACTCTGACACACCCTTTCATTAAGACCTTGACTCTATCTTTTCTGAGAGAGAGGGAGGGTGAGGGGAAGAAAGAAGGGAGGAGGAGAAGGAGGGAGAGGGATAAAGGGATGGACTTCACTTTATAATTTATATTCTCCAGCTCTCTTCTCTGAAGTCACCTTCTCAATGAGACCATATCTGTGTGTGTGAGGAGCAGGTTTTCTGATCCATCATGCTCCACTTCTCTCTGATCCTAGAGCTAGGCTTGCAGCCAGCAATCTACAGCAATTCTGTTTCTGCCCCGAGCAGTACTGGGCATTGGGACATGTGTTTGTGTCCACATCCAGCCTTTCACATAGGTGCTGGGAATTTGAACTTAGATCCTCATGCTTGTGCAGCAAATGGTCTTACTTGCTAAGCCATCTTCCCAAGCCCTCAGTGAGACCTTTTGATCAATATCCAACCTAAAACACAGGATGAAGTATTTGGAGCAGCTAATTTAATAGAGAGGACTGGTTAAAAGAATAGAAGAATGTAGGTGAGATTACACAGACCACAGTGATATCAGCCTGGCTGAATGAGAAAGAGAAAAATGATACAGCCCAGATTCTATGCTCTTGGAGTCATAGAGATGGATGCTGACAGATAAGGCATGTTAAACAACAGAGGTTAGTTTCCTTTCAGTTTGGGAGGTTACACATCATCTTTCAGGTGTTGGCAGACCTCATTTCATCTTAGGCTTCTTTCATCAGAAAAAGATGGATGTCTTGTCCCAATGTTTTCACGTGGATGCTCTAGGTGTGGGCGTCCTGGTTCCACAATTCCTCTTTATATTTTCTTATTTATTTATTTTTTTCTTTTTTCTTTTTTTAAAGATTTATTTATTATGTATACAGTATGCATCAGATCACATTATAGATGGTTGTGAGCCACCATGTGTTTGCTGGGAATTGAACTCAGGACCTCTGGAAGAGCAGTTAGTGCTCTTAACCACTGAGCCATCTCTCCAGCCTTATTTTATTTTTTTATTATTTAAAAATATTATGTATGTACATAATGTGTTTTGATCAACCCAGCCCCTATTTCTTCTCTTTTAATTTCTCTCCTATCTCCCCACCATGATTCCCTCCAAGCTCCATGAGATATTTTTGTTTTATTTTTAAAACTCACATAGTTAGATTAGTGCTACCCAAATATACAGAAATGTAGGGCAGTCTAAGATCTAAGGGATCATTGTGGAAGAAGGGGGCAGAAAGATTATAAGAGCCAAAGGTAGTGAATGCCTGCAGTAAAACAATACTTGCCAGACATGACAAGTCCTTGCCCACATGCACTCATTGTAGCTGTGACTGCAGGTACAAGGCCTGCACAGGATCAGCCAGGTTAAGATGTCAGCAGAGAATGAGGAGGGGTCCCTAGTAGAAGAGCTGTGGCAACCTGATGGCTTCTAGGGTATAGAGAATCCATTTTCTTCAAGATGTGTGGCCCCTCAGAGGCTACACATGCTGTTTCTTTATATAAGGACACAAGTCATCTTAGGTTGAGAGTCATAATCCCAGTGGCCATATTTTTAACCTTATTGCCACTATATAATTCTTACCTCCAAAATGTAGTCAAGTTCCAAGGCACTAGTATTTGGGACATTAGCACATTGAATAGAGGAAGTTCAAAGCAGAACCATTTCCTAAGTGTCACATGTAACAGGCTAGGTTCTCTCTCTCTCTCTCTCTCTCTCTCTCTCTCTCTCTCTCTCTCTCTCTCTCTCTCTCTCTCTCTGTGTGTGTCTGCAGCATGTGTGTGTGTGTAGACTAGAGACCAGCCTTAGGTGTCCTTCCTCAGGACCTATCTACCTTGTTTTAGAAACCCTATATCCTTTGTTTTAGAGACAAGTCATCTTACTGCCCTGGGTTTTTTCAGTCCTCAGTGGTGTTGGGTAGCGAGTGAGAGTCAGGACTCAGCCTGTTTCAACCTTGCCAGCACTGGGTGGTGGTGGTGGTGGTGGTACATGTCTTTAGGTCTGCATGATTATATAGCAAGCACTTCATGGACTCATCCATCTCTCCAGCCCAGATTTCATTTTTATATTGACTTGGAAGCTTTCCATGGTGTACTTTTTGCACTTCCTCTCAGATATTTGGGAGGACTGTTTTTCTGAACTGGAAAATTTTCTGTTGGGGATTCAGAGGTGTACTCTGGACAGACTTTTTTTTTTTCCCTGAAAGCATTCTGTGCAGCAGACTGAGTAGATGATAGGCCCCATCAAGAGATTAGGCATCAGCTACTACAATAAAAACATCAGCATTCCGCTGGCACAGAAAGAGGCTTTGTGTTCTGTCTCGCTCTTTACCTGAGTGATGACTGTGCCATCACACTGATAACACTGATTGCATAGATCATGGGATGACATGACACCTCTCAACTGGCAGGGATGGCCTCATATTTATAAGTCAGTGTTCCACACGACGGACCCCCCACCAGGTGGCTGATAGACAAGCTAGCAACTCTGAGGTTGGGAAGGTTCAGAAAGGAAAACATCCCCTCTCCGACCTTGATGTGAATCGAATCTGTCACAGAACACGCGGTGAGCGCTCTTCTTGTCTGTTTGTGCTGTTGTTCTATGGACAGCCCACTAGATATCTTTCCATTCTCTCTCCGAATATTGAGTGACCTTGGAAATAGCCTAATCTGTCTTGGCAGATTGAAGATAGAGAAAACAAGCAGGGCAGACAGACCTGCTGCTTCCTCTATTGATCAGCAGCTTGAATGAAAGATCATTATGAGCTGGAGAGATGTGTCAGACATGGTGTCAAGGGTGGAAAAAACTCAAAGCGTAACCTGACAGCAAGAAGTGATAAAAAACAAAAAACAGTTACATGTTTGTACATATGAAAGTGTGTGTGTGTGCGTGCGCGCGCGCGCACACACACACACACACACACACACACACACACACACACACACTATGCACCCCCAACTTTTTGTTCCTTCCTTGCCTTGGTTTATTTCTTGTTCTGGCCATCTCTCTCCAATATGGAATTTCATGTCCATGCACACTAGTTTAGGGATGGGTGAGGCCTACCAGGATAGAATGAATGTCTAAGATTGCCACGCCCCTCTCTTTGTCTCTTACAGGGTGCTACCAGTACACTGGAACAATTCAGCTCAGGCCTCACTCAGTTAAGCCAGGCTCCTTCCATGTTTTGCAGTTTGCCTTCTTAAACTCACAGGTTCCCAGTATAAGACTCTAACATCAAATTCATGGTTTGAGGTAGAAAAATAGAACATGCATGGAGGAGCCCAGAACTGGGGGCAAGCTTACCTGAGTCTGTGTTGACTCTGGTACTCAGTGGATATATGCATCTGAGAACTTCGTTTTATCCCTCCTACTTTCTCTTCCACATTTTGAGAACATACATACTGATGCTTTCTCTCCCTGCTTCTTTTAGAGTCTCAGTCACCCCACGAAGGCACTTGTGGGCCTTACCTCTAGTGTATGTCCTCTGAGAGGGGTAAGGTCTCACTCTGTTCATGTCCAGTGATATTATAGGCAGAGATAATCACATGGTGTTCTATTCTAGGAAGGCAGAGGCAGGTCCAAATCTGGGCGTTTGTGATTGGCAGACCGAGGAAGGGTGTATTAGCTAGGGACCACCAGATCAGATGCTCTGGGCATAGGAGTAGAAAAAGACGGGACTGGCAAGTCTGAAATCTGAATGCTAGAGCACTGGCTGGCTTCGTAGGAAGCTGAGCTGCAGCTTGGGTTAGAAAGGCAGTCTTCAGTTTTCTCCCCCCCTCAGGAATCTATCCATATCTTCAGCTGATTGGATAAGGTCCACTCACACTACCGAGTGCTTTCTTCAGAGCCTAGCGATTTAAATATTTATCTCATGAAGATATCTTTATAGCAACTGCAGACTTGTGTTTGGACTGAAATGAGGCATCACAGCCTAGCCATGCTGCCCCCAAAATTAACCATCATAGTGGAAATTTCCAGAACTGTGGAGCATGTAAGAGGGTGTTCTTATTTGGACTCACCTAAATGTTACATCCCTGGCTTATGACAGGGATTAATTCAGAAGGAAGAGCTGTCCTGCACGTGGGCAACACCATTCCATAGGCTGAAGTCTGGATTGAATAAACAGAAGAAATGGAGGAAGTAAGTTGAGTGTCATTACTCACTCACCCCTGTCTGATTCCTGACTGCAGCTGTGGCATGACCAACTGACTCACACTCCTGTTGCCATGCTATCTCACCATGATGGCATGTGTAGCTGGTCTTAGTTACTGTGTGGGTTCTTCTCCTTCCACTCTTTATCCCCCAGTTTCTCTCCCTATCACTAGATAAAGAGAAAGAAGGATGGAGAGCCTGGAATCTAATTTCTTTCTTCTTGTTTCTTCTTTGAGCATGACTATCAACAAATCACAACCAACTCCTCTGAATGACCAACAATCATCCTCACCATCTCTTGGGGCCCTTGCATTTAAATACCCTCTGAAAATTTCCCAGAATTCCAAATGTCACACAATTATAGAAACTATCTGCAGCTGGCAAAACCACACCTCTGCCAGACTACAAGGCAAATCATAGCTGCTGTAGAGAGTTTGAGGCATCCTTATTTCCCCATGCCTGGGATTAAAACAAAAACACATTTTTACAATATTTCTGTATTTTTAAAAGAAACCAAAATTTCAGAATTCTCACTACAGGCATTCATCTTCTCAAACTATGAGCCTAACTGACTCTTTTCTCCCTTATGTTGCTTGTTATCTGGTATTTGCTCATATTGGTATGAAGAATAACCAGTACATATAATATGGAAGCCACAGGGGAAGGGCAGGTGCCATTCAGCCGCATAACTCCAGGACTGTATAAGCATGTGCATCTTTCTGGGACCCAGATACACCTACGCAGTCTGCTTATTTCTGGGCCCCTCTCCCTTCTGCCCAATTTGACAAGGGAACTACCCCCTCTCTCCACTTCTATTCTCCAATCCCACCACATCCCACCACAGCATCATCAGAGGAAGGCTGGCCTGTCTGTAGAGGTGCTGAAGCTGCAGAGGACTCCAAGTATGCCATGTTGCCACCCACACATCTCAAGAAATGTCATTTCCTTTAAAGGTCAGAAGCTTTATTGATTTATTATTCGTCTTTGTGTGTGTTTGGGGGGGGCAGGTTCCAAATAACAGTTGTGCACATGATAGATGATTTGGAGAGAATTTAGGCCTGCACGGTCTTGTCCAAGCAGAGAAGGAACATTTAAACAGTGATAATCCTGTTAATTACATGTTGCCTGTTAGTCATGGCTGCTCTTCCCCCTTCTCTCCTATCTTCTATCTGTCTGTCCCTCCCTCCCTCCTTCCTTCCTTTTCTTCCTATCCCTTTTCACTTTTTCACTGTTTCTTTCCTAATATATAGGTAGTGACTACTATGTGTAAGGACATTGTTCGGTGAGATAGGGGAATTAACATAGACTTCCAAACATGGAGGTTATGTTTTGGGGGAGGAATGGAAATGACAGGTGCTAAACAGCAAGTGTCACAACTATCTAACTAAAGTAACTGTTGTGAAGGGGACACGTGGGCTTTGAGGCATCACCAAAGAAGAACTTGGTCTACTTCTCATTGTCAGCTGATGGAACAGGAAGAACCAACAGCTTTAGTGCTGAGACCAGAATTTGAATCTGTGTGATTGTACACAATGTATGTACATTTGCCTGTGTGAACGCAGGAGTGTGTGGGTGTGCAGATCCACGCACACCCACTGGGGTTTGTGCATGGAAGTTAGAGGAGAGCCTTGGGTATGGATTCTCATCTACTTTAAGACAGAATCTCTTCTGTTGTTGGCTACTCTGGGCTGCTTGGACTCTGAACTTCTGGGATTCTCTTGTCTCCCTACAACTCCTATCTCCCAAAAGGATCACCGGGGCTTAAAGATGCTGACACTAGATGTCTGTTGTTTATATGGCTCCTGAGGATTCAAACTCTGGCCCCTGTGCTTGTACAGCAAGAACTTTTACCCACTAAGCCATCTCCCTAGCCCTGAGAGTTAACTCTTCTTTCCTTCCTTCCTTCTTTCCTTCCTTCCTTCCTTCCTTCTTTCCCTCCCTACTTCCCTTTCTTCCTCCCTCCCTCCCTCTCTTCCTTCCTTTCTTTATTTGTATGTCATTTTTATTTCTTCTTTTGGAAGAATTGGGCTTTGCCAATTTTGAAACTGAAGTGACTTTTGTTGTTGAGTTTGTAAGGCTCCTTGTATAGTTTAGATAGTAATCCTTTTTTCTAATGAACACTCTGTAACTTTTTCTTGCTGTAGGTTGGTTGTATCACTCTGGTATTCATTGTTTTCTTTGTTCTGCAGAAGCTTCTTTGCTGTAGTGGATGTAAACATGTTTTTGTTTTGATCCCAAGTGTGGGATATGACACTGCCTTGTGTGAAGTCATGGGATGTTTGTCAGCTGGAAACAGACTTGTGAGTAAGTGCATGATCCTTGTCAGCTGGGAACTGCCTCGTGCTGGGGCATGGTCTCTAACAGTTGCAAAACATCCTGGTATGGATATAAATAGGAGCCCTCCAAAACAGAGAGACTGCACATTGCTTTGCTACTAGACACTCCTAGAGAGAAACCTCTGGAGAAATTGTCAAGGAGGCTGCTTTTGGTCACTGCTGTTGCTCTTGCTGCTGCTTGTTCCTGCTGATATGTTTGCTGTTGAAATTCTGATTATAAAGAGTAGAATCTCCCCAAGGAACTGAGTCTAAAAAGCTCTGTATCCACTGTCCCTACTAACCTTCTATCCTATCTAGGGTAGGTGGATTGGAAGGAATGTAGAGGCATTAAAGAACCCCACATAAAGTAGAGTTTAAAAAGATTAAAGCCCACACTCCTCTATTTGTCTTTTTAAAAAAAATTTTATGGTTTTAAGGTGTTACCACAAAAGTTCACTCCCGCATTGATGTCTTAAAGTTTTCCTGTTTTTTTCCTGGTACAATGAGAGTTTAAGGCTGTACACTTTGATCTTTCACCTTCTTGGGTTAGTTTTTTGTATTAGGTGAGAGATAGGGTTAACATTCTATTCTATGTGTATGGGCATGTACTGTGGCTTATGTGTGAAGAAAAATTACCCTGTACCATTATTATGGGCTCATCTTTTGATACTTATTTTCCAGGCATTTGTGAGAGTTAGTAGGCTATAATGTGTAGAGTCATTTCTGGATATATTATTCTGTTTCATTGGTGGATGTACCTATTTTTATATCAATACCATTGTGTTTTTGTCTCTGAAGGTCTGTAGTACATTTTGAAGTTGGATATTGTGATGGCTTAAGGATGGTTCTTTCTGATCAGATTTCCCTTGGGTATTTTACTGTCTTTTGTGATTCCATCTTCATTTTAGATTTAAAAAGACTACTTGAAGAATGTGTTGGTGTTTTGATGGGTGTCACACTGAATCTAGAAACCATTTTGAGTACAATAACTATTTTAACACTATTGCTGAACATGAGGGTGCTTTCCATTTTTATTTTTTAGGAAGTATTAGCTCAGAGATGTCTCTTTTAATAAGGCGACAGATACTGTGTCAGACCTTGGAGAAGGAGAGGACAGGGAAACACTGAGATAAGTTGTCCTTCAGGGGAAGATGTGTATTAATGCTGTAGATAATACCTAGTGGGGTTCTAAAGAGAGCCTTCAGGACCACTAATCAGAGTGGAATTTCTGAGGGAGGAGAAGTCCATTACACTGTAGTTCATAAGAAATCCATAGTAAGTGCTTGTGGTCACATTGCCACTGATTTCCATGTGACATGAGAGAAGCAATGCTGTGAAGGGGACCTTTGTAACTGTAGAGAGCCTTTCATCCATTTGCAGCCCTGGAGAGAGATGGGGGCGACTGGCCAGATTTGTTCAGAGTAGCAGCCTCTGAAATCTTTGCTTCTAATATTCTTATGCTACTAGACCTTGGTTATTTCCCTAGAGGCGCCATTTGCAAATATAGTCACATGATGGATTAAGGTCTCACTACACTATCTTTGTGGCGAGACACAGATATTCAGTCTTCAGCTCAGCACATGAAATCATCAACATTAATACCAGTAGACATTTGGGTTAAACCTTCTGGATGTGCAACATGTGTCTGGGATCCAGGTGACCAGGTGGCCTTTTGAGTGGACACTTGAGTCTGCAGCAAGAACCCAAGCCCCATGGAAAGTTTTCCTTGTATCCATGTATTGAGCTTAGTCTACACAGTGTTAATTCTCACTGTGCTTAGCCCCTCACCTCTACCACATTTACTCTAACTCTAAGGAAGATCGACTAACATGGACATGGCATGGGTCTTCTCTCTCCATCACTGCATATGCTAATGAAGTGGACCAAAGTCAACATCAATCTTGGTCCACTCCAGGCAGCTGGCAGATTCAGATGTCAGTGAAGGGTTTATATCCCCAAAGACATAATCTTAGTAATTTATTTTTTAATCTTAGTAATTCATTTGACACCCGAAGAAGGAAACCAAAGCCCATATGTAGTTGAACACATTAAGTCATCATGGTTGCTATGCAAGGTATGCTGAGTGGCTTATGCCAGGCCTTTAGATCTTTGTTCTCCAGCTTAACTTCAGGCAACAGGCAGAATTCCGGCCAAGCAAGAAGGAGTCTATTTCCTTGGTTAGTGTTGTGTTAATTTTTCCTGTGGAGACATGAATAAACATCTAATCACTCCAGATGGAGCACTGATCAAAATAGTGGCTCCATCAAAGTCCAGTTTGCTGAACCAGCATGTTAATTGAGCTGGTTCACAGAGCCATGGGTGCCGAGGGGGAGGGTCTCTTAAAGGAACGTAAGTGACCACCCAAATAGCTGCATCACCACAAAGTTATATCCTATTCTAATGAGGACCTCATGGAAGCTACTTCATGGACCCTTCTTTGGGTAATCTTCCATATCTTGTATACTATAACATTTCCCAACATTATTTGCAACTGGGGGTGGCACAGGACAAAGTGATGGCTGAAATCTCAGGTGAGGGTCTTTGTCATCTCTTCACTCCTACTAGAGATTATTGGTGACTGTTGTCATCACCATGACCAACACAACTCCCTGTGATCAATTAATTGCTGTGGCTAGTGTCCAAGTAATAACAACTCCAAAAATAGTGATGGGACAATCATACTACACCTGGTGGTAAAGTGTGACAGTGTTGGTGCAGAGTGGGGCCAGCTGGCTGAGGAGAGGCTCTGGAGTCATATTTAGGAAAGAGGACATGCATACCATGTATCTCAGTTGCATGGCCAAGCTTCTGTGCCTTGGGTTGTATTTGTTTGTGTCTTTGTTATTCATGTCTGCCAAACTCACCAGCTGCTGCTAATGCTGGCTTGAGGGACTCAGCCAATGTCAGCTGACATGGATGAGGTTGAAGAGACAGTTTTCAAAGAAAGCACGGCAACTGTCCCAGACTCTAAAATGAACAGCATCTGAATATCTTTCTAGGGTCACTTGACTTGATCTTTTTTTCTTTTTGCATTTCTCCCATTTTTGGTTACACTTTCTGGTTTTAAAAGAAGACATGGATTTCCATGTATAAACCCAAGAAGAAAGAAGTGTAGCAGAGCACTGCACTTCTTTTATTTTTTTTAAATTATTTTTTATTAATTTATTCATATTACATCTCAGTTATTAGCCGTTCCCTTGTATCTTTCTATTCCTTCCTCCCTCCCACTTTCCCCCTTCTCCCCTCCCCTATATCTGTGATTGAGGGAGACCTCCTCCCCCTATATGTGCTCTTAGAGTATCGAGTCTCTTCTTGGTAACTTGCTATTCTTCCTCTGAGTGCCACCAGGCCTCTTCATCCAGGGGACATGGTCAGAAAAGGGGCACCAGAGTCTGTGTGACAGTCAGATCTCACTCTCCATTCAACGGTGGAGAATATCATGTTCATCGGCTAGGACTGGGTAGAGGTTCGAAGTTTACTGCCTATATTCTCCTTGGCTGGTGCCTTAGTTTGAGAAGGATCCCAGGACCCAGATCTGCCTGTTATAAAGTTCTTCTTGTAGGTTTCCAGGACCCTATGGATCCTTCTATTTCCCCATTCTTCCATGCTACTCTCTCCTAAAGTCTCAGTAGGATGTCCTCTCTTCTGACCCACTTTCCTGGTAAGTAAAGTTTTTCATGGGATGTATTCCTTGGACTAGTGTCTCGATATAAGTGAGTATATACTGTTTGTCTCTTGAGCACTGCACTTCTAAGCCTTAAAACATCAACAAGTTAGTCTGAGAACTGCTAACAATGTAGATTCCTGAGTACCATTCCCAGAGACTCAGAACATGGGTCCCAGAGTTCAAAAGAATATCTTCCTTTCAGGATTCAGTGACAGGAAGCATGTCAAGGGCCACACCTGAGTCATTGCAAGTCAGTAGATACTAGGGTTTATATGAGTATATTCTAGAGGTCTGTGTGTAAAAAATGTCACTCCCTGGGGTTGTGCTAATAGAAGTGGCAATAACTGTGGGAGGTTCTTAGGTTATTAGTGATAGACCTTGAAGGGGATTGTGAGACTCTGGTCCCATATTCTCTCTATTGTCTGGTTAAAGATGTGACCACCAGTTATGGCATAAGTACCCAACACCCCCATTCTCCACCTTCGCAAAGGACCAAGCCGATATAGGCATGAACCTTTGAACTTACCTACTATGAGTCCACATAAACTTCTCTATTTCATTAGCCATAATGCTTTGTTATAGCAACAATGAACTGTATTTACCCCAGAAATAATACTCAGTAAAGTCCTCATTTTCTAGGGAAGGAAGCTGGGATCCTGTATTTTTAACATGCTACCAAAAGTCAGAACTTACCTTTGCCCTCATACTATGTTCCAAGGACACAGACTAAATGTGACTATTGTGTTAGGGTCCTATAGTGACGTGGTCAAAGATTTAGATCCAACCTCACCGCCTTTACTGTATGTTGCCAGCTTCTTCTAGTTCCCAGTTATTTGTGTCTCAAGTCTGAGGTGATGCTGAAATCAGATGTGACAGCAATATTCATAAATATCCAACCTATCATTTGACATGCCATTAATCTTCCGTGAATATAAGCTTCTTATTATGTTATTAACAATAAATCCTGATAATTCAATGCAAATTAGTCACAGACATTTGTTTTATAATCCCTGTCATCTTATTTCACTCATTTCATTTCCTTGAGGAGTGAGACAATGTGGCCATTTCTATCACATGATGCAACTGAAGATAAAAATATAGTCAGTTCCTTATCAAGCACCCACTCTACACAGTGTGTGATATAACACATCTTTCATAAGATTTTGCTGTGTCAACCAGCTTTCAAGACATCTGGATGAGAGAGACTAATTTGTTCCCTTTGACTCAAGTTGTTGGCCATTATATAGACAGAGCATATGTCCCTGAGGCAGTGTAGATACCGCACTAAGCCAAAATATCTCCCAGGGAAAATTTCAGCCCAGGCATGCTGTTTGACTTCATAGGAACAAGTGGCTTTGTGGATTGGGGTTGGTAGAATGATTTGACTTTTGGCTACTTACTGTGTTGTGTTGTCTATGTGGTCCTGATTTATGTGGTCACCCTCTGTCCTATCTATCCTTGTTCAGCTCATGTTTTAAGATTTTTTTTTTGTGGGGGAGCTGAAGAGATGGATCAGTGGTCACCAGCACTGACTACTCTCCTAGAGGACCAAGTTTGATTCCTAGCACCCACATGGTGGCTCATAGCCATCTCTAGGCTCAGGTGCTCTGACACCATCTGCCAGCCTTCATCTGTAACAGACACACACAGTGCACAAATACCACATGTAGGCACATGCTTAAACACATAATATCTATTGGAGAAAGCTAAGGCCTCAGGGGGAGGATGGTGTTTATTTGATGGAGAAATCATATGTCTAAATAGGTAAATCTGTAGTCTTGCCCAGCTAGTTCAAATCATTGCTCTACCACTAAACAGTTGAGTGAGCCTGGGTCACTCACCCTGAGTATTGGTTTCCTTACAGCACCACCAGTGGGGTTCCTATCTCTACTGTCAATCATCTAAGTTTCACGTGCTCTGTTCTAGGTAAAGGCGGTGGCAAGTACTGGTCCTTTCAGGTGAACCCTGATGCTTTGAGTCACCATTACCTGTCACTGCCACATGATATGTTGCCATAATATAAGTTCACATTTAAAACTTAACTCTCAATATAGGTTGATGGCGTTTGACTGAAGTCAACTTTTGAAAACTTTTAGTTTGTTTGGAAAATGTGGTGTCCATGCTATCTCTCAGTCATGTCTGGTAACTCTTGGGGAAATAGAGTGAGGTCTTTGTAGGTGACATAAATATATTGCAACTTGCAAATACAAAAGCACAACCATTTCAAACATGCTATTAGATTTCTTAGTAGGGTTGCTGTCTCCCTATTTTTCTGAGAAGCAACTAAGGAAAGGATGATAGACATCTTCCCCAAGGATAGCTGGCTCCTGAGTGGCACTATAGGATTTGAATCCAGGCACTCCTCTCTCACAGAATTTTCTGGGAAACAGTCTTTTGTTAGATCACACAATTCTGTCCCATAAGATAACTAAGTTTTGAACTAACAGAAGAGAAGACTCAATGACTGCAGCTAGCCCCAAGAGCACAAATGCTCCCAGCCCCTCTCTTCCTTTCACTTTTATTTGTGTGTTGGTGGTCACCTATGAAGGTAAATGTGTAGGCTAGAGGTTAAGTTTTAGTGGTTCCACCTTTTTGTTGTTATTGGGACATGTTCTATCAGTGAATCTGGAGCTTCTCATGTCAGACAGACTGGCTGGGTATCCAGCCCCAAGGATTTGCCTGTGTGTAGATCCCTCAACACCAGTTACAGATGTGTGTGCTGTGCCTGGTTTTTATGTGGTTGCTGGGGATTTGAGCCTAATGTCCCCATGTTTGTGCAGTGAACACCTTAAACTGTCTCATCAGCCCAGAAATGAATTTCTCTATGGGTAGTGACTGTTTCAATTAAAAATTAGATATTTATGTTTGATGCATACACATACCATTGGCACTGCAGTCTGATCACAGTGATCATCTGCTATCCTGATTATTTTGCAAACACCCTCATCAACATGAGAAGCCTTATAATTCTGACAGTGAGAGGACTGGTAATCTAGGCAATGAGCACAACTACCAAGTGTATCCGCATCTGTGGTTGAGGTCCAGCAGAAGTACCAGCACGTCTGCCCCAGCCCCTGCCTCAGGGCCTCGGGGTATAACTTGGTGGACTGATGGACCCATTCATTTGCTTTCAGGATCTTTTTTTAAATCCTCATTGGGCAGATCTCACTTCAATTTTTTGTGTTGTACATAAACATCTTCTGCTTGAATGAGTGGTTGATTGCTACCTTCCAGACTCAGGAAACTTGCATGCATAACTCCGGGACCATGTTGCTGTTCCTGCATGGCACACAGCTGGTCATGCTGACAGCCAGCAGGTGGAATGAGATTACATTTAGAAATATTCACTGGGGTTTCTACTCTGTAATGGGGCCATGATGCCTAGGGAAATATAGACATATGAAAGGAAAGACAGGAGCCAGGGGTGTGTCTCAATGGAAGGCTGTGTGCTCAGTACCTCCTTGGGTTCTGTGTTGTATACGAGCCTGTGGTATGCAGTGTGTACATGTGTATATGCATGTTGTGTGGCTAGAAGTCAACACTAGGTATCTTCCTCTTTTGCTCTCCACCTGTTATTTTGAGACAGAGTATGTTACTGTATCTTTAGGCTAGAGTGGCTGGCCAGCAATTCTCAGGGATCTGCTCATCTCACCCAACTCTCAAGCATCAGGGCTATAGAGATGATCCATCGCTCCATCATATCGGGTTTTTGTATGTGTGCTGGGAATCTGAATTCAGGTCCACATACTTGCTCAGCTAGCACTTTACCCACTCAGCATTCTCTACAGGCCCTTGTGTTATGAGATGGGTGGTATATTCATTTGGCAAAGTGACCTTTCCCCCCACCTCTCAAACCAAACTGGAACATATCTGCATTTTAAGATATATTTTGCCTCAAGTTCTTTAAAAAGCCCATAAGGGGAGAGGCCAAAACCACAATGAAAATCACAATATAATGAAGCCAGGGTCTTTGAGGATGTGGAGCCTTAATTAATGTGCATGTGTGATCATCAAAAACGTTCCTGGTGCCTTGGTTTCTGTTTCAGTGGGAAGAACCTAGTTTCAGCTTCAAGGATCTCAAACTATAAAGGGTCATTCCAACCACCAGGGGACATAGGCACTGAGATGTAGCTGCTGAGTCTCTGATTAAATTATATCTAATTCCTTGTCTACCAGTCTCACAAGGACACAGTGAGAACATGAATATCTATACGCCAGGAAGAAAGTCTCTATTAGGAATCAGCCCACCCTATCAGTATCTTGATCCTAGACCCCTTTCCTTTAGAAGAGCCTTGGTTTTAAGCCACCCAGCCTGTGGTATTTTATTATGGCATCCCAGGCTGTGTAGTTTAGTGTCTACAGCAGCTAATGTCACATGAAAGAACCTGGGGTAAGACATGGCTGATCTCTGAGCTGTGGCGATCCATGACCCCAATCAATACACTGTGTGTCCAGGGAGGTGAGGCTAAGCTCAGGTTCTAGAGTATATAGCAAGTGAAGCTAGATGGGAGACAACTGCGGCTGTTTGACCGAGAAATGGCCACTGATAGGTTTCAGTATACAAATGCTTGGTCCCCACTGGGTGGTGCTGTTTGAAGAGGTTTGGGATGTACAGTCTTGCTGGGGCAAGTAAATTACTAGGGTTGTGTTTGAGAGTAAAATGCTTACTAGCCTACTTAAAAGCTTGCCCTGTTTATAGTAGTTCCCCCCCCCCCACGTCTCTCTCTGAGATGTAACCTCCCAGTTCTCTGCTCCTGCTACCATGCCTACCTACAGCCATGCCATCCTGCCATGATGGACTCTCATCCCTCTGTAGCTGTAAGTTCAAGAAGCCTCTTCTTTGCCTTGGTGGTGGCATTTTATCACAGCAATAGAGAACTAGCTAATACAGTTGGTCCAGATGGACTTGACCTGGGTAGACGGTCACACCTCTGCTGCAGTCGGGTTGGAGGGGAAGAGAGGACAGTTCTTACTATCCTTTGAAGGCCATTCTTGATCTTGTTTGTGATTTTGTCTTTTAAGCTCTCCTCTCAGCCAAGCCCTGCTTTAACATAGCATGCTCAAGAGACACCATGATGGTTATGACTTTAAACTTATAGCCAGTGCCTTTCCATAGATAACTTGAATTCTCTTAATGGAATTTTTAAGGCCTGAGGTATGCATCTAGGAAAATGGGATTCTTTTTTGCTTGCCACCCAAGTTAAAGGTGGCTATTTTGTTTTCTAATGACTACTCAGCATGATATGAAACTATGATAATCTAAATAGAGATTCCTTTGTAAGCAATTTCCTATGTGGTCCATACTTTCTGAATCCTGTCTACCTGCCTGTCTGGGTACGAATGGTGCTATGCAACACATAGTTTGACTTGGATAGATGAGAGTGATTAATCCTGCATCCTTCATTTAGCATTTGTGTGGTTTTTCATCAGGCATGGGACCTCTTGGTATTCCAGCAACTGAGATATAAATGTGATCAGTATTAAGTGAGATGGAGCATGAAAAAGACAAGGTAGGCATATGGTGACAGCTGAAGATCTGTTATATTATCACAATCTGGACATGGCTGTTCAAAGTGTAGTTATTAACAATATGCAGCCCCTGTGACCTAGACTCCTAAATACATCAATTCACTCCCCATTTGAAGACTATAGTGTCATTGTGTACAGGGATACAGTGCAGTAGTGAGGATCCATGGCTAATCACAGCTTGTGTTCAGTAAGTGTCCATTCCCTTACTCTGTGTGTCACTTGCTCTTCTCATTGCTGTGACCGAACACCCAGCAAAGAGCAGTTTAAGGAAGAAAGGATTTATTCTCGCTTAAAAAGTGACAGACTATAGTTGATCATAGATTGGAATAGTAACAGGAGAACAGGAGCAGGGAGATGGGTGGCCTCACTGCATCCAAAGTCAGGGAACAGAATGAACATGGACTGGACATGGGATATGACATCTTATGGTCTACTCTTGTGTCACACTTCCCCCGGCAAGGCTCTACAACCTTCCCAAAGAGCACCACCAACTGAGGACAACATTCAGTCACATGAGCTTATGTGGAACATTTCACATTCAAACCAAAGCACCCCTTATTGTGGGCAGATGTTGTCCATACCTTTGAAGCCATTATACTGGCCTCCCTTTACCCACTCAGAATGGGGAAGGAAGAATCCACATTATCAAGACAGTTTCTAGGTGCTGAGTGGTGGCTCAGCAGTTGCTGCTCTTGCAGAGGACCCAAGTTCGAGTCCCAGAACTCACAATCACAACTGTTTGTAACTCCTTTCAGGGAATCTTACATCATCTCCTGGCCTCTGCAGGCACACATAGGTAAGTACACAGACACACATGTAGGCAGAACACCATACACATAAAATATCATAATATTTAAAAATAATGTTGAACATGATACCTGTGTGACATGTTTGTAAGTTATGTTTTAAAGTTACTAATGTTCTAGTCACTGCTAAGTCAAAGTGATATTGCCAAAACATAGCAAATACAGGTTCATAGTATCGTCTCTTGATTCAATCTAGGGACCCGAAGTAGCCCTTGTGTCCTTTTAAATACCTCAGTTTAAGAGTTTTAACCAGGAAGTCAAAAACCCACCCTGAATGTGGGCAATATCAACCCGTGGGATGGGGGTCCTAAAATAAAGAGGAAAATGCAAGCTGAGCATCACTGTCCATCCCTTTCTACATTCTGACTGCAGGGGCGATTTGACAAGCTGCTTGGTTGTGGCACCAACATGCCTTCCCAGCCACGAGGGACTGAGCTCTTTAGTTTGTTGTTGCCAAGAATTTTGTCACAGCAAAAAGAGAAAAGTAGATGACAGAAAGGGCAACCTAGAATGAGCTGTAGCTCCTGTCCTTAAAGCATCCATAAATTATCAGGAACAAGAATGTGAAAGCACGAACAGAAATGGGAATACTTGATCCTGTGTCTCAGTTATTTAATATTTTAAGTCTGAAGTGACTATTCTGTGTCCAGTGAACTATTTTTCAGCTGGACCCCAACACTAGCTCAGAAAACAATTCTTCCACAGCTTTCCTAGGTTCCTATTCTTACTGTCTGCCTTCCACCTGTACATGGAGTAAGCCTCTGTTGTATACACACATAAGATTCTGAAGTTCTTTTTCCTTACACTGATCTATTTGGCCACCATTGTATTCTGAGTGCTAAGCAGTTTGACCTACAGTAGGTGTTCGGTACAAGATGGCAACTCATTGGCTGTATTCTTCAGATCAGGACCAGCCACACTGAATAGTAGGCTTCTTTAGAATTGCAGCTGGTTTCAGCAGGCATTGGTTGTATCCTTGTAGATGAAATGGTCAAAGAAAAGGTTTGTGCCCAGTAGGGGGAGCTCCATCCCTCAGAAGTTTCCTGTGCCTTCTGGGAAACCTACGTTGAGATTTGCACCAATTTTTATCTTCTTAGAAAATGGAAGGAGCTGGGAGGTGGTGGCACACGCCTTTAATCCTAGCACTCGGGAGGCAGAGGCAGGCAGATCGCTGTTAATTCAAGACCAGCCTGGTCTACAAAGCTAGTCCAGGACAGCCAAGGCTACACAGAGAAACCCTGTCTTGGAAAACCAAAAAACCAAGGGAAAAAAAAAAAAAAAAGAAAGAAAAGAAAAGAAAAGAAAATGGAAGGGATCTTGGGGAGATATGAGAGGGATAGGAGGGAAGAGGGACAAGGAGGCAATGATGTAATTGTATCTTAATGAAAATTTAGAAATATTAGTGGGGGGGGGGGGGAGAGAGAGAGAGAGAGAGAGAGAGAGAGAGAGAGAGAGAGAGAGAGAGAGAGACAGACAGACAGACAGACAGACAGACAGACAGACAGACAGACAGAGGCTGCTACTGAGGAACCATGATGTGCTATTTTAGTGTTAACTAATTATTTTTTATAATTAGAATGTGTAGATTGAAACGGTAATAAAATACCCATAATGAGCAATAAGCACCTATGGCAGCATCATAGACCTCATCATCTCCAGGCAGAGTGTGCTGTGCATCATAGGATATGTGTATGTTCATCTGAGCAGCAGTCTCTCTCACTTGTATCCTTATTGGCACAAGTAAGTGAACAACATGTAGGCTATGACACTGCAGATCTATAACGTAACTTGGTGGCGGGAATTTTATGCTCCATTATAGTCCAGCAGGGCTATTATTGTATCTGTAGTTGGCCTAACTGAAATGCTATTGATTGACACATGGCTAGTGACTGAGCACTTTCTGAATACCCATGCTCTTTCTGTTTTCCTTCTTACAGCTTTGCTCTGTTACCTCCCCAAATTATGCCAACCCCTCATCCATGAGGAGGGCATTTCTTTTTTTCTGCCAGATGCACTGGCTGTTCAAATGATCAATGCACTAATCAGAATCTGCTCAGTGATATCAACCATATTTAGAATCCAGTTTCTGCTTCAGTATTGTGTACTGCTGCACAATAAGCTTCCAGCACCTGGGAGTCCTGTTCCTCTGAGCTTTCCTTAGGTCTCTCATTGCAGGGACTGGGCGCCCTTGTGTTATTTAATTGTCGCCGTCATTTGGCTTTGATTGTAGATCAGGAGAGTGAGTTGGGCCAGGAATAGACAAGTGTATGTTTGACTGAAGGCAGAGTAGGAAGGAAGCAAACCCAACTCAGTTCCATTTGCAGCTCTTCTGAATCCTCTTCACTCTTCAGGCAGCCCAACCTCTATGTGCTCAGCGAGTTCCGTTACCTCCTTCTGGATTGGCCCCACCCAAACTGCACCTAGATGTAGTGTCTGCTCACTAAGAAGTAATAAAGACCAAAATAAAGCACATTGCTCTGGGAGGTTAGTTGTTCAGAAGAAAAACAGAGCCAAACGTGGTGGCTCATACCTGTAGTCCAAGCACTTGAGAGGCTGAGGCAGGAGGATTGCTATAAGTTGAGGCTAGCAAGCAAACAAACAAACATACGAAAAAGCAAAAAAACCAAAAAAACAAAAAACAAACAAACAAAAAAAACTTGTTGGGAGGCCAAGTGTCTTCTTATTCAGTGTTTTATTGCTATGAAAGAGACACCAAGACTAAGGCAACTCTTATAAAGGAAAACATTTATTTGGGGCTGGCTCACAGTTCAGAGGTTTAGTCCATTATCATCATGGCTGGGATCAGGTAGTGCTAGAGAAAGAGTGGACAATTCTACTTCTAGATTAACAGGCAGCAGCAAGTGAACTGAGCCACTAGGCCCAGCCTGAGCACACAAGACCTCAAAGCCCACCTCCTAGTGACACACTTCTTCCAACAAAACCACATGTACTCCAACAGGGCCACACCTCCAAATAGTGCCACTCCCTATAGACCAAGCCTTCACCAAGTGAGCCTATGAGGGTGTTCCTATTCAAACCACCACACCAAGGTACAAGGATCTCAAGTTCAAGAGACAGTGAAGTCAGCTCAAGGACAGGCTGTGTTACATAGTAAGACTCTGTCTCAACAAAAGGCAGGAGACACTATCAGTAGAACAAAGCGACAGCCTAGAGAATGGGAAAAGATCTTCACCAACTCTTCATCTGACAAAGGTTTAATATCCAAAATATATAAAGAACTCAAGAAATTAAACACCAAAAAACCAAACAACCCAATTGCGAAATGGGGCTTGGAACTTAACAGAGAATTCTCAACAGAGGAATATCAAATGGCTGAGAAACACTTAAAGAAATGCTCATCCTCGTTAGTCATCAGAGAAATGCAAATCAAACTGACACTGAGATTCCATCTTACACCCATCAGAATGGCTAAGATCAAAAACTCAAATGACATCACATGTTTGTGAAGATGTGGAGAAAGAGGAACACTCCTTCATTGCTGGTGGGAATGCAAACTAGTACAACTACTTTGGAAAGCTATCTGGCGCTTTCTCAGAAAAATGGGAATAGGGCTTCCTCAAGACCCAGCTATCCCACTCCTTGGAATATACCCAGAAAATGCCCTACCACACAACAGGGACATATGCTCAACCATGTTCATAGCTGCTTTATACATAATAGCCAGAACATGGAAACAGCCTAAGTGTCTCTCAGAAGAAGAATGGACTAAAAAACTGTGGTACATTTACACGATGGAATACTACTCAGCTATTAAAAACAAGGAATTCCCGAAATTTGTGGACAAATGGATTGATCTAGAAGTTATCATAATGAGTGAGTTCACCCAGAAGCAAAAAGAGACAAACGGTATATACTCACTTATATCAAAACACTAGTCCAAGGGATACGTACCATGAAAAACTTTACTTACAAAAAAAAGTGGGTCAGAAGAGAGGACATCCTATTGAGACTCTAGGCGAGAGTAGCATGGAAGAATGGGGAAATAGTAGGACCCATAGGGTTCTGGAAACCTACAATAAGAACTTTATAACAGGCAGATCTGGGTCCTAGGGTCCTCCTCAAACTAAGGCACCAGCCAAGGAGAATATAGGCAGTAAGCTTCGAACCCCTACAAGGACCTAGCCGACGATCATGATATTCTCCACCGTTGAGTGAAGAGTGAGATCTGACTCTCACACAAACTCTGGTGCCCCGTTTCTGACCACGTCCCCTGGATGGGGAGGCCTGGCAGCACTCAGAGGAAGGATAGCAATTTACCAAGGTGAGACTCGAAATTCTAAGAGCATATATAGGGGGAGGAGGTCTCCCTCAATCACAGACATAGGGGAGGGGAGAAGGGGGGAAGTGGGAGGGAGGGAAGAATGGGAGGAAATAGAAGAAGGGCTAGCAATCGAGATGTAATATGAATAAACTAATAAAATTTAAAAAAAATGTAAAAAAAAAAAAAAAAACCAAAAGGACAGAACCAAATGGGAGAAGGAGTCAACCCAATCAGGTTTGTAATCAATAGGAAAGCCCATGAGAGCAGTCAGTGCAGGGACGCAAAACTGGTCAAAATGTGGAAGGAAAAGTACTGAGTGCTCAGCCTAGATCAGACATTCTTATCAAGCCCTCCCCCCATCCCCCCATTGGTGAAGAGGAGGTGGGAACAATGTAAGAGCCTGAGGATTGGGATGAGTGCTGTGAAACGCTGTCCTATGGACATGACTTGGGTTTTGCACTCATGAACTCACCCAACTGTGGCTACGAGCAGAAGATCTGCACAAGACCCTATCAGCTCAAATTCTTGTAAAGATGGGGTCCGCCCTTTCTGAAGAGCTATTAGCAATTGATAGCTCTAAGGACGGGAGAATATTCTTTGAAGATATGGCCATTGGTAGGTTTCCCATATTCTTGTGGCTGGCCCCTCATCCATGCACTTATGATCAGCAGCACTAACTGGACTTAATGGGTTTTTAAAAAGCAAAAGCAAAGTTAGGAGAAGGGAGTGTTGGGAAAAATTGAAGAGGGAAAATAGGAGGTGTATATGATCAGTTGTTATTATATACATGCATGGAAATTTCAAAGAATAAGAACAAAAAAGAACACCAAAATGGAAAAATAAAAATGAAAGGGACAAAGGAAGGGAAGATGGAAAGAAGATGAAAAAGGAGGAGGAGGAGGAGGACAGACAGGAAGGAAGAAAGGTTGCTCATGGCTGGGCCTGGCACCTAGATATTCTCCCATTACAAATCAATGCTGAATTTTAATGCATGAACTGATGAACTAATAAACTGCTTAACACTTTTCACGTTTCCTGATCTTGACAAACTGTCCATTCACCCATTTAAAACTCTCTGAAGGCATATGAAAAAATGAAAGGAATGCTGTGTGAGATAGCAAGTTCATGAACAAATTGAATAATGGAAATAGCCTTAGGGATCATAAGACGAGGGTGATGAGGCTAATATTGGTTGCAAGTTCTGTTCTCTTAATGGTGTTTGTCCATTAAGAAGAACTGAGACATTTTGTTTTGCTTTAGTTGAAAGTGATTAGTAATGTCTACCAGGGGTCTGGTAATGGATACAAATGCACACTAATAGAGGTTTTGTAATCCTGAGTAGTCTATTGGGCTATCTTTTCACAGAGGAAAAGAACCACCCTGTCTTCTAAGTTATGTAGAAAATTAGTGGCAAGGAACAGCCTGGCCGTCAGATGTCCTGACTCAGCTAAATTGCTTATTCTCATCGTGTCATCCACTTCCATGCTTGGCTCTTCTTGTTCAAGCCTCCTGGGGGAAGTGGGTGGGTACAGAAAATCAAGAGGGAGACTCCCAAGAAAGGGTGGCAGTAACGTGGGCACTGATTGTGTGGAGTCAGCTTTGCCTGAGGGTATCTTCATGCATGAATTTGAAGCTAGCCTGGGCTATATAGTGAAACTATATACGTATGGTTCTGACTATCTGGATCCTGGAGAAGGTAAGAGTGAAGGCTATGCAGAAGAGAAGAGAAAGTGAGTCAGTGGAAATTGGAATGATTAGATAAAAGAGCAGAAGCGAGGATTGGGTTGGGTATAAATGTGTTGGGTGTAGGATGGGGAAGCCCGAGGACATGAGGACCCCTTCTGCATTTGGCTCTCCAGGGTATATGTGTGTCAGTATGTTTCATTGTGTAGGCTAGGCTGTGAGGGTTCGTCCAGAGCCTGCATGAACACAGAGGCAGTGTTGGTCCCTTACATTTTCTCTTGTCCACCTGGATTACTGACAACTGCTTTGCCAAAGTTGACCCAGGCACTGGCTCACTGAGGCAGAAGTGGGAAATATTGTCTCTACTGTGCCTCCACGAGAGATGTGTTCAGCTGATTTCTTAGTATTTTTTTGTTTGTTGAGGTGGCTTATGCCACCCCCCAATTCTTCCACCTATCTAATATCTGTGTTTCTGTCAGTCCATCTATTTGTGTTGGTGTTACATATGTGTATGCTATGTGTGGATGTACACCCCTTTGTGCATGTCAGGGCCAGAAGATGAGGTTGGTGTCCTGCTCTGTCATTCTCCACCTTTTCTTCTGTCAGACTCTGGAGCTAGGCTAATGGTTGGTGAGACTCAGGGGTCCTTCTGCCTCTGCCTTCCATAGCTCCTGATGCTGTGGCCATGATTAGCTTTTTATGAGGATGCTGTTGACTTGAAGTCAGGACCTCATGCTTGTGATGTAAGCTTTTTTATCCTCTCAGCTATCACCTAAATTGTCCTTATTTATAATTCACATAATCATATTTTGATACATATATATGTTGAATGGCTAAATCAACTTAACCTATGCATTGCTTCCCATAGTTTCTAATTTGTTTTTAACTAGGAGGTACACTTCAAATCAGTTCCCTTACCATGCATTATTGATGATTGTCCTGAAAACTTGAGTTATCAGAGCTAACTCTGTGTTTATTTTTTCCCATCTTATATTTTTGAATAATTTATACCATGGCTTGCCTCTTGGAGACCATGCATACAGCAAATAGAAAAAGATGCACAAGGAAGAGGAAATATCTCCTCTCAAAGCTCAAGGTTCAGAGCCCTTAAGATGAACTGTCTTGAGTCATGAATCCAAATATTCAATGTCTTAGAGGTGCAGCCACAAATCCATGTAACTACTTTGCAGAATAGAATCAATTGAAGAACTTTGAGATTCTAACTATTCAAACTCGGCTTGAATGACTTGGCACCTGCCTTTGATGAATCAATTGTGATGTCATTGAATTCTCTATCTGGCAGATAATGAGCTGATAAAGGATCTTTTCGGACCAGTGCCCTTCTGGGTTATCAGGAAGGCCCAGGTTACCTCATTAGTCTGTGGTAGGTCAGTAGCTGTGTATTGTATAGAGGGGTGGCATGTTGCCAATGGGCTCCCAGTGTTGAGATGGCCTCTGCTGATGGAATATTGATCTCAGGTCTCTTGGCAACAATGGAATTCAGGAGTGAGCAATAATAAAACAAGCTTCTATTTCGTTTGTTGGGTAGCTGCCATCCTGTTAACTCTTCTTTGTATGTAACGTGGCCCTCCAAGTCCCAGGAGAAACATGTGTTGTCTTCCTTATAAAATGGATCTTGATGGAACTAGGGAAAAATATGGTGAGAGAGAAACAGCAGAGGCAATCCATTTGTTACCACCAGTGTTTTGTGACCATCATTAGAAATAGAAGCACTTCAAACACTGAGAACTGGAAAGATAGCACTGTTGGGGAGGGCTTGCCTTACAAGCAGGAAGACATAGCTTTGATCCCCAGAACACATGTAATAAAAGCCAAGTGTAGTAGGATGTTTCTTGTTATCCTAGTCCTGGTGGTTCGGGCAGGGGGGATGGGCATCACAGACTAGCTTCCTATAGCCAGTGATGGATTATATTTCCAAAATTAAAAAATAAGTGTATATGGTACCTGAAGTTTCCTCTGGTCTTTACCCATGTGCACATATGTATCCAAGCACAAATACAGACACAAGCAAGCAAATAAAATTTTTAAAAAAGGACTCAAAGCACAGATGCTTTTCAAGCCATCTTGTAATTGAGCCTTCCTACACAGGCTCCTAACAGTGGTGAGATAGTGTGGATGGTAGCGTGTAGAAGAGGTACAGTTTCCACTGCTCATGTCTCTGTTACCCTGAGGTGGGATGGGCTGTGCAAATTAAAAGGCAGCTAGCTTCTCTGGTTTCCTGGAGTACTTTCAATTAAGCTGTTTCCAGAAGCCACTGCACAGATGTTGTTTTACTTGGTTTCACAGGGTAACTTACAATCCTTTGTTGCACAGGAGATGAGAACAGGAGCCAGTGAGCTTTCCTTATTACCCTTCTGGTACTTTCTTAATGGGCCTGCTTTACTTCAGTCATGTTTTCTTAGGTACAGGGCCACAGGAGCACTTTCCCCTGCTGAGACCTACGTTCAGCCCATTAGTTCTACCCATTTTTGATAGAAGGTATATAAGCGAAACCATGTGGAATTTTTTTTTTAATTCTTAAAAGCCAGTCCTCAAAGAAGATCCACAGTGACTAATTAATTCTGTTTTATGTCATTAGGCATGTGTCTGTGCTTTATATGATATCACTGAACACACACACACACACACACACACACACACACACACACACACACACGATGCAGAGAGAGAAAGGAAGGCCAGGGGGCAGAAGACACATTTAAAGTCCCCTCTTTAGTGACCTACTTAGTCTAGCTAAGATATTACCACTCAAGATGGTGTCACTACTGGAGACTTTAGATGCTTTCAACATCTAAACCTCGGAAGAACAGTTTAGATTCAAGCTGAGCAGTGGTTTCCCAGTGAATCGATCCATGGTGAGAACCTTATCCAGGCTTCCGCATGCTCATCTCTGGGAAGATTCCCAGCTACACTTACACTTTAACCTTGTAGGAGAGAAAAAATATTCTTAAAAATAGTAACCCTATATTATTATTATTATTATTATTATTATTATTATTATTATTATTATTATTAATCATTGGTTGTTATTTTTGAGACTGGGTCTCACTATATAGCTCTTGCTCCCTTGGTACTCACTATGTACACCAGACTGGTCTTGAACTCACAAAGATCTGCCTGCCTATGTCTCCAAAGTGCTTAGATTAATGGCATATGCCACCACATCTACCTGAAAAAAAAATTATTCTTTTCATGATTCCCCCTCTGTAAGTAAGACTGGTGTAGAAATGAGGACCTGAGCTCAGGTCCTCATGACTGTGTGGCAAGCACCTTGCCTACTGAGCCATATCCTCAGGCCCTTGTACCTCTTTTTATACACATATTAAATAGTACATTTAGTGTCGTGCATCTTGCTGGTATTGTTAAGTCTAGTCACTCCTCTGATGCAATAGTCATCTCTACCCAAAGAGGTGCGAAGGTGGTAGAAATGCCTGAAAGCATTGCCAAGCAATGTCAAGTACAAACCTGAAGTCTTCCTGAGGGTTGGCCAATGTGAGCTATGTCAGCATCACAGAATTCCACGATAAATTACAGTTGTACCTCATGAGAATCACTTCACTGGTCCCTTTTCATCATTATCATTCTTGCTTTACTTAAATGTCATCTCCTCAGGATAAGCCTTCCTGACTATTCTTTCGAAAGTGGCTTTTCCAACAATCCCAATCAGAAAGACGATCATAGCTTCAAACACAGTTTCCTGCGGTGAATACTGCAGAAACAAAATCGATTTTTGTTTTTTAGGTCTTGCAAATATGAACACAGCTGATAACACAGAAGAGACTTTTCATCAAAGAGCTTGTCCTCGGCTGCCTTGCACAGCCAGCAGCATGCTAGTTGGCCCCCAAGGCCTGTGAAGAGAGTCTCAGGGTCTCACTCTTTTTTTTTTTTTTTTTTTTTTCCCCTGGCTCCTGTGCGTAGTTCAGGCTCCGGGGAAACATCTGTTAAATACAGCAGAGAACCCGGGCAACTTCAACATGAATCCAGGCTGGGAATTTGAATGTGTTCTCACCTTAACCCTCTGAGGTTCAGCGCTGTCCCCTGGGAAAATGTAATACACTCAGGAAATCTCTCAGAGGCAACCAGTAAGGAAGCCGCTGCGGGTGCAGCTTGTGTCCTAGTCTTTTCCGGGGCTTTATCTCAAAGGTTGTAAAATACCAGATGTGCTATACTGTGATTCAGCACAGAACAAGCTCTCAAGGGAAGAAAAATGAGCGAACAGCAACTTCTCCTTCCGCGTGGTTCCCATGGCTGCAGTTACTGTGGAATCTGGCCAGCTTTGTGCAGCACACTGGGGTTAGCCATGCACTTGCTTTGTGTCTGAAAAAAAGGTCTCCGATTTTCCCCAGCGCTTCCAGCAGGGCCAGGAGGTGTGTTATTTAGACTTTTGTTAGGGTACCAGATGCCTGAGAGAAACAGTTTCCAAGAGGAAACGTTTATTTTGGCTCGCTGCCAGAGAGGTCTCAGTACATGGCTGCATGGCTTGCTTGTATCAAATGCTGAGTCTCACAGAAGAAGAATGGCAGATCAAAGCTGCTCAGCTCATGCTACACAGGATTCGGAAAGCAATGAGGACGCCACATGGAAGCAGAAATTTCCCTTAGAGTTTCTCCCTTAAAGACCCACTTATTGCTGGGCGTGGTGGTGCACGCCTTTAATCCCAGTACTTGGGAGGCAGAGGCTGGTAGGTCGCTGTGAGTTCGAGGACAGCCTGATCTACAGAGCGAGTCCAGGACAGCCAAAGCTACACAGAGAAACCCTGTCTCGAAAAACAAAAAACAAAAACAAAACAAAAAGAGACCCACTTATTCCAGATAAGACACCATCTCTCCGGATAGTGCCATCAGCTGAGCAACATGCCTTCAGCTTATGGATCTGTAGAGGACATTTTAGGTCAACACCTACCAATGGTTTTTCATTGAACTGATCCAGGGCAAGAACCTTATCTGGGCTTCTTTTTACACACACACACACACACACACACACACACACACACACACACACACACACACACAATCTCTGGGATGATTCCTAGTCATACTTGATTTAGATCCTGTCAGAGAGAAAATGATTCTTGGCACAGTTCCCGTCCGTAAGCAAAATTTATCAAAGAAAAGTTGCCGTAAACCTTTAATCCAGTTACTGCTCCATTGGCCTAACTGGGCTTGAACTGAAGGCCTCACAGGTGCTAGGCAAGCTCACTGCCGGTGAGCACCCGCAGCCTTTGTCATTCCCCAGGGCAGTATCTTCATATTCCCCTCATTTCTCCCTCATATCCTCTCTACTAGTATCTGCTTCAAGTGATTTAAAATTTCTATGCAACTCTGAAACAACTGAGATACTTTCCAGCACATGTTGAGTATTACTAGTGGACCATCTCAAACATTGTTTTTTTTTTTTCACCACAGTTGAAACTTTGTTGACTGTGTTTAAGTAGAAGGCCTTTTCAGAAAGTCGCAGCTCTGGCTTATGGTTACTGAGTTCTACAGTGATTTTTTTTTCATGTCCCCGGGAAATTGTTTTTTTATATTGCCAATAATTGATATGAATGAAAACAATCCTCTCAGCTACCAAGAAAAAAATACCAAAGCAAAGCAAAGCAAACTGAAACAACAACAGCAGCAACACCCATGTAAGCAGGACATAATGTATGTGAAGTCCTCGGGGTGGTGCCGGCACATGTAGAAAGTGCTAGTGAGAGGCTTTGCGTCACTGGAGATCTCTTCAGGAGGACTGTGAAGTAGCCTTCTGCTCCTTGACTTTCTGGCTCTTAAGCAAGCAATTTAGTTGTTTTCATACCCTCTGCCATTGTCATTTAGAGATCCCGTCAAAGGTCCAAGGCAGTGAGTCTGTCTGACCTTGGAGTAGAACTTCTAACACCATGAACTACAATACACTCTTTCTCTTTATAAGTTAACTGTCTCAAATGTTTTGATATAGTAATGTAAAGCCAACTGATGCATGGATTCCTGATCTCTGCATCGTACCTGCTGTGGGACTCTAATAGAAAGAGACACATTGCTAAATATTTTGCACATTGTCTTTCAGAAAAATTTTTGCCTTTATTTCCAAGACAATAAGCAAATTGAGTGAAATGGTTTCTAAACTGCTCATAATATTAGATGATCCTAAATTACTCTAATCCTCCCTGCTGGAGAAAGAATATATTATTTTAATTCATTATGATGGCCATAATTTGGAGGCTCAATCCTTGCAAGAAAGGAAACAATTAAGACTGTGCAAAACAAAGCCAAATAAGATGGTTAAGTGGCGAGCAGAAGTGGCATGCGTGAGGACCTAGGCACTGTTGGACCCTGGCCACATGTGTGACAGACAGCTCTGTCAGACACATCCTTCATGGGCCCTGAGTGCACATATGTATCTGCTCGGTTTAAAGATTTATTTTTATATTTAAAAATTATATGTATGTGCATGTGTCTGAATGTGGCAATGTGAATGTGATTGTAGGTACCCCTGGGGCCCAGAAGAGAGAGTTAAGTTCCCTGGAGCTGGAGGTACAGGCAGTTGTGAGTTGTGCAGTGTGGGTATTGAGAATCAAACTGGAGTCCTCTGCATGAGCAGTTAACCACTGGGTCATCTCTCTAACCCAATGTGCCCATTTTCTAAAGCTTGTCTATTTAAATCAAGTGTGTGTGTGTGTGTGTGTGTGTGTATGTGTGTTTGTGTTCATTCACATGTGTATTCAGAAGTCAGAGGTCAACCTCAGGTGTCCTACTCAGGAACTGTCTGCTGTGTTTTCTGAGACAGAGACTCTCAGGGGCCTGGAGCTCAACAATTAGGCTACAGTGGTTGGTTAGGGAGAGTCCCCTGTCCCCAGCTCCTCAGCACTGAAATGACAGGCCTGGCTTTTGTTTCATATGGGTTCTGTGGCTCTGACTCTGGTCCTCATGCTTGCATAGCAAGCCCTTTACCACTGGGGCCATTTCCCCAGTTCCTGCTCTTACAAATTTAAGTCAATAGTTCCCGAAGGATTTTGGAAGAGTACAGGATTGGACTTCCTGTTTGCAGGCAAGCTAGATGGTGAGAGGAAGCAGAGACCTGAGCTTTCAATCTTTTCCTTCCATCCTTAAGAAGACTGGGTCCCAGGTAATGGAAAGGGGTTCGTCCTGCAGACAATAGAACAGGCTTGTGACAGTCCATACAAGGTGTGGCGTGTTCAGAGTCAGCTGGAGGTCAAGACAGTGGATGCTGGATGCTGCTCTGTCATTGCGCATCAGGAGGGGACCATTGCAGTTGGCAAAGAAGAAAGAACTATAGCCTGAGAGGTGACGGAAAGGCTACAGCTGCGGAGAAAGGATGAACCTGCAAGAAACCGGAGGCCGGACACCTTTCAGAGACTATTATAGAAGAGAGTGAAGGTTCAGAGTAGAGTCTGGAAACATGTAATTCTGTTGCTTACTAACAATACATGAGAGAGGAAAGGGAGGAGGGAGAAGGCACAGAGAACAGAGGGGAAAGAGGCAAGGGAGGGAAAAGTCTACAATGTTTTCAAGACTCCTACCTTTGTTGAACATTTGTGTCCTAGCCCGTCAACCTTGCTGCTTTGCATGCAAGCATAGCACATGTGAAGCTGCCTGTTGCCCAGGGAACACACGTATCATGGTTTCTCATTCACCCTGTAAAAAGGCAATCTGCAGAACTGGGCTAAAGTGTAGACTGGCTTCCTGGCCTCTCATTCCCGTCATGGCACCTGAGCTTGGTTTCTCCTCTCTTCATTTGCCTGACTTAGTGCTTATTAAACAAAGAAGTCTGGGAGTCCTTCCCTCGTGCTAGGCATTGTCTGGAGAATAGAGAGATAATGGGGAACAAGGCAAACATCACTTCCTGTGCTCACGGAGCTGCCTTCTCTTGCCCCGTTGGAGTCTCCAGCTTCTGAATTTTGCATTGTTGTTGTTGTTGTTGTTGTTTGACAGAAGAGGAAAACAATCATTTCCATCCACCACTCTATTTTCCTTAGAAGCCATCAAGAGCTAATCCTACTGAAGAAGAAATCCCAACCTGTCACTTTTCTTTGGATGGTTCCCGAAGAGCCTCATTTATCACAGTCAGGACCCAGTGACCCTCTGTAGACTCTGATGATCATAACTATGCAGCATTGGTCCAGAGTCCCCACAAAGAACACAGTTGAATTTGTGGTAGCTTATTTCTGCCATAGGAGGTGAGATTTCTTTTCCCATTGGGTTGAGAGTTGTCTTTCATTTCTTCTTCCACTCAATTAGGAAAGCATTTTGCTTTGGTTGAAAGATGTTTTCATTTTAAAAAGTGCTCAGTTTTCAAATAGCCTTTGAGTGTAGGGCCAACCTGGGTCCCAGAGGTTGCCTGTTCTGAACGACGGGGGATTAGTGAATTTGCCAAAAGCAGGGAGGGCATGGGAACCCAGGAGTGGCATTCCTGTGTCTTCATACTTTGTATCCCCAACCCCTAGGATGCTTTGTAGGATTATGAACTGAGGGGCTTCTCAATGTCTCTGAAGTCTGATGAACTTTGAGAGCAGTTTTCTCTCTCCCTTAATGTATCTCTGGAAAGTTCCATCTCATTTCTTGCTTTAATGAGGACATTCTTTATGCCTAAATAAAACCCCTGCTGTTAGAACTCAAGGCTATTACCTCCTTTGCTGCTCTGGGCTAGGATTCCAGTGAAGGAGGAGCTCATACCTACAGGATGCTCAGGACTACCACCTACCTGGAGGGAGCCCTCCCCCACCTCCCATGACTCACAGCTTCCTCCACTGGATGGAAGCTATCTTTCCCATTCTAGCATCTCTAGGAGCCTACATCATATCACTGTGATGGGAATACTAATGAAATTTATGTTGGTTCACTGCAATTCAACACACATTTGCTACACATTACTAGCCATAGACTTGGAAACAAATAAAAGGATAATGTAATCTGCATGTTAGGCCAGGACAGAAATCTATATAGCCAAAGAGAAATGTGTAAAGCCAGCAGCAGAATGGAGGTAATATGTACATCAGGGCTCTAAGGCTGAGTGGACTTGCCAAGGGGATCATAGACAAATGGCAATGCAGGCAGAGAGAATACAAACCAGTGCTCAGGTCTGTGGCAGTGCTGCAACAGGCAGTGATGTGGGTTGGTGCACAAGGTGCACCGTCGGCTCCATTGTAGTTGTTGCTACAGAGACAGGGCCGAAAACATAGACCCAGGGCCTGGGCTCTGAATTGGTATATGATTTTTATATTTAAAGAAAAACCAGAAGTTTTTAGGCAGTTGAAACATGGAATTGATTCTGGCTTTAGAAATAGCTTTTTGATGCCAACTGTGGAGGACAGTTACAGAAATAGAAGACTGGAAGCCAGAAACTCATTGGTGTGGTTTCCTTCAAACTGACTTGACCAGTGAGATGGCGTGCCCTGGTCTGCAACTTGAGTCTGAATCTCTTTCTTGAATGCCAGTCTCTTTTATTCACCTGTCTGCTTGCTGTCTCTTTTTAGGTGTCTATGAGAGCTCTCAAACACAGCGTGTCCTGGATGGAAGTCCTCACCTTCCCTTCCTCCCGCCTGTTCCAACCCCCAGCCCTTCTTCATCTCACTCATTAGCAACTCACTCCTTGGAGTTGTTCAGAACAAACCCTTGGAGTTGCCTTTGAGTTTTGTCTTTTAGACCATCCCTCCGTTAATTTACCTGATCATAAATTTTTTTCTCCCATTTGCCCCTCTTTTCTCTCATTAGCTCCCTCCCAACCCCTAGTTTTCTGCAGACACTGTGCGTAGGGAAGCCTTCCTTCAGATTTCTTTTCTAGTTATATGTGCTCCTGCTGCCACTGCCCCCACCAGAGATCCCTTCTTCAACCAGCTGACAGCCTTATTCACCCTCTCCTTGTGAGGGACTCTGAGCCTGTTCCTTGCTACATCTAACCCTGAGATCTGCCTCTCAGGAAGCTCTTCCATTGACCCAACTCTTTATATTTTCCTTGTAACATGCTGTATATAATTCTCCAGCTGTGTATAATACTTGTATGTATTTTATCACTGCCCATTGTCTGTTTCTGCATGCTCAAATGCATACCTGAAAGGATGAGGTTCTTGGTTGACTCATTACTGTATCTCAGATCACCTCAGAGAGTGCCTGACATGACTCAATGCATAAGACCATAAGTGAATTACATCAATTACTTCCCTTATTGCTGGGACCAGTATCTGACAAAAGCAATGGAAGGAAGGAGAGTTCTCTTTTGCTTACAGTTTGCGAGGATCATCCACTATGGCAGGGAAGACAGGGTAGCAGGGGCATGAGGCAGCTGATCCATAGTCAGGAAGCAGAGAGCAATAGCTATCAGTACTCAGCTAAGTCTCCTTTTTTCATTCTGTTTGGGACCCTATACCATAGAACGGAGCCGCCCACATGTAGGATGAGTGTCCCATTTCAACTAACCTAAGCTAGACGCTCCCTCACATACATGCCAAGAGGTTCATATCCTAGGTGATTTTAGATCTTGTTAAGATCACAAACAATATTACCCATCATAAACAGCTTGCTGGAAAGGATGACAGACGACAGATGTAGGTAGATGGTTTACATCTATACATCCTACTGAGTGGGTGGGGAAAAGAGAAGAATAGGGAATAACTCTGTGGCCTGGCTTGGCCTGTTGCCTTACCTGACATGAGAAGGGTGAAGAAGAAATGATTCTGAGGGGGAATTTATGAGTTCCACTTGGGTCGTGTTGAGTCTCCCATGTTTCTACAACATCAAAGATCAGGTGCTCAACATTGATGCTTTCCTTAACAAAAAACCTGGGTTGAAGTAAAAAGATTGGTGGTCACTAACTGTGTGGTGAATGAGGTCTCCGACAGAGGCAGCACTGTAACTGTGGAGAAAGACACATGAAGGACATTCACCCTTATGGACATGCCTAGAGAAAGTCACCATGTGCCTACAAGGCAGACTTACTCTGGTTGCAGTTTTCTCCTTTTGGCATCATGCATGGGCATATAGTATCACTGTTGGGTAAAGAGACAAATGTGTGAGGAGAATAAAGTAGTCAGAACTGATTTCGTCACATGGTCTTGGTGTCGTTTCGGATTGCTTCCTCTGTCTCTTGCTTTCCATTTATCTTCATTCATTCCCAGATTCTTGAATCTCTCCTTCTGCATCTTCCCCAGTCTTTGGGAAGATTTCTGTACCTACATGTCAAATTATCTTGGAGAGATAGCTTGGTAGTTAATATTGTTTCTGGTCTTATAGATGACCTGAGTTTGGTTTCTAGTACCAGTGTTAGGTGATTCGCAACTTCCTCTAACTATTGTTACAGGGTATTTGATGCCATTTTCTGGCTTCCACAAGCACCCACACTCACATGTGCACACCCCTCCCCCGAAACAAAGACATCATTAAATATAAAATCTTAAAATAGTTGGTTTATAGAAAAATCTTTGGTCTCAAATAAATAAAAGAATAAGTGGGTTAAATTGTGGGTTGTGGTCTATATGTAATGCCATAATTGAATGTGGGGGATCATGAGAAATCGGCAGTGTTAAAAGGTTTCTGAGTGGGTAATGACCAAAAATTAAGTCAGGGTCAAACATGTTAAGGATCCGAGGTGTTTCTGGCATAGATCAGCTTCTCATGTTAGATCAAAACCTTCACTGAAACTTTAGTTCTGAACACACAATGTGTGTGCTTTTGCACTGTGCATGTAATACCACACAACACAAAGAAACCCTGCTTCAAACTTCTCCACTCAGAGGTGGGACTGTTGTATATTATGAATTGTCCTGTATTTACTGTACATGCAATGTTTTCTACTCTTATAGAAACAGAGGTTTAATTATGAAAGACAAAACTGTTTCATACGTTCCTACTATCATTCCATAACATGTAAGTATCAAATTCGTCTAACTTTAGACTGTATTGTGTTAGACAAACAAGCACATCTATCTATAATGATTTTTTTGTCTTTAACAAATGGTAAAATTACATATACCAAAGGCTTGCTTTAAAATACATTTGTTTCTGCATTACTATCAGAGTTTTGTCCACTTATTCTTTTATTTATTTATTTATTATTAAATTTTTTATTTATTTTATAACCTGGTCACAGGTTTCTTCCCTTCTTGCCTCCCAGTGCCTGCTTCCCCCCATCTTTACCTCCATCCACTTCTCCTCTGTTTATCTTCAGAAAAGCGCTGCATGTCAACCAGCCATGGCATTTTAATGTACACTTAATTTTTAAAAAAACACGCATTTTAATTTTAATTATGTGTGTGCATCACTTGTGTGTTAGTATGGCTGTTAGTGTGCAGGCAGCTGTGGAGCCCAGAAGAGAGGATGTCAAATACCCTGGAGCTGGGATTGCACCCAGTTGGGGGTTCCTAGGCCCTCTCTACAGCTCCTTTGGATACCTGTGTTATACAGCAGTCACTGCAGAGTTGTCTGAAAGTGTCTTGTGGGCACAGGGGTCATGAGTGGAAAAAGTTTAAGAAGCACCGATCTAGAGCATTAAGGCACATTGGCAATTGCTTTCTTCACTGGGTTGCAATAAACAATTCTGCATACATCATTTGCACTGCACATCCCGTGAGCGCTCTGAGACAATTTGCTGCAAGGTTTCCGATTGCAATTTCTCAAAACAGTCAGAGATCTGTTAAATGCTTTTTGCATCTTTGTGTGAGGTGAGGTGATGGTGCTTCTTTAAGCAAATGACTCTTCAAGGAAATTCAAAGAGCTGTTTTCTTTTACATGCCCATTCTTACTGTTTTTGTTTGTTCGTAAGAAATTCCTTTGGGTTGGGGGCTGGGGACGTGGCCCTTGCTGCACAAGCATGAAGGCCTAAATTAAAACCTTCAACACCCACATGATGAACTGGGTGTGGCTTGTGTGCACACGTCTATCTCCAGTACAGGGCGAGAAAGAGATTGGAGGGTCATTGCAACTCACTGGCTTAGCTCAGCTCAGCTCAGCTCAATATTGAGTGACAGATCTAGTCTCAGAGGAATGAGCTGGAAGATGATTGAGCAGGACACCTGTTTTCCTCCTCTAGCCTCTCTGTAGTCACATCTACACAAATATCTATACGTGTCTAACAAACACAATACCCATATATACATACACACTAAAATACCTTAGGGAAAATGTAGCAAGCACATTATATATGTATGTACATATGTATGTATATATTTATGTATGTATATATATGTATATATGTGTGTAAGCATATACAATGCTGTATTTATATGCATATATATGAGCTTTATATGTATGTGTATGTATATGTAATATATACATACATACAAGGTTTAGAAACAGTTGCTGATTGGAAGACCTGTTTGGACTTGCATTTAATAGTCATCTTTGCTCTGATAAATGCCTTCATCTGCATCTTAAGACTATTGGAAGCTCCTGCGGAACCTGTGTGCCCGCTCAAGTCAGCCAGAACCTTTTGAGACAGTAATTTTAAAGACAGAATTGAATTGATTTCTTTACTTGCTCTGTAGATGGGAAGAAGATATTAGGGATGGGTTTTTTTTTTCTCCTCTCTTAAAGAAGATTTTCATGACACAGAGACTGTTAAACAATGCTGTGGCTAAACGAGCCACACCTTTGACTTGCCTTCTCTAACATCTCTCTTGCTTTATTAGATGTCTTCCATGTATGCACTGCTGCTGCCATGGGCCCCTGCTTTTCTAGTATAGATATAATTGGTAAAGACAATGCCCTATGATTAGGTCTATCTTAAGATGACTACAGTGGTAGTGAAAGTGACTGTGATGTCATTCTGGCTAGCGTATCCATTACTGAGACAATACCATGTAACAAAGCACTTCAAACTTACTAACTTAAAATAGCACTCACTGGTCCTTGTTTTTCTGCCAGCAGGTTGCCGTGGGGACCTGTTTTCTGGGATAGGATGGGTGGCTGTGCTACACAGTGCTGATGTAGCTGGGCTCCATCCTTCCCTGCTGGTTAGGCTTCTGCATTCCTCTTGAAGTCTGGACAAAAGGAACAGTAGCTATGTGAGGAAAAAATGAAAGTTCTCTTGGTGATGATGGATGCAGAAGATGGCCTGTCAGTCCAGATTTTCCAAGATACTGAACTATTTGAATATACATTTAAAAAAAATTTTTTTATTAATTTATTCTTGTTACATCTCAATGTTTATCCCATCCCTTGTATCCTCCCATTCTTCCCTCCCTCCTATTTTCCCATTATTCCCCTTCCCTATGACTGTTCCTGAGGGGGATTACCTCCTCCTGTATATGCTTATAGGGTATCAAGTTTCTTCTTGGCAACCTGCTGTCCTTCCTCTGAGTGCCACCAGGTCTCCCCCTCCAGGGGACATGGTCAAATGTGAGGCACCAGAGTATGTGAGAAAGTCATATCCCACTCTCCACTCAACTGTGGAGAATGTTCTGACCATTGACTAGATCTGGGTAGGGGTTTAAAGTTTACTGCCTGTATTGTCCTTGGCTGGTGCCTTAGTTTGAGTGGGACCCCTGGGCCCAAATCTGCCTATCATAATGTTTTACTTGTAGGTTTCTAGGACCCTCTGGATCCTTCTACTTTGCTATTCTCCCATGCTTCTCTCATTTAGAGTCCAAGAGAAGATTCATTACATTGAATCACCTGATGGCTGAGGATGGTTAGTCCAATACTGACCATGTGGGTGAAGAGTTTGTGAAGCCAGAAATAGATCATCCCAAGAAGCTGGGAGCCTCAGAATGAGAGATTAATGGTACAGCCCAATATTAGGAACCTTGTGTTGTATCTCTGTCTCAAGGCTGCAAGTGTCAGAGCCCAAAGGCTGATGCACCCATCCTCAGAGCATGTCTTTCCCAATCAGTCTTTTCTCCAACACTCTTCTTACAGACTCCCAGAAATATGCTTAACAGCTCTTTGGGGCTCCTCAATCCAGGGAAGTAGATACCCCAAATTAAGAACCACAGAAAGGATATTAGAGTTTGGATGTCAAGTCTGTTGGTGTGCTTTTAGATGAAACGCATTACATGGCCAAGCCAAAAATAACAAAAACCTAGCCTGTCCATTATGAAAACAAAAGAAGTCAGATGGACAATCCAAATGCCTATCTCAAACGCCTCAGTATAAAAACCTGACAGGCAAGGAAAGGATGGAGATGACATTTAGCCTTATTTAATTATGCTTTCGTGTATGCATGCATATATCGAAATATTGTATTGTGTCCCATAATACACACAATTATACCTTTTCTATTAAAAATGATATTAGTCATTTTGTCTATCTTACAACAGAAGGGGTATGTACTTGCACAACAGTACTTTATTTTGCCACAAATCTTTCATAATAAAGGTGTGTTTAGGGTCTATATTCTCTTGCTTGTATATTCAACTAGAACTTACATCACTCCTACTATGTGTTAGGCACTGTGCTGAACACTGGGGCTACAATAGCTCACAAACAGAAGAATTTAGGAGATGTCAATTTTGGGATCCTGGTGAAAGGATCTGATCTGATATGCTGGAGATTTACAATCTAGATCATATGTCTCTGAAAGGTGGTATATTTAAAGGTTTTTTTGAGGGGAAGGGGTGGGATTTCTTCATAAGGATGTGAAACTTGGTGGGCAATCGAATTATTCAGGCAAGACTTTCAGGTGTACAGGAAATATGCATATATGAAGACATGAGCTTAGAGAACACTCAGCACATGTATGTTAAGACACCTTTCTTAATCAGAGCTGACTCTGACATGGACTCAGTTGCCTGCTTTTTGATCACTTTTCCCTGGCAGGCCTACCTTGGAGGCCACAGAGGAAGAGGATCCCCTCAGTCCTGATACGACTTGATATGCTAGGGTGTAAGAGGGGGCCCTCCTTCTCTGAGGAGTAGGGGAGGGGGGATAGGAGAAACATGGAGAATTGCTGGGAGGAGAGGGGTGGGGCTAATAACCAGGGTGTAAAGTGAATAATTAATAAAAATAAAAATTAAAAATTAAAAAAAGAAAAATTTTCTGTGCTAGATAAATTGGTACCATGCTAGAGACAACGCAGCAGCATCAGGATTCTGAAACCCACAGAGAGAGGAGGCTGTTACTCTAGAGAATCCAAGGATTTGGTTCATTTAAGCCAGTGGAATAAACGGCTCAAAGTGCTTCCAGAACTGATGGAAATACTACACAAGATAAGTGCATGGGAAGAATGAGTACACATGTGTTGGTGTCAACTGCAGTATGTATTTGATGGGGTTATGTGATCATGATTGTTAAGGGTTATTTTGTTTTTAATTACATGCATGTGTTTAAGTTTGTGAATGTGGCTGCCTGTAGAAGGCAGAAGGTGTTAGATCTCAGGGAGCCAGAGTCATAGGCAATTATGGGATGCCCAACTTGGGTGCTGGAAACTGAACTCAAGTCCTCTGCCAGGGCAGTATGTGCTCTGAATTGCTGTGCAATTGGTAAGGCCCCTAACTCTGATTTTTGTCAGGTCATGATTGATATTTAAAGGTCATTTCAAACTGATTCATATGCATGCTTCTGGTGGTTGCTGATTATGTTTCACAAGAAAGGAGTCAATCCAGCTGGACAGATGTATCTTGCACAAGTGAGGATCAAAGTGTTAAGACCTGCTATGAGGAGGAGAGCTTTGTTAGAGAACCAAGAGACTGCAGAGTGACATAATTAATGAGCTGGGAAGTGAGTTTCCATTATGCCTCTTGGCAAAGAGATGAGTATCTGTGTGTGTTATCCAGGGCAGCAACAGTCATCAGAAATGTGACACCCAGATATGCCATAAGGAAGAAAGCGTTTATTTGGATCCAAGATTCCAGTAGGAGAGTCGATAATGTTGGGGTAGGCATCGGGGCAGGCAGCCAGAGCAGGAAGCTCAGAGACCACTGCAGGCTCTTCCTCTTAGAAGCCAGGGGAGGAAGTTCTCTCAACAGGAATGAGAGGGTAACCGAGGATAGCTACAAAGTTGGAGCCAGGCAAGCATCCAAGAGTGCTTTCAGTGGCTTATATTATATTTCTGCAGTTTTGCCTCATTTGGGATTTCTTCTAAGTGCTTAATTATTGATTTTTGTTTTATCTTGCATCCTGAAACACTTGTATTCTGCACCTTTGCTCCATATTGCTCTGAGCATCTGTGCTTTTGTTTCCTCCATGTTCAAATATAGGAGCTATTGTGTCGTTTGTACCTTAATGAAGGCATGAAGTATCTGAGGGCAGAATCAACCCAGCACAGTATAGAAGAGGTAGTTAAATTGTAACATCACCTAATATTCTCTACCCCCTCAACCAAAGACTTATCAGCCATTCTTCACTTCGGTAGAATTTTTGGAGCTTATTCAAGCCTCAGCTCAACATGATGCACTTCATCAATGATCCCCATAAGAGTTTTCCTCTCTTTAGACCCCAGATTCAAATGTGCCAAAGTTTGTTATATTATTATTTCCTCTACCATACCCCAAGTTTGAGTAGATAATTAGCTATCTCCAAAAATTTTAGAGTCTCTGTAAAAAACAAATTTATGCTTTGAGGGCTACTGACTAAATGTTTTGTAACATTATCAGAAGATTGGACCATTGCCATCATGGTTGAAATGAGTTCTTCGGCAGGTTCTACCTGATAGAAGGAACCCCAACAGAGAAAGGGGGAGAAAAAGGCAGGGGAGGGGCCTTCCTTGCTTTCACACACATACTATTCTTTATGTTTAGAAATCCTGCCTTCATTTGGCCTTTTATATAGAGAGTTTTTTCCATTATCAGTAAGGCCCTTGTATGACCAAAATCAGGTGTCATATGACTCTGTTTTGGATTCCACAGATGCCATGTGACTCTGTAGTAAGAAAAATGGTACCACTAATGAACCCATTCACCACTGCTTCCTGAGAGGTATTTTTGATTTGCATAAAAGCCTTTGTGTTTCTTGTAAGCGAATGTATCAAAAGGAATATAATTTACAATTAATGTTATCTGCACTCCCAAGAAGTGCTGTTTTGTTTGCTTACAAAACTTGGGAGCAACCTCATCTTTCTGACTTAAATCTTTGCATGGTTTCAGTCAAACTGGTTTCCTTAAAATGTCCCCAAAGCATCCCACACTCTTATCTAAGATATATCCATGTCCTGCTGTGACTTGTGGCTGCATTTAGCCATTCAAACAAAAAGAATATGTCATAGTATAAAAATGGAAAGACAATACCAAAAAGCACTGTGGTGCTTGGTTTATTAACTCAGGAAAGCACAAGAATAAGCTGTGCAGTAGATCAAGGTGACAGTACTACAGGTCAAAGACAGGTAGGGGTAGTGACCAAACACCAAGCTAGTCTACCCAGGACACTGGATGGTGAGTCTTTGTCTTGAGCCTGAAATAACTTTGGCTGGTTTTTCATCAACTGGCAGTAAAAATAGGGGAAGGCTATTTCAGACAAAGAGGTAGACAATAGGACTGGGGTGCTCTTTCATCATGTGAGATAATGAACAGATGTGAAACTTGCTGATGTGATCACCCCATATCTACCTCAGCAGAGCCAAAGGACATGGCAGGACCCCAATAGAGAAAGGACAGGTTAGCTACTGCGTGCAGCCAAGATCTGAAAGGACAGTTAATGTATCCCGAGTGTGCTCAGATAAAGGTCCCCAGTGATAGATTTTTGAGGACAAAGTAGGAAAATGTCACTGTGGAATTGTATGCTACAAAATGTCTTTTTGATACCCACTTTTGGAGTCCTCAAGGACTGAGTCCAGGTCTACATTTGTGACGCAGAGACCCCAGGTGTTTCAAAGAAGCTTCCTGGGGTTGTCAGAGCATCTTGGTGCTGGAGGCCAGTCTACCTCCCCCAGGCACGTCACTGTCAGGTCTCATTTCAAGGACTGTTCCAGATTCCAGCCTCTGCCTTTCAGCTTTGAGCATCCACAAGTCCACTGTGGCCATTGACTCACTGGGGGACATTAACCACTGAGCTATTAATCCATATGAGGCTTTTGAAAATGCATGAATTTATATGGGAAAACTGGACCCCCAGAGAGATTAAATATTCATGTTTCCTCAGTTAGCACAGTTTAAAATCTCTGGTGTATTTGCATTAAAAAAAAAGAAACAGATATTCACAGAGTGTCTGCTATGTACCAGACATACAGGAAACCGTCCTGGTTGCTAGGATCTCATGTAAATAAAACTGACCTGAAAGCCATCGCTATCTGTGACTCCTGATGGCATACAGGTTTCTGGTCCCATTTGTCTCTGAGAAATCTAAGTGTGCTCAGTTTATATGTAAGGGACTAAAAGTCTTGCTTTATCACACAGGTGTGAGCTAGGTTACTACCATTTCTATCCAGCTAACTTTCTACTGCATTTTGTGGCTAATGAGTCCCTTACTTTGATATTTGAGGTCTCTCTAATATAGTCCCAGTTGACACTTTGGCCCCCATCGCACCTGTACTGGTCAAGCTCCTTGTACTCAGCCTGTGATTCACCCCAATACAAGCACATCTTGCCCTTAAGTCTTCATACATACGACAGAGGAAATATGGAAATGTAATCTGGTATATTTTAGGGTGCTGCTCATTCTTTTAGATCAACTTCCATTTTTTTTTCATCTGAATAAGCTGTGCCTTGAGACTCATCCCTCAAGATCTACATGTGATTCCCAGAATGATTATTAATCAGACAAACAAACACCACCAAATGCTGGCTAGCATGTGGAAAGGGGACCCCTATAGACAGCTGGTGGGAATATCAGTTAACTCAGCCCCTATAGAATTGGTATGCAGATTTCTTAGCAAACTAAGGAGAGGGTGACTGAATGATGTACCTCTATCCCTGGACCTCAGCCAGCACAGTGCAAAGACCCCTAGACACACATGTTTAATCCAGAATTATTCACAGTAGCTAAATGAGAGAATCAACGTAGGTGCCCATCAACAGAAGAATTAATGAAGAAAAAATGGTTTATGTACTCAATGAAAATTTATTCATCTTTAAAAAAAACTAAAGTTATTGATCATATAAAATGAAATGTCAGAATTAGAAAGACAAATACCATCATTTCTCTTATATGTGTATCCTAGATTTTATGTTTATATTTGTATTTACTTATATGTGACATGAAAATAGGCAGGAAAATATCTAGGAAAAGACTGGGAAAAGTGGTAGGGGATAAAGAATGGAGGAGAAAGGGTGAAAATGTTCAAAGTGCATAATACAGTTGAATTAAAATGTGTCTATGAAGCCGGGCATGGCGGCACACTCAGGAGGGAAGGTAGGCAGATCTCTGTGAGTTCAAGGCCAGCCTCGTCTACAAAGGGAGTCCAAGACAGCCAAGGCTACAGGCTACACAGAGATACCCTGTCTCAAAAACAAACAAAAAAATGTGTTTATGATACCTCCAGAAGGTTTTTTAAAAAAATTTTTTTTGTACAGGATTGTTTAGCTATGATGGGTTTTTTGTTTTTTCCATGTGAAGTTGAGAATTGTGTTTGCAAGGTCTATAAAAATTGTGTTGGAATTTTCATGGAAAGTTGAATCTGTAGATTGCTTTTGGTAGGATGGCCATTTTTGCTATGTTAATCCTTCTGATCCATGTGCATGGGAGATCTTTGCATCTTCTGATATCTTCTTCAACTTCTTCAAAGGCTTGAAGTTATTGACATACAAGTCTCTTACTTGCTTGGTTAGAGTTGCACCAAGATATTTTATATTATTTGTGGCTGATGTGAAGGGTGGTGTTTTCCTAATTTCTTTTGCAACTTGTTTATTGTTTGTATATAGGAGGGCTACTGACGTTTTTTGAGTTAATTTTGTGTCCAGCTACTTCACTGAATGTGTTTACCAGGAGTTCCCTCATAGCATTTTTGTGTCAGTTATGTATCCTATTCCATCACCTGTGAATAACGATACGTTGACTTCTTCCTTTCCAGTTTATATCCCTTTGATCTCTTTTAGCTGTCTTATTTCTTAGCTAAAACTTCAAGTTCTATATTGAATAGATAAGGAGAGAGTGCAGAGTGGACAGCCTTGTCTTGTCCCTGATTTTAGTGGAGTTGCTTTAAGTTTCTCTCCATTTAATTTGGTGTTGGCTATTGGCTTGCTGTATATTATCTTTATTATGTTTAGGTATGTACTTTGTGACTCTGATCTCAGGAGCCTAGCCTAGCTGTTATCAGAGAGGCTTCACCTGGCAACTAATTGAAACAGATGCAGAGACTGGACTGACTAACATTAGGCAGAGCTTCAGGAGTCCTGCAGAAGAGGGGGAGGAAGGATTGTAGGAGCCAGAGGAGTCAAGGACACCACAAGAAAACCTACATCATCAATTAACCTGGGCCTATGCGGAAGATGCATGAGGCAAAACTAGGCCCTCCGAACATAGACAACAGTTGTGTGGCTTGGTCTTTATGTGGGACTCCTAAAGCAGGAGCGGGTCTGGCCTACTCTGTGGCTGCTTTTGGGACCCTTTCCCCTCTACTGGGATGCATCATTTAGCGTCAATATGAGAAGGCAGGTCTAGGCTTACTGAAACTTGATATGCCAAGGCTGCTTGATGTCCATGGGAGGCCTGCCCTTTTCTGAAGAGGAAGGGAAGAGGAGCTGATTTAGAGGGGGAAGGGAGGTAAAGGGGAAGTACTGGGAGAAGAGGAGGGAGGGGACAGCAGATGGGATGTAAAGCAATTAATTAATTAATTAATTAAGAGAGAAGAACAAAACCTTTAACAACATAAGCATAACTGTGTCTGTCACCTTAATTTGTAAATCTGTAAGTCTGCAAGAATCTAGACTTTTCTCTTTCAGGCAAAACCAAAAAGGGAATAAAGTTAGCTTCTCTGAGAGCAGCTTCTTCCACTCAGAGGTCTGAGGGCTTGTCTATTGCTCTGTCTAGTGTAGGCCCTGCATATACCTGCTTCCAGTCTATGGCTTCAAATTTTCTTTAATAATAGTCTTTGTCAAACAGAATTTTTAAATTTGTAATCTTCTCTCATAATTATCATCTTTTAAATTTTGCCTAAGGAAGCTTCCTGACTAAAAATAAATAAATAAGATGTTTATGAAGACCATCACCATGTACAACAACTGTATGCCAATTTTAAGAAAGAGGAAGCCATTCTTAGCAAAACAACTGTGGTGTGTGTCAGAATAGGCTTCCGGATGGCTTAGCCTTTTGCTTGAAGAGGGCTGGGATGGACTGCATCCCCTGGAATGGGATGTGAGCCTATTTCTACAGCCACATCCTTCCTTTTCTGTGGCTTCAGTGTTCCTCACCGGCACAGGTCAGGCAGAGTCCTAGAAGGGAGAGCAGCATTGCCTGCAATATCTTGATTATTTATTTAAGTGGGAGAGGAAGAAATCCCTAAAGGCACGATGCTGAGTGTTATTTTGTGTTTCTGTTTATTGAATGTTCTGATTAGCGCATCTTTATAAAGTGCCTCTTGAGCTAATTAAATTAACTTGCATTGAAACTTGCACCTATTTTCACATGCTGCTCAAATGGAAATGCCTTGTACTTAAGAATGTAAGTTTCATCAAGGGGTGGGGAAAAAAACCCACCCCTATCTCTTTGAGTGGGGCCTACGGAGAATGGAGTTTCTCTGGGTGGGAAAATGCTCTCCCTGTGTCTGGGGTCACTTTCATACCTCCCCAGATACAGCAAAGAAGGGGGCATACGCATTCATGCCATCTTTGGGGATTGATAACTGTACAGCCTACCCTTTGACTGTAATCCTCAAACTCAATCACCAAGGCCTAGATCCTGTCTAGCACATGGATTTGAACTTGCCACAGCACCTCTGTCCTGATGGACTCGAGCTAACAGAATGCTACTTTAGGCAGGATTCTGAGTTGCTTTTGGTGCTTAGTGAGGTAGTGTGGAATGTCAGTACCATCTACCATGGAATCTGGGCAGGAACTCAGTCCCTGCCCTTACCCAGAGCTCCAAGTGTCTACAAAGCCCTGGAGCTTTCACAGAATACTGCATTACACATTGGGTATTGGAACATACACATAATATATGTTGTCTATTTGTGCTGTTATGCTAATATGTACATACATTTGTCATGTGCTCCCCATTTCATGGTGCAATCACCTCCTGGTAAACTCACCGTGAGTGGGAAGCCATCTGAAGTCAAATTCATTCACTGCACTTAAAGGAGCAACCTTTGTAGTTTAGCCCCCTGCCCCCTGCCATGTGCTAGTCATCCAACACAATGTCTATTGCAACATAAAGTATGAATAGTTCATGTGATTTGTGGAGTACCTCTGTCCCCCAAAAGCTGGGAAGTTTGTAATTCAGAATTTGGAATCTGGTTTCTTTTTAAGTGTATATAAACAATAAAAGCATTATACCATCAGAAAGCTGAAAAATTGTATATCAAACCGTCAGCTTGTGGGCCGTCTATGTTTGTTTTATCAGAACAACAAAAAGAGAGGAATCTGAGTAATGTTAATATTCTCTATAGCCATTGTATTAATCAGGCTTCTCTAAAGGAACAGGATCAATAGGATGAATATATATATATATATATATATATATATATATATATATATATATATATATATATATTCATATATATGAATATTCACAGACATACATATACAAAGAATTATTAGCTCACCTTATGCTAAAATAATAACAGTTATGTTGTAGCTGATGGGCTGAGAGCCTGAGTATTGCTTTGTTTTTGAAGCTGGGTGAGTTAGTTCCAATCTGGTGCTGAAGATCTAGAAGGTTCCTGGGGAGTCACTAGCCCTTAATCTACAATGGGAGCCTGGCAATACTGGTTCTGATATAAGTGAAGGACTAAGGAACAGCCACAGGGCAAGTCAACTTGGTATAAGAGGCCAATCTAGCAATAAGGAAGGCCAACCGAGCAAGAGGGAAATAAGCTTTATTTTGCCAAGTCCTTCTTAATCTGGGATGCTACCAGACCCACACTTGGGGTGGGTGTCCAACATCAGTGAAAGCAATCAGGACAATTCTTTAGTTGAGAATCCCTATTCAGGTTATCCTAAATTGTGGCAAGTTGACATTTGAACTAACCATCACAGCCATCTCCTGACTGACTAGCTCTTCTCAGGACTGATCTATTTATCAGCTAAACCCCATTAACATTAACTATGGCATATTGCTCAGTTACTCTGTGCAGTTTCCTCATCCATCAAGCGAAGATAAGAAAGAGACTCCTCTCACAGGGCTAGCATTCGAATTGCATGAACTATGGATGTTACTCATCCCAGAGCCTAGGGCAGAACTTAGGGGCTATCTTAGCTATTTTGATATTAAAACTTTCCTGCCTCTTTAAGCACTCACTACTGGCCATCCATGCACTTCCTGCAGAAGCTGCCTGTTGATCTCCAAGGTTGTCCATCAGCAAGTGGAGAAGACAGTATATTAATTTTTAAATTATTTTTCATATCAGCATGGCTGGAATTTCCAGGCTATGGAAGCCCCATGGAAGAGGCTGCTTTGATGACAAAGAGACCAAGTGAAAGAACATACCAAGGCAGGTCTAAGGCCTGCAAGATGAAATTAGCCAATTTTCCCTGTTTATCATCGTACTGATGGAATGTAGTTATTAAATGCATATATGCACACAAAAATATGTACACTTGTGTGTATGACTATATATGATGTGTGTGTGTGTGTGTGTGTGTGTGCCCATTTAATATAACTCATGCAGTTTTCTTGAGTTTTGGCACAGGGTCTTTCTTACTTTAATCTTGTCTTTAAAAAGTAGCAAGAGATTATGGGAAAGGTAAAGGCTCAAATGTCAGAGAGAACTGAGTTTGAATCATGGTCCTGCTATGAGCTGTCTGTGACACCAGAAGCAATCAGTCAACTGCACCATGCTCTGTTTCCTCTACTAGCTGTCCCCAGCCTGTTACCAGTTTCTGCACAGAGATGGCTTAGAGCTTACTGATTAGGCCAGGATATACTTCAAAATGGCTGTCTCAAGGGACTGTAAACTTCCGATGTGACCTTAGAATTCTCAAATGAGAAATTAACTTTTTATAGCTTGTGTCAAATAGAATGCACTTGTAGACTCTGAACATCCAAATACCTGTATAAGTCTGTGTGGTGACTTTGGTTCAATCATTCCCAACTCACGACAGTGTTCTGTTGCTTATACAACATTTACTTGGTGACTAACAGACCCTGACACAGCCACAGCCGCTGGAAATGGTGAGAGTCATGAAGCCAGCACAACTGCTTGACACAGTCTCAGCAAAGCTGAGCCCAGTGCTTACAATCACTGTCCTTCTGTCTGTAACTTTTGGGTTTGGGCTCTGCATGTTGCATTCTTGGGGATTGTTTTGCATTATGATTCAATTTATGTCTTTTCCAGAGAAAAATTATTTCTGATTACATTAAGGAAAATCCTAAAATTAACTTCATTTGGCCACTATTTGGAAGTCTTCCTTATGCCCTGGAGATCACTAAGCACAGATCAGTACATAGCTAGGTGAGGCCATTGCTCCGGCCACCTTCTTAGGGTACTAGCCCCTGAGCTAAGTCAAACAGCATAATTGATACAGGGTAAACAGAGAGAATTGGCAAACCCTGTCTGGCCAAGAGAAAAGGTTACAGATTCAAGGTGTCTTTTTGTTGTTGTTGTTGTTGTTGTTATAGTGTTAGAGCTCTCTGAAAATGTAGTTTAAATAAAGATAGGAGGTCACACAGGAGTACAACCCCGGAGCAATAAAATTTAGTAAATCAGATAGATTGAGTAAAATAAACTTTTCCTACTTTGTAGCATAGATGATATAAATAGTAAATGGAGTTAGATATTAGCATTTGCTGTTTATAAAAAGATTGGTTCAGATATTTTTCAGTTTGTCTGTAGTACTTTCAAAAAGCAAACACTGGGAGCCTACAAGCAGCCTGTCATATAATAAATGCGCTTGCTTTGGAGGAGACATTCTTTAGAGTCTTTAAATTGGAGTTACAGGGCTAATAAGAATAAAATCTCTTCTGTTTATATTTTTCTAATTGTAACTGATCTGGTAACCCTGGACATATAATGAAAAATCAAGCACAGATTCTGTACCACTTGGATAATCAATAATCTATCTTTGTTCTGTGAAACTTGTATAAAGAAAGAAGCACCTGATTGGTAGTAAGTCAGAGCCACAGAAGTGGCCTGATTGCTAGGGAGTCAGAGCTGTTAAGTTTCCCTGACCATCACCTGATTCCCTCTCCTCGCCTACTCCTTATCTCCTCTTGGCCACAGAGGTGCCATCAGACACGGATTAGCTGGTCTGAGCAACCCACAGATGCCCCCGCAACAGGCGAGCTCATCGGAATAGAGATTGTAAGACTCCATTATACCCATTTATATGTTTCCAGTTTGATTCTAGCTCTGCAACTTGGTAGCTTCGGGGCCATAGTCTCTCTAGCCCTCTGTTTATTCATCTGTCCAATCAAAAGGAAAAGGCATTCTTCATGGGGTTGTGGGGGAGACCAGCTATTGTTTGTCCCACAGCGACTGCTCCTTCTTTGTTGTTTATGGTTCGTGTTACTGTTCTTTACAGCCCAAGTATCATCTCTGTGTGGTAGGAGACCCTCTAAGCTGTATTTCAGGAACCTTCCTACTGTGCTGTACTGCTCTCAGAACAGTGGATGGTGGGCCTTTGGTCTCCGGTGATGGCTCTTATTATCTAGGGAAGAATTTGCAGGGGACCAAATTTAAGGCATCAGTGGAATGAAAGTCTAGGCACTTCTGGATACAGGAGTCATAGGTGGCCTTGTCAGGCCACAGGAACACTGGGTGGGACTGCTGTACCGTGGAGCATCCAATACTGTGTATCACCTACTCCTCTGTGATGGTTTTCATCTCCTGGAACCATGAGACACTTTCCTGCTATCTCCGTTTCCTTCAAGAATAGAAAATTTGGATTCAAGTGTTGCTTAAATGGTTTTCTCTTACGTGTAAAAGTTTATCTTAAAGTTTCCATGTGGCAAAATTTACTTTTCCATGCCCAGATTTATGTTACATAAAATTTTTTTTGAACTTTACTAAACAGTTGAACCATGAAACACCACTGAAGCTAAGTCACAGAGCACCACTCCGCCCAAACACTCGATGTGAGTTTGTTACAGTTTCCTCTATGCATATGCCTGTGTGTGCACATGAAGAGACCAAGGAGGTTACTTCAGTTCCCCAATTACTTGCTTGCTTATTTTTATATGTATGTATGTATGTATGTATGTATGTATGTATGTATGTATTTTGAGACAGTTTCTCACTGAATCTGAAGTTGTTTTATTTTATTTTATTTTTTTTAATTTTTTAATTTAATTTTTATTTTTTTTGCTAGGCTGGCCTTCTAGTGAGCTCTAGGATGCTCTTGTCTCCTCTTCCCAGCTCTGTATGGGTTCTGTGGATTTAAACTCAAGTCCTCTTACTTTTGTAGCAAGTTTTCTTAAACCCTGAGCCTTATCCACTGGCCTCATTAGCCTTTTAGTCACAGAGAGAGCCACTTAAGACAGAGTCTTGATGTGAGGAAGGACTCCAGCTGACTGCTAGGTCTCACATCAAGGGAGAAGATGAGACCATGGAAGAGCTCTGTGTTCACATCACACACAAGCTTGCTATGGATTCTCTGGACTGTGAGGGAATGATCTGAGAAGCAAAGGCTGTCTCAGAGCAAAGGATACTGGAGTCTACAAAGGAGAGGAAATAGGAGAGGAGTATTCAGAGGCCAAACTGGAGAACAGTGGATGTTATGTCCCTGTCAGCTTTGCCGTTTCTCCACCCTGCATCCTTGCTAGGTGACTGTTCAGGCTGTCCTCCTATTGCCCACTCTCCAGGGCATCTTTGAACAGTGCCCAATCTGTACATGCTTTTGGTAAGATATTCCAAATCAGAAATGTTCATTCCTCAATTACTCAATGTGGCAGAGCTTCAGGTGAATAAACATGTCATTTGTGGAAAATACATCTCCTGCAGACATCAAACTTTGGGCCAGAAATATTAAAAATGCAGGCAGAATTTTCCATTAGGACACTGGCTATCCATATTTGTCGATGAGATCGTATTATCAAACCTTGGTTAAGTGTGTGTACTTTAGTAGCTTGCAGCAACTGCATGCCTTTGTATTTCAGACCTTAGTAACAGAAATCACAAAAGTCAAAGTGTGTGTCATTCTCTACATAAAACTTTATGCCAGAGAATGGGAGGCATGCTGCTGTTGAGTCACTGGGTGTCGTGACTGACGGGAATACTGATGGTGTGAATACATAGGCTGAAGAAGAGTGAGGGAGAATGCAAGGATGCTGTGCCAGGACCAAGTTTTGAGACGTATATCTAGCACTGTTGAAATTTTCTCATGTGTTCTTATACCAACCAACATCTGTTCATCAACCCTGTCCCTCTGTGCAATGTCACCATCTTCTCATAGAGAAAGCCCTCTGTATACAGACCAGGAGTTACCAGGAGCTTTGAGACTGGAGAAAGGGGAACACTCCTCTATTGATGGTGGGAGTACAAACTTGTACAACCACTTCAGAAATCAGTTTTGCACTTTCTCAGAAAATTAAGAATAGTGCTACCTCAAGATCCAGCTATACCACTCCTGGGCATATATCCAAAAGATGTTCCACCTTACAACAAGGACATTTGCTCAGCTATGTTCATAGCAGCTTTATTCATAATAGCCAGAATCTGGAAACAACCTAGATGTCCCTCACTTGCAGAATGGATAAAGAAATTGTGGTACATTTACACAATGGAATACTACTCAGCTATTAAAAACAAGGAAATTTTGAAATTTGCAGGCAAATGGATAGAACTAGAAAAGATCATGCTGAGTGAGGTAACCCAGACCCAGAAAGACACACATGGTATATACTCACTTATAAGCGGATATTAGAAACATAATACAGGATAATCACACTATAATACACAGACCTAAAGGAGGACCCAAGGGAGAATGCTTAATTCTCTCATTTGGAAGGTGAAACAGAATAGACATTGGAAGGGGTTGAAGAGAAGGAACAGGATAGGAGCCTACCATAGAGGTCCTCCAGAAGTCTACACCAAGTGGGGGATGGAAGGAGATACTGAGATTCACAGCCAAACTTTGGAGTGGAGCGCAGAGAGAATTATGGAAGAGCTGGGGGATAGAAGAACCTGGAGGGAACAGGAGCTCCACAAGGAGACCAATGAAGCCAACAAATCTGGGCCCTGGGGAGCCTGCAGAGACTGATGCACCAGCCAAGGACCATGCATGGAGAGGGCCTAGACCCTCTGCCCAGATGTAGTAGATAGACAGCACATTCTTGTGGGTCCTATAATATGGGGAGTAGGAGCTCCCTTTTATACAGACTCTGGTACTCACTCATTCTTCATTTCCACTTGCCAGGTCACAGAGGAAGAGGATGCAGGCAGTGCAGATGGGACTTGATAGGCTGGGGTCAGATGATAGGGGAGGAGGGCTTTCCCATTCTGAGGAGAATGAGGTTGGGACTGGAAGGACATGAGGGAGGGTGCTGCAATCGGAATGTAAAGTGAATTAATTAAAAATAAAAAGTAAAAAGAGCAAGTAAACAAAAAAGAACACATTTGGAGAGAAAAGAAACCTATAAATGAAAAAAAAAAGATGATACTTTCAATGTGTGTTGGGGAAAGGAAGTCTGCTATGACTTCCTGATTCACTATTGGCAGGGATACCCCTGGGATTGTGGTTCTGAGTTGCTTAAGAAAACAGGCAGCGCAAACCCCAAGGGCAAGCCAGTAAGCAGCACTCCTCCATGACCACTGAGTCAGATCCTGCCTCTAGGCTCCTGACTTAAGTTTTAAGTCTGAAACAAACCCTTTCCTCCCCAGTTGCTTTGGTCGTGGTCTTTTATTACAGCAATAGAAAGATAATTAAGATAGCTGAGTTATGGAAAGCAATAAGCTAGAGTGGTGGGTGTGGGGTACAGGGTACCTGTTGAGAAAATTGAGGGCAGTCTCCTCTGTGGGTATGTGGAAGTTGCTTTATTCTGGAAATCCAGGCTCATGTGAGTAGGCAGAGTCAGGCTGGAGACCCTACAAGCTCAGCTTATATCTCTGTCCAGCTTACTTAGAAGGTCTTGTTTCTTGGCTCACTGGTAAGCCACTCTTGGTGTCTCAGTCTGTAGATGTGGCTTTTAATGTGCAGTCTCTCAATTCATAGCCCCATCTTGGGCTTCCACAATTGAATACCTTCAGGCAGGGGGCCTAGCAAGCTGTATTTCCACAAGCCTTGTATTCTGATCCACACTGGGGACAGGACAAGGGACTCTCAAGAGGCTCCTCTGAGGCACACGCTTCAGCCTTTGTGTCTGCTTGACAGGCTTTCACCTTACTTCTCCTTAAAAACATCCAACATTCAACCTAATGGGAGGGCATTAGGAAGACAGGTCATTGCTGAACTTGTTTCTCTCTGTTTTCCTGGATAGATAGTACTCCAGAATGTTTCTTGTCTGTTTCTAGACCCAGGTGACGATTCTTGAAAATACACGCTTTTCACATCTGGGCACAGCGATGTTAGCTGATGGTCTTGAACAGAGGCTAGATTGCCGTTAGATGATAAACTGAGGCAGCTGCTCTCTGCTGTGCATAAAATTCAGTCATGATGCTTCTACTCAATAGTTTAAGCCAGAGTGAAAGGTAAATAATATTTAAGGACCTTATAAAGCAACTGTGTAACCATTTTTTTCACAATGCATGGTTTTATTTAACGAGCTTTAGCACCATAGGACGAGAGTTGCCCCCGAAGGCCTCAATCAGCTAGACTATTGAACAGAAATGCAGAATGTAAATTAGTTTTTAACTAAAATCATACTGCTATTACTTTTTATGGAACCCATAATTTCTGGTGGAGAGCAGGCATATAGAGAACCGTTATTATAGAAATGCCTTGCGGGATTTGACCAACCGCCTTTGGATGGTGACTGACTACTTGGTGGCTGATTTATATGTTGGAATTGGCTGTGTAGAACTAAGTACATGCCATGAGGTTCTTAATAATGCAGCTTTTATGGTCATGTAGGTTGCGTGCTTCATCATTTAGTTCCATGTTGGTTATATTTACTTACTTGTAATTTTAAAGTAGGGGGAGACATGGTTTCTTTAATTACAATCTCAGGGTACATCTCTTCTTTGAGACTCTTGGTAAACTATTCATTCCTTATGGAGAAAGAGAGAAAGCAAAGAAAATCACTGGGCAGGGTTTTGATTTTCTACCTGGTAACTAAAAGGAAGGGTTTTTTTTTCCCTCTTCCTCTGAGCTTCTTTAAGGCTGTCAGGGACTTTGGAAGTCAAAGCAAGGTTCAGAACAGGACACATGCTTGCCTCACTGATTTTATATGCTAATGATGGCACATCATCCCCAAGGTCCAAGGATTCAGACTCACATTTCCACCTACATCCTGGGAAGCTTTGGATGCAGGTCTCAGACCCCAGAGTGTGTCAGAGCAAATGAAGTGGACCACCCTTCTATCGTGCAGTGATCGCTCTGCCTTCTCATGAGGCTACCAGTGTAACAGACGTAACACACTCATGTGGGTGGCTGAAGAGTAAAGTAGATTAGCATAGAGAGAAGGAGCTGATGGGGATGGCCTTAGACTTGTCACAACAACCTTCCAGCACGCATCTCTTGGTCAGGACACATTGTTAGCCAACACTTCCTTAGTCACTGTGGGACCTAGTTGTAAATGTAGAAGACAGTTTGCACGCTGAAAAGAGAAAGCGTTTTAACAGTATGTTTACACTTTTGCCACCAATCAATTTACTCAATGCCTTTGTCTTAGCTGTCTCAGCTATAATAACAGCATTGACTTGGCCATTATAAATGACAGCTACCATACCTGGATCAGGGAAGCAAATGTTGATGATGATGGTGGTTGTAGTGGTGGTGATGATGATGATGATGATGATGATGATGTGTATGTGTGTGTCTGTGTGTGTGTGTTTCTACACATGTGTGAATGTAGGGTGCATGTCATAATGGGTATGCAGTGGTCACAGGTTGACCTTCCTCTTCCACCTTGGAGGCACCATCTCTTTGTTGCTTGTTTGTTGTTTGTTCACTTTGCATTCCAGGCTTTCTGACCTGTGAACTTCCACAGATTCTTCTTTCTCTTCTTCCCATCATCCTTTAGGAGTATTGGGATTGCAGCTTCTGGAGCTCCCACATCTATCTTTTACAGGAGCTGTGAGGATTCAAAGTCCTCACACTTGTGCAACAAGCACTTTAACCACTGGGCTATCTTCCCAGCTGCTGCTGCTGGGAGCCAGAGATGGTCACCTTTACTTTGCTTCTCCCATTGGAGAGTGGTTTCTCAGGATTAAGCAAAAGCATTTCAATTCTACAAGGCAGAAGGAACGCCTCTTTTCCTCAACCCTAGAGCTCCTCAGAGCCCTTTGCGTGTGGTGGGTTCATGTTTCAGAACCCTGTCAGAAGTATCTCTCTGTATGTATGTGGTGTCTAGGTACATAGTAGGTGTGCAGCACAGATGGAAGGTGGTGGAGTTGAAAGGTTCCCTTAATTAAAGTGAAAAGAAGCTGGTCATTGCTTGGCATATCATGCCAGAGCCAGCATGAGAGTTAACTAGACAGGAAACAGCCATCTGCGAGGGCTGTGCACAGCTTACCCCACTGAGAATGTTAATTATGTATTTAAAGGGAGAGAGGAAGCCCTGGTGGCTTTTGGCACACAGCAGTGGGGAAGGGGCCGTCCAGGGATGGAATACTAAATAACCTCTCCAGCTTGTGTTGCCAGCTCTCTGCAGGCCTAGAGAGAGAGAGTGTGTGTGCATGCATTCCTAAAAGGCAGCGTGGTATCTGTCCATTTAGGACTGCTTTGGACTCCTCCTCCTCCTCTTCCTCCTCCTCCTCCTCCTTCTTCTTTTTCTTCTTTATATATATAAGTGCCTTCTTCACCTGAGTTGAAGATGGCTAGCAAAAGTGCATATGCATGCTCAGAGGGCACAGGTCAACATAGGGTACATTTTTTCAGCTACTGCTCACTTTATTTTTGTCGATGTTGAAACAGGGTTTCTTACTAGCCTGGAACTCACCATTAGACAATGCTGGCTAGCCAGTGAGTCCCAGGGATCTGCTTGGCTTTGCCTCTGTAGTTCCAAGATTATACACCTGTACCACTAGACTTGGCATTTTTATGTAAGTTTTGGGGACCACATCCAGGTCGTCATCCCTGGGTGTTTTTCAGTTCCTTTCTTCCAGCCTTGCCCGAATCTTCTATTCCGAAGTTCTCCAGTTCTGCTCTGCTCTGGTATGTTATGGCTCCTCTTTACCCTCATACACTAGGTGTGGAAAGTAGAGGCTGATTAAGGCCAATATTAAAATATATTGCCAGGATTTTAATATGTGTCATCCTGGACTTAATAATTCTATGTTCAGAACTTTATCCTATTGAAATGTTCCCTGGAGGAAGTATAAAATATAATGCATGTAGAGACTTAAAGTTTAGAAGCAGCTTCAAGATTTATCAGTAAAGAATTACTTAAATAAATCTTGCTACAGTCACTTAACACAACTGTTAAAATGAATAAGGTAGATTTCTGTGCAGTGAAATTAGCCCTGTTATACTGAGAGTGAACATTCTGGAATACTGTATATTGTAAGACCCCATTCTTATGTATAGAAAAGCATGCCCACTATTCATTTTGTCAACATATATTTATTGAGCATGTACTATTTGCATGTAGTGACAAAAAGATTCAAAACCAAATGTCTGTTCTTCGTAGGGATTACATTTTCACGAAGGAGAATGAGCAAGAAACAGAATATGTAGCAGAGCTACTTAATATGGCAGAAGGTAATTGGCATTAAGGATACTTAGTGGAGCAGACAGCGGTGTCCTTTGAGGCATATGGGTCCTGGAGTACCTGTTGGGAGCTTCTCTGGGACAGGAAAGACTCCTGGGAGTCTACGGGGGTGACCCTAGCTGAGTCTCCAAGCAGCATGTGTTAAAAGGAGCAGAAAGTAGGCACCTTGTGTAGCCAGGTACGACTCCCAGCACAGGGAGGGGGACACTAACTCACACATAAAACCTTCAACCCAAATGTGTCTTGTCTACAAGAAGCATAGGGGCAAAGATGAAACAGAAATCGAGAGCATGGCAAACCAGTGACTGGCCCAGCTTGAGACCCACCCCATGGGAGAGGGCAGACCACTGTCACTATTAATGATCCTCTGCTATGCTCGCAGACAGGAGTCTAGCATAACAGTCTTTTGAGAAGTTTGGTCAGGCAGCTGATGGGATGCAGACACCCAAGATAAAATTTATTTTTTAATTTCTTCTGAATTTGAATGTCCACTTGTACCTTTCTTCCCAGCTTTCAATTTCACAATAGGAGCTAAATTCAGATTCTTATGCTTGCACAGCATCTCACTAGCCCAAAACCTTCCTTTTCAACTAAGTCTTCTCCTATTTGTTTGCTTGTTGCCCTGCCCCCCCCCACCACCACCTGCATAACAGGAATGCTACCATTGGACAATTGAAGTAGAAAATTGGATTTACCTATTGTGAAAATGTGTCCTTTCATTTCTTTTGGTCCCAGAGAATGTTTGGCACTTACCAGGTACCAAGTTCAGTAGGCATTTGATAGTACAAAGGAAAATTAAAGATGAATTTGTGGCAGGAACATCACTGGGGCTTTTCCTACACTGCTTCATTTCCCACCGGAGAGGCAGGAATGTAATATTCTTAGCTGGTTTGGGTCTTGACTGGGTCCCACTACCAATCCCTAGCAGAAGCATGCAGACCATTGGGTTTCTTTCCAGGCCTAGCCATGAAATAGTGCATGCAGCTCCAGCTCTCCCAGTTTTCTCATCTCTGTGGCCAGAAGCAACAGGCTGCATTCTCTTGAAGAGCATAGTACACAAGTTAAAACAAACAAACAAACAAACAAACAAAAACACACAACAAAACAAAACCTGGGACCTCATTCACTCTCCTTGCTAGGAAGAAAACCTTGAAACAGCTGCTGAATAAGAACATCCACTGGGCGTTCTGCAATCCAGAATACACTACTGTCCAATTCACCCACTAAAGTTATGAATTTGTCACAGCAGGTAACATTAATTAATATAGTCATCAGCATATAGTTTCTCCCATGGCACTTGACAGTACAAAATAGAGCTTGCTGAGACTCTGTGAGCTTATCCACAGCGCAGTAAACATCCGTTGTTGATGGTTCTTGACAGTTTGTAGCACAAGTCTGTAGAGAGGCCTCCAAACACTATATATTTGCAACAATTCTTCTGTTTGGCTTCTGTCTTGTCAAGTTCTGACATGCCCTGGGCTCTGGGTATACATACTTGCTACAGATGGAGCCGTGAATTCATTCCGTGTTGTGGAATTAGGTTCACATCAATCTTCATAGTGTCAGTGGCTTGCCCCTATTCCCTCACAGCCTGCTGATCTGTTCATCCTCAGCCTCTGTTTCTTGGCTATTTCCTTAATGGCTCTTTGAGCTGTCCTTTATCATTTTTATGAAATACATGTGGGGCATTAGTAAATCCAGTGCTATGATTGCATATCTCTCGATACCATTGTGGTCCAAAACCTTTTGTTAGGCACAACAAAGGTAGATGAAGCCACAGTGGAGAATATATCATGCCGTTCTGCTTAGCTCCAAGCAGCTTGCTAGGACTCAATGGCTGAGAGTGCACGAAGTCTCTCCCACTCACTTTTCATTGGCTGAAGTGAAAACAGCTGTGTGCAGGGCCATGGGAAAACACGTATTCAGAGCATATTGTTGCAAAGTGTTAAACGCAGAAGAGATCTTTAGAAAATACTATTGCAGAGGCAAATGCCTAAATGTGAAAGGCTACTGCTATGGGCTGGAGATGCTGGCTTATTGATTGCTTGGCTCTACTGTCACAGCCAAGAGTGCCATTCTTTATCACGAGTCTGTATTATATCAGGATCCATCTGTTTGCAAATGGATTTAGAGCAGGGTCCCTGGGAGAAAAAAAAAGAAGGCCCTTTAACTAAAAAAAAAAAAAAAAGGTCCTAGGAAAATTGTAGATTGTCTTATATGTTGATTCCCCAGTCTTTAATAAATATTTGGTGATTCTGTCTATCTGTCTGTCTGTCTGTTTCTTTCTGCCTCTTCTCTGTCTGTGTCTGTTTCACTGTTTCCATCCCTCTCTTTCTCTCCCTCTCCCCTCCCCTCTCCCTCTCTCCCACCTTCTCTCTGTGTGTATGAAATTATATTTGTGTGTGGGTATATGCACATGAGTGCAGGTGCCCACAGAGGCCGGAAGAAGACATTTAGCCACTTGAGTTGGAGTGACAGGAGGATATGAGCTGTCTGATATCGGAACTGAGAACCAAATTCAGGCTTTTGTCAAGAACAGTGCGTGCTTTTAACTGATGAACTATCTCTCTATGCCCAGATTCCCAGTCTGGAAGAGTTGTTTCTTGAGTGGCCTCATAATACCACTGTGAGTTTGATATAAAGTAAGAATTCTTATAAGTGTGTTTGTGTAGACTTTGTGGCAAAGATCTGTAAGGCCAAGTTCATGGTTTCACTGATGGTGTGGTTTATTCTTTCTGAACATCTTTGGGGGGGATTGGAAAGAAGAGAGCCCTAAAGGGTATTCAGTAAGCATTACTACAGTTAAATATCAACTTATCATAAACTTAGAGTCATCTGGGAAGAGAAACCCTCAAGAAAAGAGCTGCCTCCATTAGATTAGCTTGTGGCCATGCCTGTGAGACATTGTCTTGATTGCAAATTAGTGTATGAAGGCCCAGACTACTGTTGGTGGTGCCATACATAGGTGTGTAGGCTTGGACTATAAAAGAAAGCTCACTGAATGAACCAGGAAGAGAAAGCCACCAAGCAATGTTCTTCCATGGTTTCTATTTTAGTCCCTGCCTCCAGGCTCCTTCCTTGACTTCTTGCCATGGTTACTTTCAATGATGGACCATGAGTCACAATTGTAAGCTAAGTAAATCCCCATGTTAGTTTTGGTTTTGGTCTTTATCACAGCAGTAGAGAGCAAACAAGTAGAAAGGATCAAGGGTACAGACTAATTCTGCTGACCCAGTTGAAGGCAGCCTGGAGGGAAGTTTCTCAACATGATACCTGCTGAGCCTAACTGTTGCTTCCTTGTCTGTGGAGAAGTATATGGAGGTAAAAGGCTATGGAGATATCTCTGTATTTGATCCCATATCACCACAATGGCTCCTTTATGTCCCTAATTTGTTGCTTTGATCATTAACTGTACTTTTTTTTTTTTTTTTTTTTTTTTTTTTTTTTTTTTTTGATTTTTAGTTCTCTTAGCAAATGAGACCTGGAGAAAGTACAGACTTCATATAATGTACCTATAATTTAACAGAACAACTTTGTGTGAGAACAAAGGCCATCTGGGCAGTTTTGTTGTTTTGCTAAAATGAATGAGCCATAAACACTGGAACAAGTAGGCATTCAAACACACAGAACAGACAACAGCAAACCCAAGCAAAGTCAAGCAGTGCCCCCAAACAAATGTAGAAATACTAGGACCCAGATACAAACTTGATGTCTTACACCCAAATTCAAAAAGATCACAGTTATGAGTGTGTGTAAATCTCAAACCCCTAGAGGATAGCAAAAAGAAAAAAATCTAGGTGACTTTGGCTTTGGTAGTGACTGTGGTAGTGATATAACACCTAAAATACAGTACCCATGAAAAATGGAGAAATCAGACCTTACTAGAATAGAAAACACCCTATTCTATAAAAGACATTGTTAGGAGAATGAAAATATAAGACAGATTGGGAGAACAAAGTTGAAAACAGATAAGAGGCTGGCATCAGAAATAGAAAGAATTCGTATAACTCTAAAATTATAAAACAACCCAACTAAACTATAGGTTTAAAAATTTCACTACTGCACCAGGGAGGAGTTACGGACGGTAGATAAGCACATGGAAAGATGTTTAGCACCACTTTTAGTTAGTGGCTTAAAATACAAGCAGCAGCACGGTGCTATTATATATTTCAATAACTGAAGTCCAAAATGCCAACAATACCAAATGTTGACCCAAGACATGGAGCAACAGAAATACTTGGTTTTGCTGGTGCCAATTCAAACTTGTATGGAAAGTTAAAAAAAACCAGTTTAACAGTTGGTTCCAGACTAAAATGTCTTACTGTGAGATCTAGAAACTACTTAGATTTCAACTCACTTGGATAACAACTTTGTCCAAATAAGATACTGAACATGGATGGTTACAGCAGTTTTGTTTGTAATTGCCAAACACTGGAAGCAGCCAAGCTATTCTTCAGCAGTCAAATGGACAAAGCTAGTGTGCTCATTCACCTGGATAGTACTTAGTTCTGCATAAGCTCTCAAACTACAAAATAGCATGGAGACTCAAGTGGAGATTGTCACATGGGAAAATCCAATATGTATGTATGTATGTATGTATGTATGTATGTATGTATGTATGTATGATTCCAACCACATGCCATTTTGAAGAATTCAAAACTATGGATACTGTGAGGTGTTTACTAGGACATTGGGTATAGGGAGGGTAGAATGAGTGGAACATAGGAGACTTTTAGAGCAATGCATTTATTCTCTGTTCCACTGTAATATGGAATATGTGCCAGCATCCATTCGTTGAATTCCACAGAACACGCAGAGTGAGTGCTAATTTAAATATGGGTTCAAATTAGTTTATTGACACTGACACATCAAGTACAGCAGATACACCACACTAATGCAAGAGGGTAGTGAGCTGAGGATTCTGTGACAGGAATGTAGGGATTGCTTGTATTTTCCATGCATTTTTTGTAAACCTAAAATTATTCTAAAAAGAAATGAAATCTCTTTTAAAGGTACAAAATGACAATCAGTAATGACTCCTCTTAAATGACAACGAAGGGACCTCTCAGAATCACCTTTCTACCTAAAAAAAAAAAAAAAAAAAAAAAAAAAAAGAATCACCTTTCTTCCAAAACACCAAAGAGAATGTGTAAAAATAGAGAACCAGCCTTACAAGGACCATGAAAGGTAGTGAAAAAAAGTCGCAGCAGGGACGTGGTCAGTGAAGAGAAAGCACTGTATCTGTGAAGAACCCCATGCCCATGTGGTGCTTTCTGGGTTGTTCAATAAGTGCAGAGCAAAGTACCTTGTTGGGAACAGACACAGACATAGACACTCTTAGAGAAAGTCATAGACACGCTTAGAGAAAGTCATAGACACTCTTAGAGAAAGTCATAGACACGGGGACACACAAGATAGCACTCAAGCAGCCACAGATCCAGATTCCTACAAGAATCAGGGAGATGAAAGACTCAGGGAGAGAGAAGTAAAGAGTTCAAATCTGGCTTACTTCTTGGTTAAATGACACCAAGGGGAAGTGCTTTGAATTCGTTCTTTAAAGAGACACCAAACATGATTGGTGACTTTGAGTTTATTACTGATCTGTTCAAACTGACCAAAAGGTACAGAATAGAAATGTTGTGACCTAAAAATACAATTATCCAGTATGAAAAAAAAAACCTAGATGCATTCAATACTAAGTCTTGAATAAGGGCAATAAAGGACAGCAAGAAAATGATCATAAAATAAATAAATGACAACTAACTCCAAGATAACCAGACAGCTGTTATGACTGTTCCCAACTGTCTAATACAAACAAGGAAATAGTGATTGAAAGGGTAATGTAAGAGCTACATGGCCAGTCACCAAACTGGATCCAAGACCATAATCTAGCTGTCTGTCAGCCATCTTTCTACCCATCAATCATCTGCTCATTTATCCCTCTCTCAAGAGTCTGTCTGTATGTATGAATCCTTCATGTATGAAGAGGCCTAAGTTAATGAAAAAAGACTTGCTCCTGAAGTATGATTCTGTGAGATGCCATCAGGGTGTTAGAAGGGCTCTGAGGCAAGGAACAGAGATCCTGTTTCCCAGGTCTTCTGAAGTCAACAGGAGCCAACATAGCTGATCCCAGACTCAGCTTTGCCATAGTAAAGGTAACACATTTGAGGCTCTCCTTTAGGCAGCTTGGGTTTGAATATTTGATGAAACAATGATTCAGGGTCTTTTACCCTTTACCCTAGAGGCTCAGGGTTAAGCCTCAAACATTATCAGGCCTTGCACAGATTGCTTCTTATGCCATGGATATTGCATGGTACCAAAATACTTGTCTTTAAAGCAAAAGTCGAAGGAGTTAGAGCCTGGGGAGTCAGTCCCTATATATCCACAAGTTCCTTGTTGCTCCAGCAGGTAACACATTTTTACTAGTTTTCTAGACATAAAAATTTGTCAATGGCTGTCTATATTTGTAATTTTGAAGTTGAAAAATTAGCTTGCATAACTCCCCAGTTTATTAAAAAAGAAAACTCTCACATATGCCAGAAGATACATTTTTAGTAGTATTAGAAAATACCAACAATTCAATGTAAAGCTGCATCTGTCAAAGCAAGAATGCATTTTTAAAATGCACACTATCGAATTGTAGGGCAGACAGGAATTAGTTGTTTGAGGCACAAGAACTCAAAATGATCAAAGGCTTATTGACTTTCTCACAAACCAGGAAAAGCTGACTCTTTCACATGCTGTCTAATGATTGCTTTTGCTCAAAAGCTTAGAGGGTTTTCAGCTCAAGATGCAGACTTTCTATTTATCATTATTCACTCTTTATGTACTAATGCCAACATTAAGAAATTGCTAGATCTGGCTGTAGATCATGTTTTGGGGAAATGAGTATCAGAGTTAGCCAATGATTGCTTACCTAGCTACCTTTCTTAAAAATTTAGGTTACAGCTTGTGGTCAAATTAATTCATAGTTTGAGTACCAAGGTATAATACTGTGCTTAAGGCATGACACTGGATCCCTACCTTGAAACATAAATAAGAGCAGAGCAACATAGAGAATGTCTTTTAAGGATATGCCCCTTTCTTTGTGTATGTCTACTCAGTTTGGCTTTATGTTTCATGTTCTTGCATCAGGAGATCAGAATGTTCTGGAATGTGGCTTTTTAAAAATTAACCTTGTGTAAATGATTTGAGTCCTTGTATAATCTGAGGGATTGATCCATGTTTTTGCTTGGAAACCACTAACCTAGTGGGATGTTTGCTCATCAGCAGAAGCTGCACCAGATACTGTCAGCAACCTAAAAGTTATCCTTCTTGTGGTTTCTCCTCAGTAGGCACTGTTGATGGAAAAAAAAAAAACAACAACAACAACAACAACAAAAAAACCCAACAGGATATGAAGTAAGGACTCAGCCAAGATTGTGACTTCTTTGAGAAGAAGGATTGGAACTCTCTGTCCCTTTTGGTATCACCTGCACTTAGCACAGGGTAAGATGTAATGGATACTTGCTGTGAAGGAAGGCACTGATGCAATTTTTGTCTCTGCATTCACTGAATGCATCTCATTAACCACCAACTGGTTCTTTTCACCCTCTCAGTCAGAGATCTTCACCTGTTTTCTAGAAAATCTTACTGTTTATAAAGCAGGTGAAGGGAAGAAATAATGATGTTAATACAAATATTCATTAACTCAGTTCTTACTGTCTTCATGGCCAAATGATTGAATCTTCTTGTTCTTGGTTTTTTTTTTTTAATAACTTAAACATCAAATAAACAAAGTCAAGCATTTTTCTTCTTTATCCAATAGAAGATAACTTCTAGACTGACCGTTATCATGTAGTTAAATTTAGAATTGGAGCCCAGGAATTTTGATTAGAGAATTGGATTCTGAGCTCCACTGTGTCACCTTCATGCATTTTATTTCAATGATAAATGGAATGGAGCTTTGCGTGGTTTGATGTATTGCCCTCAGAATAACTTCCTACACATCGACTAGGGAGCAGCAAGGTTCAGTCATGTCAGATTCACAGAGGCTGCCAGTGTCTTGGGTCTTTAACAGACAACATCAAAAAGCTTTTCTTTTGTTCTTTCTTTTGGCCTCACTCTGAATAGTAGTTGATCTTTAGGGAATGGTTTTATTCTCTCCACTTTTTTTTTCTCAAGAAAAGTGCATAAGGATTAATAAGAAAATTATTCAGAGGTTCAGAGAGCTATTGTGTGGGACAGTCCTCTGAGCCGAACTGGCACCATCTGGGTCCACTTGGCAAAGCTCATCACAACCTGGCTGGTTAATCTTTGATAGTTCCTGATAGAAGTAGAAACTGCAGGGGTCATGATTTATTTTCTAAAGCTTTTAATTGGGTATATGTGTCTGTGTATCTTTGTGTAGGTATGTGAACAGGAGGCCAGAAGGGTCAGCTCCTCTGAAACCAAAGTTCACAAGCAACTGTGCCTGATATGAGTGCTGGGAACCAAACTCAGTTTTTTTTTGAAAGAGCAGCAAGTGCTCTAAACTGCTAGTCCATCTTTGTATCCCTCTCTCTCATTTTCTAATATTTATTATCTATCTATCTATCTATCTATCTATCTATCTATCTATCTATCTAAACATCAGTCTATCCACGGACCATCAACACATGCTGCCTTGTTTCTCAGTAGAGCTTGGGAACAGAGTATGAGAGTTATAGAGAGATCACCATGTTTGCTCAGCAAAGGCAGAGCCTGGTTTCAGCAGCAGAGGGAAGCATCGCCATGGTTACCAGGGACAGTAGGGCAGCTGTGAGCCAGGTCAGGTTAAGGGCTTTGTGTGATTTGCTAATTCAGTCCTTGTCACTGTCCCAGGTGGTGGTTTTTGTGTCAACAGAGGTGAGCTCTCCCAGCACCATCCTCTCTTTTGGCTCTGTTTATATGGTTTGGATGTTGCTAGCATTATCTCTAGGTGATGCAACAGTGACAGTGTCACATTGAGCCTACTGGAGCCTGAGTAAAAAAAAAAAAAAAAAAACAACACAATAGTGATGATATATGTCAGTGTTATACAGACATTTGATATTTTGTTTCTTATTCACTTAGTTTTGGATTTTATTTTGTTTTTAATTTAAAATTTTAAGGTTAAGGGCTGAATGATTATCTTGACTACTGAGCTTTTGCCTAAGCTTTAGATTTCAGTCCTGAGCAGTTCTCTTCCCTCACGCTAGGTTCAGATCTAGAGGGCAATGTTTGCAAGTTCCACAGGAATGTTCCTCCCCGGATAAGGCTATGATTGACCTAAAAGCATCCATGCATATCTCTGAACCAATCAGAAGAGCTTCAAAGAAATGCAAGTGCTCTGAATGGGCTCTGAAGCTGAGGGTAGGGTCATCCCCTTGCTAACTTCTGAGGATATTATAGCAAAGGACTGTGGCTTCCTGGAAACAGGAAAGGAAGTGGGAATTCTCTTCACTTGATTGGGTGGGAGACAGAGGCTTATGCTCAGAGAAAGGGCATGAAGCGGTAGAGAAATTCTAAGGGAGAATCTGGCTTCATGGAAAAACCAGCTTCAGTGTGAGTGTAGTTCAACTTCAGTGAGTTGAAGTGTGCAGTCCACTTACTCATCCCGTGTGCTGTACATGACTGGCTGAGCTCTGCTGGTAACAGAGGGGCAGATCTGCTTAGATGAGTACATTTGCAGAGAATGGGCATCTGTGAAGTACATAAACTAATGCAGTAGCCCTGGGTGGCTGTATGGACCTGCGAGGGCTATGGCTGGCTTAATCCCAGAGTTTGCCCATCAAAGCTCAGTGATCAGAAACATGTGTTCTTCATTTAACAGGTTTCTTCTGTACTTCTCAGTGGACAAAAGAGAATTGTTAGCCCATGAAATAAATGTATTTACATTGAAAAGCCAACATATATGTATATTCATGTGTACTAAACTGAACTGTGATCAGCAGAAGGGGCATCCTGTGTGGTCTTCTTTCTGCCTGGTTTGTGAGTGAAAGCTTTTATACCACTGAAGGCAGCACTGCTAAACCGAGCTCACCTTTTTGCTTTCAAGCTACCCATCTGAGTCACAGATCATTGTCATATCGTGATGATGATACATGTACGAGTCCAGGAGGGCCTTAACCAGAGAAAAATAGGATGAGGGAATGGCCTTATTCTTTGAAAATTCCACTAGAGGAGGGGTCGTGACATTAGAGCTTTTGTATATTAAGAAACTTCTCTGCTGCGGTGAGCTGAAGTTTGGGGCGAGGAAAGAAATGAGACCTGCTGTCAGCTGTAAGCCAGACCAGAGAGTCTGTACCCAGGCACTTTGTCGGCTGGGGTGGGGTGGGGTGGGGGTGGGGACTGTCACCTTTTCATTAGCTGTAATTGAATGCCTACAGAGACAGTGATTACAAATACCAGACTGGCCTCACAGGCTCATCTGTCTTTGTTTATCATCAGACGAGGAGTATTGATCAGGATGAGTGCCTTCCTTTTCTTGGATAGGCATGGGGAAATTGAATTAACAAGGCTTGATGTGGGCAATGTAACACATGCCTGTAGGGAAGGTGGATGAAAAGTGATTTAAAAAAATGATGCACACTTGCTTTCTTGAGTTTTTCCGGATGCTGAAGCTTTTGGGTACTTTCTTTTCTGGAACACTTTTTGGCTGTATTTGGAACGAATCCTAGGCATACAAGGTCCACCAAGTATTTCTCTCCTACCCATCTTTTTTGCAGATGCTCTCAAAATAATGGTCCATCTGGGACCCAACCTATGATTCTGGACAGTGCTAACTAAAAAAAAAAAAAAAAAAAAAAAAAAAAAAAAAAAAAAACAAGAGCCAAACATCAAGCTTGAGTTTTGTTGCATGGACTATGCAATAATAACCAAAGTGATAGTTGAAGGAAGAAATGTCTATGTAAAAGTCCATCTAATTATGAGAAAGTCGTTCTCGGACACAGTTGTGTAACAGTGGCTTGAGTAGGGGTGGGAGCCTTGCTGGCAGCACACGTGGTCCCCATTCTGAAGGTTCTGATTTAGTAGCTTTATTACCAGAGGACTGGACAATCACCTCCACCTTTGGTCGAGGACGCGTTCCATATTGCACTTTCACAAAGAATTAAGCCGAGGACATGGGGAAGGGGGAAGCTTTTTTAACACACTAGATGCAGCATGGAGGGTCAAGGCGATCACAGCAGGAGAGGACAATGGGCTAGTCATCTGCAGCATTGATCATTGAGACTTGTACCGAGGTAGGTGTGAATAATGTTTCCTGCTTCAAGTGACAGGAGCCATGGTCTGAGCACTGCTTTTCCCACCTTCTAGGACCATCCATGAGAAAGTAAATAACCACATCGAATTACTGCTGTTTTAAAACTTTAAAAATTATTTATCTTACTCTATTTGTATGACTGTTTTTGCTTGACTATATGTGTGTGTACAGTATGGGTGCAGTGCCATAGAGGCCAGAGATGCCATTGTATCTCCTGGAACTAAAGTTAGATGGTTGTGAACCATTTATGGATGCTGGGGCCTGCACCTAGGTTCTCTATGAGAGCAACAAGCACTCTTAACTGCTGAACATCTCTGAGGCTCCAATATTCTTTTTAACACAATTACACTTTATTAATTATTAATGTCATACACACATACAATGTAATTGATCATATTACCCTCTCATCCCCTTAACTCCTTCCATACACAAATTTTTTCTTACCTTTCTTCTTAAGTTCATGTTCTCTTTTCCCCCTCCTTTTAATAACCCACCGAGTCCAATTTGTGTTGGTCATAAATACAAACAAGTTTGGGGCCTCACTGGAGCATGGTGGTCAACATACCAGGGCCTATTCCCTTAAAGAAAACTGATTCTCCCCTAGAGTCCACTGTTGTTAATGGATCTTTAGCTAAAGGTGGGGGCCTGGATCATGTAAGGGGTATTCTGTGTTGGCTTCAAACTCAGGATAGGTGCTAGAGATAGAAGAAGACTAACTAAATTTATTTTTAATATATTACCTTGTACCTTTCAGAAACTCTGGGCCAGGAAGGAATAGCTGTTTTGTTTGTTTGTGTTTTGGGGCTTTTTTTTTGTTTTTTTCAATACAGGGTTTCTCTATGTAGCCTTGGCTGTCCTGGACTCACTTTGTAGACCAGGCTGGCCTCAAACTCACGTAGATCCACCTGCCTCTGCCTCCCTGAGTGCTGGAATTACAGGCGTGTGCCACTGTGCCCGGTTTGTTTATTTGTTTTGTTTCATTTTTATTGTGGGCAGTTTACTTTTATTGTGTGGCCTGTGTAAGGCCCCCAAACCACTTTTCTGGTTCATTTGTCACTAGACAATGACAGTTTGAGGGTTGCTTGCTGAAATGGTAATGTTTGGACATTTTAAATAAGTTCTTCAGAATTCCACATTCCATGTCCTAGTTGACGATAGCTTCTCCATACCATAGTCAATCTCAGTGTCAGCCAGGGAACACCCACTTTAAAAGAAAGTCCCTGGGTGACACTGATATGGCTGGTTTGGGGACTTGCACACTAGGAGAACAATTGGTTTACAGCTTCCCTGATGGGGAAACATCAATGAAGGAGATCTAAGTAGCAATCACTAGTGGTTGCTTATTTCTGAGAAAAGAGGTATACAGCACATGATACCTAATGGACACCAGGTCACCTGTGGGGAATTTTGGTGAAAAGACTAATCTGAATTCAGTTTAACCAGATGGGGCTGTCAGTTCATGGCAAACACAAATGGCAGAGAAGCCAGTCAGATGCCATGCTTGTGGAAACTACAGAGCAGACAACTCTGTGTGGCATAATCCTCAGCACAGAGGATTCCATTGTTAGAAAGAAGGAGGCATGCATTTTCTGAGTGGTATGTTTGTTGACAACATGGAACTGGTCAATAGCTGCAGCTATTTCTTTGCTTGACTTGTTTGTCTCTGTCCTTTTAGACTGTTAACTCCATGGAGTCCATGTCTTTCTTCAGGACTCTTACCTTTCTGTGACTTAAAAAATTTCTATGGGCACAAAAGAAAATTCTATGCATAGGTATCTCCTGAGTTAATGATGAATAAAACCATCCAAATGCTGTGACCCTTTTATTCAGTTCCTCATGTTGTGGTGACCCCCACCATAAGATTATTTTTGTTGTTACTCCGTAACTGTAATTTTGGAACTGTTATGAATCATAATGAAAATATCTGTGTTTTCAGATAGTCTTAGGTGACCTCTGTGAAAGGGTCATTTGATGTTCAAGGCATTGTGATACACAGGTTGAGAATTGCTGCTTTAGAACATTCTAATATTTGCAAATATCTCCTTATACTTATGTTTTATCTAGTTTCATCTGGGACTGGATCATCAGTGATTTTCTTTTTAATTAAAACTTTGAAAGTTAGAATGAACATTATATTGATTTTTCACCATAGCATTTTCTATTTTCTCATTAATTAATTTATTCATTAACTTTACATCTAGATCACAGCTCTCTCCCTCCTCTCCTCCTGTTCCAACTCTCCCAACCCTATTCTCTCGTTACCTTCTCTCATTCTCCTCAGAAAAGGGGAGCCTCCCACCCCTGTACCAACCTGTCCCAACACATCAAGTCAGATCAGGACTAAGTGCATCTTTTTTCACTGAGGCCAGACAAGGTAGCCCAGCTAGGGGAAAGTGATCCAAAAGCAGGCAATTTCATCCATGTCAGAGATGGACAGCTCCAGTTGCTGTCTCTGACATGTCTGTCATCTTCATCTGTAGGCTTTGATGTTTTAAAGCCTACCTTATTTGGGGGTTCTTTAATATCTCTACATCCCTTCCAACCTGTGGGACTCTGCTGGATAAGGTTGAAGTTTGACATCTCCAGAAAGCCATTTTGTGCTCAGTCTATGATGGTAAACTACCTTTTCTCAGCACAGTTCCCATTCCACCTGGTCTGGTAACTCTAGAACTTTTAAGGAGTATCATATTGCCCTCGTGGAAGATTATAGACATGACCCTTTCCTGATAAAGAACTTGCTCAGCAAGCTCAGTAAAGTAACCCACCGTATGCTAAGAAGATCCTCGTCTCCAGCAAATGACCTTTAATCAAACTTAAGTTGTTCCCTCACCCATTAGGCCCCATGTTACTGCATGTAAACGAGTTACTGAACCACTGTATGAAGATTAAGTATCCTGGCACCCTTATCTCCATCAAATCAGACATATTCAAACCCCTCCCCCACTGCCCAAGGTTTATAAATAAAGGCTGGCTGGCTTGTTTGCTCTCTTGCTTGCCATTCCTCCACCATGACCATCTGTGAGACTCCATTTATTCTGGGAGGAATCACCACTGGATGCCTGCTGCTAGCTTGATGCTGACACCCCCTCCCACCCCTGTAAAGCACCACTGGACCTGCCTGCCATCAGGTTTCTGCCTGCTTCCTCTGCTGTGCTTAGCTCAACAGCTCAAAGAAGGAACTGTAACGCTTTTAATATCATCATGGGCTTGTGGAACTCCAGAGTCTACACTGCCTTCTGATATCAGCAATCTCATTTGAAAAGAGCTAAACTTTAACACTTTATGGGAAACTCATTTTCCACGTCCCCCGGGAAGACTGGGAACCTGGCCTGGTGGCACTCAGGCTACAGGCCTCAGTCTGAGTGCTCTAAGCTGGCCCTGAGCAAGAAGTAGGACATTGGGACCTTTGACTTCAAAGGTCCACCCACTCTTGTTCAGAAGCAAACAGTACCTGGACCAACCTGTGGGACATGGAACCCAGGCTAGCCTAATGGACACTGAACAATATCAACCCACCAACCCTAGGTAGGAGACAAAGAAGGTTAGTATGGTCAGGGGATGTAAACATTTTTAGATTCAGTTCCTTGGGGCAATTCCATTCTTCATTGTCAGGATTAGAGCAGTCCAAACAAACAGCAAACAGCAAACTGAAACAGCAACAGTGAAACAAATCAGCAGTAGCCTCTTTGAAGTTTTCTTTGGAGCAAAGCTAAGCAAAGAGAATGAAGCAAAGCAATGCGAAGCCAAATGATGCAAAGTAATGCAAAGTGATTTCTTTCTGTTTTGGGGCTCCTTTTATACCTTCCCAGAGTCTGCACAAGGATGTGTTCCAGGTAGCAAAACCTATACTCCTGCATAAGGCAATCCCCAGCTGATAAAGATCACATGTTCTCTCATGAGTCTTTTTCCAGCTGACAAACATCATGTGCCCTCTCACAAGACAGTTTCATATCCCATACTTGGGATCAAAACAAAAACATGTTTATATAACATAACTAAAACTTCTACTACATGTCTCCCATCTGTTAAAAAATAAACTTTTCTCTAACATTAATAAACCATATATAATAGAATAGTTGTGAGAATTATGAGGTAAGAATTATATAGTAAGATTAGAATTTTGCACCACATTTTTAAATGAGCTGCTTATATATAGTACATTAAATAATAGCCAAACAAAGTAACCTTAAATTTCTACTAATATACAATAAATGATTGCATGTGCACAATATATTAAAGCAATAGTTGTACAAAATAACCTTAAATTTCTATCAATAATAAATAATAAATGAGTTTTTATTAATTTTAACAAGCTTCACAGAACAAGAATTGAGCAGTTATTATTCTATTCTTAACCCTCCAAGTAAATCTGGTTTCTTCCCAGCATACATCTCAGAGATACTTGCTTTCCTTGCTCCAGCCTCTCTCCTGATTTCTCTTGGACCTCTGCCTGTGGCTCAATCTCTTACTTCCTTTTCTAACTCCTCATACACTAGCTGGCAGGAAGTCTAACCCTATTCTCTCCTCCTGGTCAGTGATTGGCTGTAAACTGCTTTATTGGCATCAGAGGACAATTGGGGAACAGTGTTTACACAGCATTGAGACAGGAGATTCTTGTAACAAGGACTGCAACCAGATAGGGGGTACAGAAATTAGCATTTGCATGCCTACATCTCTCCCTTTTGGTCTGTTAAAAAGCTTTTCCTCTTACAATAAAAACTACATGTAATAATAACAATTATGAAAATTATTAAGTAAGATTTACATTTGTATATTTGTGACCCTTGGATAAAATATTCTATTTATCAATTTCTATCATCCTAAAAAATTTAAGTTTAACAGTGAGACTATAACTATCAAGTCTTCAACCCCAACAGAGACTTAAGGAATAAATATTACCTAAATAAATAAGTTCAGGCAAGTAGCTTCCAAAAGTATAGAAATGACAGAAATATTTGGCTGCCTGGACAGTCTCTCAAAATTCTTTCATAACGCTGAAGCATCATCTTTGGTCTTCTGGCTCAGAGTAGTTGATAGACTTTCCTTTGAAGCAGGAATTATAAAGGACTTCTCTGTGTTGTTTTTGAAAAGCTTAGCAGTCAACTTTCCTGCATCCAGTTTGCACAGTTTTGGTCAGTATTCTGTCTGTAATTGATGCAGGACAATTTCTTTTTTAGTGGATAGCTTGCCACTTATGAAGCCTTGGATGCTATTTGAAGTAGAATGGAGGTGTTGCAAGGGGCAGTCCTGCCTCATTTTCCAAAAAGTTCTAAGTTAATAAAATATTTAGGTGCCATATTCTGTAGATCTTTGAGGTTTTTGGAGATTTATCTATTTATCTATCTGTGTGTCTGTCTGTCTATCTATCATCTATCTTACCTGAATTGTTTGTTTCTAGCTATTTTTTTTAATCTGTCAATCTAGGAACATATTTTTATAATTAACTAAACTAGTATCTAACATGACCAGGGTTTTGATTGTCTAGCTTCTAATATGCATTCCTTACTCATGCTAAATAGCTCATAGTAGTAGCTTTCAAAAAGACATTTAACATTGTAGTTTGAAGATTTGTATAGGTACAATATTCATCTCTCTATCATCTTTATAATCTACATCTCTATCTCTACTCTTTTACTAATTTGTATCTCTATCTCCGCTCATTCTTAATCTCAAGCTCCCCATCAGATTTTATCACATTATTTTCTTCCCCTCTATATAACAAAACTTATGTATTATCCTGGAGTATCTATTTCTATTTTACTAGCTTCTACTTCAACTTCATTTTCATATTCCCCGGGCTTTTGGAGAAAGTCTGTGTATAGTTTGACTCTCCTGTCTCAGAAACATACTTTACTCTAAAAAGTTTGCTTCATGGAAAATGGCCTGAATGTAAATCTCTCTATTAATTCATAATATCTGAGAGTCCCCAAGTACTCCCTTGCCCCTTGGAATTCTTATGGCTATGTCATTATGATATCTCACTTACAAGAATTGTATTGGGACTTCCAAGATAGCTGCTGTGGTTCCAGAAGCCCAACTAATAGAAAGGTATAAATAATAGTGCTACATAAAGTGGTGTAGTGAATACTTCACCTATTTTCCAAGATTTAAAGACTAACAACCCATTATTGTGAGCCCTGCTGGCCACTAACCTTTAATTGTTAGCCCTCTCTAAGAACTGACTGTTCAGAGCTGACTTACTCACCATCACATCTTACTCCCACAGTCTGCCTTTAATTTCATTGGTATGAAGCTTCTACTCTACAGAACCACCCAAGTACAAAGTCCTAGAGACATTGTCTGAGACTTTTGCTGACACTGTGGCAGCATGGCTGTTCTCTGTATCCAGTTCTTTCCCCCTGCTTTAATTTCTGAGGCAGTTTTTGCAAAGAACTATGTAGTCTTCTGATAGGTCAAGCTTTGTCTCAAGGCCTGCTTCTGGGAGAGCCTAACCTAACTTGTTGGCTATGGAGGACCCTCTGATGATAGAACTCTTGGCCTAGTTACAGAAAGGGATTCATGGTTAGTTCGAAGTGTTATGTATGCATAAGTAATATGGACCCAAGTGCCACATTGCAATGGGAATAGAAACTCATCTTGGAAATAAGGAAAGCAGAAAATACATGCAGCAGCTATTCTGCTCTTTCCATTTCTTCCCTAGGTGAGGAAACGCCTTGTCCAAAATGGGAGTAGGGATAAGAAATAAAGGACACTTTACTTCAACTGGATGGAAAGATGCTCAAAGGTCCCTTTATTCATTTTTCATTTTTTACACCTCTCTTTCTCTCCCATTGCCTCCCTCCACTTCCTTACCCCCTCCTTTCTCCCTCCCCACCCCTTTCATCCTCCCCTCTCTCTTTCTGTCCTTTACACTTGGGTAATGGCTGGATTCTCATACCAAATAACGGATAGTCTCTCAACTCCTGGGGAGACATTATCTATTCTACCATGGAGTTAAAGGGCAAATCTTAAGTTGTGGGTTTTAAGAGATCAATAATCAAGTTGCTTCCAGACTTGCTGGAGCAGGTTTTGCATTTATAATGTGAAAAACAGCAGGTTCAAAGAAAGAAGAGAGTTCATCTAAGTATAGCTGGATTCCACTGTTAAACCTTTAATTAACCTGATGGCTTTGAGCAAAGAAAATCAATGGAGGCTTCTTACTTATAGGAGAGAATAAATTAATATTTTATAAATAAATGTTTGTCCTTTAAGACAGTGTGAGTTTCTTTGGTGAGTTCTCTTGGCTAGTTTTCTTCCAAATGTATATACTGACATCTATCTAACCACCCATCCATATATTATACTTTTATCTATCCACTTACATCTATCTATCTATTTATTATCTATCTATCTATCTATCTATCTATCTATCTATCTATCTATCTCTCTCTCATCTATCTATCTATCTATCTACCTATCTATCTATCTATGTATCTCTCATCTATCTATCTATCTATCTATCTATCTATCTATCTCTCATCTATCTATCTATCATCTTCTATCTATCTATATGTCTATCTATTGATTTATCATCATCATCTATCAGCTACCCATTTATTACTTTACAGGAAAATACTCAATTATTTATATAAAAGCTTTTTATGTGTGAATGTGGAGTGAAGTGAAGAATGTGAAAGCCTTTTTACCTGGGCATAATGAGGTTCAAATTTATTCTTTTGAGATGTGAGTACTTTTTCTGAATAGTTTATTTCACTGGGTATTGAATGTTCAGTGAAATAGTACATGAGGTATTCTGAAAGAACACAAAGGGAATGTTTCTTTCTGTTTCTAACTTATTTAACCCACACTTATCTGATGCTTAGTTAGTTGTGAGTGCCACCGCACATTCAGCACAAACAAGACTTTTGTACTGCCAGAGACACCATCCCACTGTACTCACTAGTAGACTGGATAAGATGCTTCTGCCTTTGGGCAGACAGTATATGCAGCTTTCTTTTGCTCTTTCCCTGGGTCTAGCTTTATGACTCTAGCAGTTAGTGTGCAGAAGGAATTTCTGACCAGTATTGAATAATGTGTGGTCTGGCGTTAGGAAATAAGAATCACTCTATCTTTACTGGGCATGCATTGGGAAAATTTGATATTTATGGCATCACTGGAAGCTCTGGTGACTCAGCTCTGAGGCTGTGCTTCAGGTGTAATTTCCAGGCTTCTGCAGACAGTACAAAGTTATTTGAAGGGCCAAAGAGAACATCAAATCATTCAGCAGGTGTTTATCTCTGTATTTTAATCTTGTGGGGATGCCATAACAGAAGCCAATAACCTATGAGTTTATAAATATGAAAAATCATTCCTATGGTTTCAGACATTGGAGGTTCAGGATCAAAATGTAGGAAGATCTAGGGTCTGGCAGGGGATTACTTCCTGCTCATAGCTGATGACTTCTTCTGTGTTCACATGGGAGGATAAGACTCTTTCCCAGCTACACTTCATAACCTATTCATTTTACAAAGGCTTTATATACCAGGGTGAGATTTTGGAACATAATGGATGGTGCAAACATTCATATTACAACATGCTTTAATAGTTAAAGAACAAAATAAGTGAGGACATTTCAATGTTAATGTTTTTTGTTCCAAATGCTTTCATTGTCTTTTTGAGACAAGATCTCATGTAGTTCATACTGGCTTCTGGCTTGATGTAGCCTAGGATGACCTTGAACATCTGGTCCTTGTACTTTTATCTCCCACATGTGGGTTTTCAGGCATGTGCTACCATGCCTAGTTTATGTAGTTCTGGGGATCAAATCCAAGGCTTTATAAATACTAATCATGCACTCTTCTAACTGAGCTACACTACCAGCCTTGACTTCTAAAATTGTATGTGATTAAAATGTGAGAGGACAGAAAGGCCACCACTTTGGCCAGAGAGCTCCAATTTGTTACCATCATGACCATGAATGGAGAAAAAGAAATGGAAGAACAAATGTTAGTCTTTCCACAGGGAACAAAGATTTTTCAGGTATTTGAAGAGCTCAGGACTGAGATGGCAAGGGAAAAATAGAAACAGCAGGAAGCAGTCCTAAAAAGTGTCTCATTGGGAAACCTGACAATGTGGTTATTCAATATTTTATTTAACTTCATGACACTCTCCTAGGTTGTGCTTCTAGAAAGGTTGTAGAGACACAGCATACCCACTTTGAAGGGTTTTTACAACTGTTCCTTAAAATTGGTTTTCCCAATTTTTTTTTCTGTGTAAGTTTACATACCATAAAAGGTACCCAGAGGCTACTAAGCAAAGAGAATTAGCAGACATAATGCCTTTAAAAACTATTTGATTAACATTGTTTTCTGGGTTACCTTTGGTTTGAATATCACCTGAAAATTTTAAAATCTAGATATACATAAATTCTTAGAAATACAGTAATAAACCATCAATTAACACATAAAATAGTTAATAGTTCATCAGTCACCTAATTGCTTGTTTAAATATTTATTCAAGTAGTATTTACTTGGTGAACATACACAACCCAAATCGCCTGCCTAGGGGTGGCACCATCTATATGGACTGGGGCCCTCCCAAATCAATCATTAATAAAGAAGATGCCCCACGGACACCCCCAGAAGCTAGTGTAATAGAGGCTATTTTTCAATTGAGGTTCCATCTTTCCAGGTGACTTTGGCTTATGTCAGGTTGACAAAAAGTAACCTGCACCTTTACTTTATTAATAGAATACTGCATTAAATACTTTTTTATTGAAGTAAGTTTTCCTCAGCCCTGTATTTTAGTTGAGGACATGATCTTCTGTAAATAAATTTTTTCTCACATACTTAGACAGAAGTTAAAATTTAACTGGGTCTTAGACAACTAATGTAGTGAATATATTGAGTTCTAGAGTAATCCATATAGAAAGTTTTCTCTATACTTTTTACTTCTGCTGACTGAAGTTGGAGAAACTGTCTTGGGTATGAAGTATGTGTCATTTATCAAAGGTTACTGAGCAATAAAATGAAGGTAGTCTGTATTCAAGATTGTAAGAGCAGAATAGCTACACAAGTCTCAGAACTTTGACCTCTTTAGGTGAGATCAATACATCAACACCTTTCTAAATATTGAGCAGAGGGGGTGGTATTTACTAAGTGCTTGTCCCTGCACCTCTTAGGAAATGCTGCCTCTGTTGTTTATTTTCCTTTTCTTTATAATCCACTATTACTTTCTTTTGTTCCTTTGATGACTCCTGTTTATTTCTGTGTCCCTTTTATTCTCCCACTATCAGTGTAAGTTTTGAGATGTGTTTGTAGAAAAATATGTTGCCCCAGGCTTGATCTATTTATTTATTTATTTATTTTTGGTCTTTCAAGACAGGGTTTCTCTGTGTAGCCTTGGCCATCCTGGACTCATTTTGTAGACCAGGCTGGCCTCGAACTCACAGCGATCCGCCTGCCTCTGCCTCCCGAGTGCTGGGATTAAAGGCGTGCGCCACCATGCCCGGCTCTTATTTTTTGCCCCTGTATTGGAAGTATCTATTTCTCTAGTGAGTCATGTTTTGCTTTTATTGAACAATGCATGAAGAAGCAAGTGACTGGATGTGGAGTGTGCCTCTTAATGTGTACATGCTAACACATCCATGTATATGTATCTAGAAAATCTGTATGTATATCTAAAAGTAAGATGAGTTGTTATTGATCAAACTATAATCCACTTCCTCATGGATCTTTCTAGCCTCTTTTCTTATTTATCTGGAAGCTTCTCCTCTATTAATGAGAAATACAACCCTAGCCTAGTATTCATTTTCTTCATTGTTTGATTTCAGCATATATATATATGTGTGTGTGTGTGTGTGTGTGTGTGTGTGTGTGTGTGTGTGTGTGTATACATCCAGATTGCTAAAGTCTACTCTCCGGAAATGATTTTACAAATTGAAAAACATAGGAATTTGGAGCAATTTATTTCGCATGTAATCTACTCATTCCACTCATTTCCAAAGCTTCCCAGCCTCTCTCACTGCCCATTTCCAGTAAATTTGTTTTATTTGTATGTAATAAAGTGAGACAGTCAACTTCTACATTCATCTTTACTTTATTTTGCAATCTCTGACCTCGTGAGTAATTTCCCCCATACATTATTAGGACCATAGTCAATACAATTGTATTGGATTAGACAGTATTTGAAAATTAATTTGGTTTAGCTTCCCTTGTCAAAAATAAGTATAAGGGATGAGAGAGATGTTTATGTACTTCACTATATTGTCTATATGTATATCATAGTATTATGTTGAAAAGCTCAAATATGCACAATCACATTTCAAGTGTGCATATGTTAATAATGACCTAATTTTGACCCGCAGGACACATATGGAAAAAGGATAAAGCTGACTCCTATAGATTGTTCTCTGACTCCCACCTGTATATGCCTGCCTGCATGCATACAAACTAAATATATAAATTTAAATTGGTACTTAAAACAGGTATACATTGGTATACCTGTCACTGCTTAGTTAATTATACTCTAAAATAAATGTTATTTCGCATATTTTTATAGGTTCATTTGCAAGAGGTGTGTATTAATATCTTTTAAATTTACCAGCATTTCCAATTCCATCCCTTCACATTTTGTTGCGATTCTTGTATACTGTTGCTAAATCCACAGATCTCTTAGACATTTTCAAGGGGTCTGAGATTAGTTAAAATGTGTGCTAGCAAGAGACATTTTGGAGCTTGCCAGTCTGAAAAAGTGTGTGATCAATTTAGTTTGGGGATCCATAGGTAATGAAGGCATGGAGGGAATTCGGAAGACACTTAGAAGAGTCTCTTGTTGGTCCAAACAACTTTTCTTAGCCTCCACCATTGTTGCATCCTATGACATTTGTGTTTCTATGTGGGAAATCACCATCTGTAGATTCTAAAGGCCATGAGAACCATTCTGGGAGTGTACCGTCTCAAGTGAAGGCCTAAGCATCCCTAAGATATGAGCCCTTACTCAGGAGCTCTCCAGAATTCCGATAATTAGTTTGAATAGTCTAAGGACTGACTATCCTTTCACATTTGTATTCTTGGGTGTTTATTTTGTTTCTCTTACTCAGTTAGTTCTCACTTGATGCATTAACTTGCTTCAACTTTGGCAGGACTACCCAGCCTCTTTGGCAAAGATGAGGCTGTGGCTCTGTCTAGCACGTAGCTTGGGTAGCAAAACAGATTTGGCATGCTGTTCCACTGAGCCTTGTAAACAATAATTAAATGGACTGATGCCTCCTAATTCTGCTCTTTCATTGCCTTCATTCAAAAATACACAAAAGAGTTTTATCTCTGGATAACGAACGGCAAAAACCACAGCTCTCTGCGTTTAAACCAAGTGAGCTCAAGGAGGGTGTATGGTGCTTGAAATTACCATTTTACTGTTTTGCATATATTCACAATAAAAGGAGAAAACAGGGAGGTGCAGGCTTCTTGTGTATGCTGAAAGCAAGGAATGCAGGAAGAGATGTTTAGGGGGCCTCTGATTGTCTGTATCTTTGAAGCCCAGTCTAAGTGTACAAGGTCTTTGAATGATTCTCAGACTGGCCACTCAACCTTGTGAAGTGCTCATGTGTCTGGGCATTATTCTTTCTGTCATAGACGTGGGTGCTATATGATTTACCTGTAGATGGAAGGTGAGATGATAAGAGATCATGGCTAACACAGCCAAGGATTTGTTCAAAGGAGTGTGAACTGGTGAGGAGCTGGTAGAGAGCTGGGAGGGAGCTGATAGTAGGGTACTTCTGACACTGTTACTGATGCCACTGAGCCACCAGGTGATGCCTGTGTGCAAATTGAACAAAGTCCAGCAGCTCTCTTTGAAAATCTCATTTCTGTGCATTGAAGCTTCCTTTCCAATTGGAATGATTTCAGAGCTATGCTCCCCCAAGAAAACAGTGGTTCTGAGAACAATAAATGAATAAATAAATAATGGTGTACAAGAATATAAACAGTTTCATCAACAGTATTTAAGGGCCACACACTGGATTTCTATCTTTGCTATTATCATACATTGTATTCAATTGGATTTGTCATATTCAGAAATGTTATATGTCTGTAGAGAAAATTGTCTTTTTTTCTGTTATGGATATTTTTATTCTTGCCTTGATTGTCATAGAAATAGAGGAGTCTCTTTTAATAATTCATAGCCAGGTAGTTTAGCACATTTACCTGCTTTGTTGGTTCTTGCTTAAGGTGGAAGAAGCAGAAATGCTGCATAATGACTGGGCTGGAAAAGCCTGGGAGAGCTTCTCTTGTTCCCACGAGGAAACAAAAAGGAGCCAGACAGAACGATTTGTACTGTCATTCAATATTTATGGTGACTTGGGCTTGGCACATGTGGCCATTCCTGAGGCTAGTAATGAGACACTCATTGTCAGGTTATTAATAATAATAACACATGCTGGGTGGAAATATCCAACAGAGGAGGCTCACTTCGACATTGTTTAGAAGAGACCAGGAAGCCTAGAAAAAAACTCATTGTGGTGACCTATGCTTCTCAGGACATCAATAGAACAACTGTGTGCTAGTTCCTTTTTTTGGTCGAACTGATATAAGCTAGGGTCATCTTAATGAGGGAACCTCAGCTGAGAAGATACCTTAATCAGACTGCTTGTGGGGAAGCCATGGGGCATGCTCTTGGTTAATGGTTGATGTGTAATGGCCAGTCCACTGTGGGTGGTGCTACATCTGGCTAGGTGGGTCTGGGTTGTATGTAAAAGTAGGCTGAGCAAGCCATGGAAAGAAAGCCAGTAAGCACCATTCCTCTGTGCCTTCTGCTTTAGTTCCTGGCTACATCTGGGTAGGTGGGTCTGGGTTGTATGTAAAAGTAGGCTGAGAAAGCCATGGAAAGAAAGCCAGTAAGCACCATTCCTCTGTGACTTCTGCTTTAGTTCCTGGCTCCAGGTTCTGGAACTACCTTTTGTTCTGGTCCTGGCTTGCCTCGATGATGGAGTGTGACTTCAGAGCTATCATATGAAATAAACCCTTATCTCCTCAAGCTGGTTTCAGTTACTGTTCTGTCCTAGCAATGAGAAACATACAAAAACAAGTTGTGTGAAATAAAATGAACTGTTGAAACTATTGGTTTTAATGTATCTATTGGTTTTAAAAGATGGAAGGAGGGAGGGAATGATTATGCTAAAAGTGGGATGTAAGACCAAGTAATGAGTATAGAGTGTATATGGATAACACTTTAGTGGTAGTCTGTAAGATTTTATGATGGCTTTAATGAAATCTCCATATAGATTCCTTCCCCTTTGTTCTGATATAAACTTCCCCAGTGTTTCTATCTGTGTCTCTATTACTGAGGGACCTGGCCAACTTACCTTTTCTCTAGACTACTTTGTGTCTCTTTTCTACTTATGGCATTGTCAATAGCAAAGGTAACTATCCTACTATGTAAGAAAAGATTTGTTATTGACCCCAAGGACCCTTATTTAACTACAAATACATAGGAACAGAGTCCATCTCTCTGTGGCCTCAGAGGTGAGAGACTAATCTAATGTTGACTTTGATTGGGAGTCTGTATAGATCTGTCAGTTGGCTCAATGTACAGTCTTCAGAATGTATCTAGAGGGGGAGGGGCCCCTAGTTCTCACACTGAGTAAGTATTTAGTATTTTAGACTTAACTAGACAGGGACAAACTGTTTTAGTGACAGAACAACAGTCTCTCATTGTTGGAGACTATGCACTTGAGTGTCCTGGATTGGTTGTCATTGGTCGTCCCTCTGATTTCTGACAACTTGGAGAACATGGTCAAGTTGAGTTTCAGACCGCCAACTGTGTCCTGTCCACTTGAAAAAAGACCTCTTAAGGCTTTTTAGAAATCCATTCTCTCACGGAACTACCACCCACCGGTTCCCTGACTTCTTCAGGTCTCCTTTTCACCCATGTTCTCAGCCCACTTACACAGGAAAGCATTTCTTTGTCAGATTTTTAATGGCACCCATTGTAGTTATGTTTCTGAGACCTCCTTGTGTTCATACTGGTTCCTTCGTATGCTGTGTCACTTTGTGTCTTGTTCATCTTCAGTAATTATTAATTGGACAAAATCAGTGTAAATAAGGCATATAGCAAAATCAGATAGACAAAAATCAGAATAAATGGCTGGTGAATGGGCAACAGCTGAATAACCTACAGATTGGATTTTCAGAGATGTTTCAAAAGGAGGAGATGAGGAGGAACTGTTACTTTGATGCCATATGAGAGTTTCTTCTGACTGGCTGATTGCCTTTGAGTCCTGGTGAACATTTTCTGGTGTTTATGTTCCAGGCGTTTGTTGATCTTGCTTCTCTGGTCAATTGCTAACTTGGGAAAATGCCTGACCTCTTTGCCTTTTCAATTATAGTCCCATGATACTATTTGCAATGTCACCATTGTTCTCAGATATTTGCCCATGTTTTCTTTTTTTAATTATATTTTTTTCTTTACATCTGAATTTGGGATATGTCTACTGACCACTTGAAATTTATGGGTCCTTCACTTTCAAAGAAAGCTTCCAATCCCAATTGGTCCAGCATTTCAGACTGTACCACACAGAAATCTAATTAAGCCTGGAATGTCTCAACATTTAGAAACTGGACAATAAATGTGATTCCTAGCTTGTTTAACCATCTCCTCAATTTTATTTGGGCCCCTACTAGATATTATTCGTCCCAAATCAGCCAGAAGAAGCCTTAAGGGAATGACACCCCATTTCCTTTTAAGGGGTCGGGTGGGTTTTTGATTGCTTTCTTGGGCTGTAGAGGGTTATTATCAATGAAAGCTGGTTACAGGTTATTATTGGTCTTATTTAGAAAGAAAACAAGGTTAGACTCAGTGATGTCTTTCTTTTCCCTTATGTTACATTCTTAGGTTGGGGTTGAAAAGAAAGAAGGGGGGGGGGGACATAGAAATATATAGGGAAGATAGAACAAAAAGTAGATTAGTGAAACTACTCCTCAACTTAATGATGAGGTATGATAGATCTTTCTTTACATTCTGAATTTTAGACACACCAAGACAGGGAAGACGTTTTCCTCAAGTCAAATACAAGTAGCCAAAGCACCAAGCACGTTACATTTATATAATTCCTGATTGCTTTATGGTTCTTCTTGCTATACGTAGTTTATTATATATACATGTAATGATATAAATGTATATGTAAAAAAATAAATAAAAATAATTAAAATAAAAGAAAGAAAGTTATGGGTCCTTTTTGTAGTCATGCCCAGCATATAGAGGAATACCATGAAGACATGGAGAAGTTTTCTTTTTTCTTTTTAACTTCTTAAATATTCTTTTGGTCCTTAAAGGTTACATCTCTACACTTATATTACCTGCCTTTTATTTCTAATAGATCTCCAAAATCCACTCAGCTCTGAATTAATGCTCAGAACATGAACATGTGTAATGGAAGGTGCATGTGATTTAGACTCAGTGTCCTAGATCTGAGTACCTGTTCTACCCCTGAAGATCACAGTTTGGCACACTTTCCTTAACTTTCCCATTACCATGATTTTTAACCCATCTACCAATAAAGGTGAATACACGCACATCCCAGCCCTACTAAATGAATCCAACTATATGTGGAAAATTCACATTCTTGATATAACATTACATTCTAGGGGAGATGGTAGAAATATAGTCATAAATTAAAAAAATAACTTTTATCTCCATGTTTTAGTATGTTCTTTCTTATAGTGGGTTTATAAACTTTATTATTATCTTAATGGTTTAACCTACATTCATAATATTTATCTGACAACATTTTCTTTGCTTGCAAGCTAGAAAAATCAAAGGTAACTTTTCGAGCACGATAGAATTTTGGAATCATTTTGGATACCACAGACAATCCATTGGGGGGGGAAAAACAAGAACTAGAGCCTGAAAGGGGAACATTTTTGGATACTTTAGAAGACTTTCCAGGCCCCAGTTTACTTGCTGGCTGACTAGCTTTAATCACGTGAAGATAGAATTTTCTCTACACTTTTGACTAATTCTCTTATTGTAAACTTCAGCCCAGCTGAGTTCTTGCTTAGTTTTCTAGCTTGTAAGCAATACATCTAAGAGATGTTCATAAATCTAAACTGTACTTGAGGTTCCATGGATGTGACCAAAAATTCTCTCATAGCTTCAGTTGTATTGCTTATTTGGTCATAATATTTATGATAATATTTTTACATTTCTATTTTGGTCTTCCTCTTGAACAAGAGAATATTGGAATTTAAATGTGTGTGTGGGGGGCATCGTGGTGGAGGGGTAGGTATGCTAGTTTGTGCCTGTGAGAATTTGTACTACGAGCAACATAAATGACATTATTTACTCAGTGAATTCCCCTCCCCTTTAACCTCCAATTTCGCCCCAAAGAACATTGCTATGTCTCAAGATGATCTACTTTAAATCTCATGGTCTAGTACCCCACAAAGATACATGTAGCATTAGAGATGACCTCATCTTTTCTAAATACTGCCAAAATACCCAGAAAGAATAGTCCTTTCTTTAGTAAGTGCTAATAAATTACAGTAGTCATGTAATTCATCACTTAACGGAGATATATTTACCCAATAATTGTTCCCCCACTTCAGGACTTGAGGAAATGTTCAACTCATTCCTCCAGTTGTCCTTGATTAGGACAGGGATGTGTATCCACTTTTACTGACATATTTATGTGCCACTGGTCACATTTAATGCTTACCACATCTTCATTTTATAAATGAGAAAAAGCTAGAAAAATTTAGCAACCTTCCCCAAATCATATATATATAGGTTACGAGTTCTGGCCCTAGATTTAGAGTACTGGAGTTTGAATCACATATATAATATAGGTGTGAAAAAATTAGAAAAATATCACAAAAATCAGTAAGACATTGTATTTGTATGATTTGGCAAATGACTCAGATGAGAGATCCATAGCAAGCTATTGTGCTTTGCAGGAACTAATGATAGAGCTTTGGTGCTAGACAAGGAAGCTGACTTTGTCCTTTGGGAAAGTTAGCAAAGTCTAGACATATTTTCAGTGGTCACAAGTGAGGAGGAGGATTGCTGCTGGCGTAGTGAGTAGATGTCACCCCTGCTGCTATAACCAGGACATGGTACTCACAGTGAACAATGATCCAACCAACAGTGCTGAGGATAGGACACAAGGACTTATCTGAAATAGAGTAAGGACATAGGAGTGTGAAGCAGAACTTCAAAAAAAATTTCACAGTTACTCATTCTGCATCAATTCCAATACAGTGCATACAGGTGGAGCTAGTCTTAAAAAATGGTTTCCAAGGGCCAAAGACTGAGTATGGGAGTAAACTTGAACATCCAAAGGTGGTTTTAGAGGGGTCTTTTGTTTCCCTGCTGGGGGGGGGTTGTGGAAAGCAATTCTTCAGGAATCTACAGAGAGTTATTCTTGGAGGCCAGAGTGAGCAGGTTAGTCTTTGAGGAGGGAAGAGTCTGGGCCTTTCCTTAAACAGCAGATAAACAAGTGAACAAAGGTGTGAGCCTTACAATGCTACAGGGAAACTTTTCTCACAATATGAGCACTAGATGGGATTCTGAAGCCAAACTGAAAGAAGGCTGGAAATACATGATCAGTTCGGAGTGAGCATGATCATAGATTAAAAAAACAAAACAAAACAAAACAAAACAAAACAAAAAAACACAGGTACATAACTAGAATGGGCAATAAGGTGTAACCATATAGATGCCTGATTTTAAGAAAACTAGGTTTATTACTACCAAGGACTTATTACTAGGTGTGCCAAATGGAAAGCTTTTATCAAGAAACTTTCAGCCACCAGATACAAAGGTATGATGGTGGAGTTAATGAGTATTTATTGGGGAAAGTCGGCTGGCTGTTTATTCCTTTACTGAGAGGTTTATGATCTATACTTTTTAGTAAGCACAGTCAGAAATGGAATCATATATCACATCCCAGATCTGGTTCCTCTACACAGTATCAAGTACAACTTTGTGATGTCTATTCTTTGTGATGTCTTTTTCTTACTTCCTCAGCATCCCCAAAGCCCTAATTTTTATTTCTTGGTATGTTTGATTTTCATTTGAATGAGCAGAGTTTGGCCACAAGCTATTTTTGTGTTGACTAGTAGGCTGAATGAGAAATGCCAATCCCAGTACATTATATAATGCATTCCTCTGTTTGCACAATACTTTTTTGTTTATTTGTGTGTGCATGCATGCATGCATGTGTGTGTGTGTGTGTGTGTGTGTGTGTGTGTGTGTGTGTGTGTAAGTGTAGGTATGTATACCACACGCATGTAGGATCCAAAATAGGTTAGAGGAAGGCACCAGATTTCTTTCCTTTTTTTTCATTTTTTCAATTTTTCTTTTTATTCTTTTGGTTTTTCGAGACAGGGTTTCTCTGTGTAGCCTTGACTGTCCTGGACTCGCTTTTGTAGACCAGGCTGGCCTCGAACTCACAGTGATCTGCCTGCCTCTACCTCCTGAGTGCTGGGATTAAAGGCGTGTGCCACCACTGCCCGCCTGGCACCAGATTTCTTGGTATTATAAGTGGTTGTGTGCTGCCATGTTGGTTCTGGGAATCAAGCCTTAGTCCTCTATAAGAAAAGTAAATCCTCTTGACCTCTGAGTCTTCCCTCCTGCCAATGTAATATGCCAAAAGGCAGTATTTTAGAAGCAAAGAGTAGATGAGGAATTGCTGAGGATAAGGGATGCAAGTGTGAGGGCTTGGGAATGGGGACATGTAGATATGACATATAAAGTAAGACTCCTCATAGTGGTCCATACCTTTGATCCCAGCATTTAGGGGCCAGATCCAGGCAGCTTTCTGGCCCCACTTAGTGAGTTTCAGGTCAGGTTGGGACTATATAGTGAGGTCCTATATCATAGAGAGAGGTGAAGGAGGGAGGAGGGGAGGTAGGGGAAAGGAGAAGAGGATGAAGATCAGGATGAAGAGGGGAAGTGGGAAAAGGGGGATGAAACCCAAGGGAGGGAGGGTTATGGGAGGAGAGTGGAGGGTGCAAAGAATCCTCATGGCCTGGAGTTGTTCAAGCAATGTAGGAACCAGGCCCGACTGGGCTGCCTGCCTGTCTTGCTGTTTCATGTCCTGTTTCTAACAGCTTCCATGTCTGTGTTTATCTTGGTTAGCTAGTCATGTTTACTGCTCTGAGAATGCGCCCCTCCCTTCCTCGAGACTTTTCCTCCTGTGTGCAATCACCTCTTGAGGGATTTCACCTGGGGGGAGGATTCCTGTTTGGCTGCCTATAAGAAGGCTCTTTGGAACTCTGAAGAAATGGAGAATTATAAACCATTGCCGTGGCTGCTGCTGCGGCTGCTGCTCTCTTAGCACAAAGGACCCACTGTGTTATTGTGTGTGTGTGTGTGTGTGTGTGTGTGTGTGTGTGTGTGTGTGTGTGTGTATGAGTGCATGAGTTAAATCCGCAGTCTTTTGCCCTCGACTTGGTGGCGCGGGCGCCACAAAGCAATTCATTTACTGTGGCAGTCACACAAACCCATATAGGTTAAAACAGTATAAGACACCTTAACACATACAGAGGAAATTTGGAAACTCTGGATAAGATTGAGAATTTCTTAAGTCTATGTCCACACTCACTAGAGTTCTACTGAATATTGCCATTGGAAGAAATTGGGTACACTACATTCCAGAATGTCTGTGTTGTCACTGACATCTTTTATGAAAATACAGTTAACACTGTAGAAACTATAACTAAAATTGCATTTTAAAAATTATTTAAAAGCACAGCTGGTTACACATGTCTTCCTGTGGATGGCTATATGTACCATATCTGAAGTGCTTGGGGCCAGAGGATTTCAGGGCACAAGTTGTCTCCCTCAGATTTTGTATTATTTGCAAATACTTAAGAAGAAATCTTAAAGATGAGAGCCAAATCTAAATGTGAAATCCACGTTTGTTTTAAATTCACCTTATGCACATAGTCTAAAGATGGTTGAACACAAAGTTATTAGTGCACCTGTATTTTCACAATGCCCCAGAATTAGGAGCACTTTGTACTTCTAAATTTTTGGTTCAAGGTGTGTGTTCTCCCTGTTTCACACATCACTGCGTAAGTATCCTGCAAGGATGGCATCCTGAAAACATGGTGTTGATATAGGCATGATATAGAAGGTAAGGATAGAGATTGGGTCATTCATTTGTGTGCATGCAGGTGAGTGTGTGTGTGTGTGGGGTGTAAGAGAGAGCGGGGGAGAATATCATTGTAGGACTGTGCATATGCATATATGCATGCCTTGATGTGCATATGAAGGCCAGAGAACAACATGTGCATTCTGGGAATTGAACTCAGACCATCCATCTTGGACATGAACTCTTCACTCGCTGAGCCATCTTGACTTTGTATATGCCTAAGTACATAGGGTGGCTTTTTTGGTAACCAAGATTATTAGTTATTTTGTTTCTTGCTGTGACTAAATACCAGATCAAAGGAACTTAAGAAAGGAAGGGTTTATTTTACCTCATGATTTTAGGTACATTCTATTATGTCAGGCAGGGTTAGTTACAGAAGCACCAAGTAGACATTCCCACTGTACTCACAGCGAGGAGGCAGAAAGAGTGTTTGGAACACTTATTTCTTTTTATTCAGTCCAGGACTCTGGTCCATGGCTGCTGCTGCTGCTGCTTACATTCAAGATGGGTCATCTCTGATCAAATAAACATCTCTGAACCATCCGTCTCAGACACTCCCTGATGTTCTAAATTCCATCAATTTGACAATGAAGCTTTACCACCTCAGAAGTTTTCAAGATATAATAGAAATAACCTTGGACATAGATTCATAACAAAGGGCAATCTGGCCAGCTGGATGCCTTGGGCAAATCATTTGCTCTATTTATTCACTTTAGTTTCTCAGATGAACATTGCATAAGTCAACAGAGTCTATATAGACTGTGTGAGGATGGTGACCATGGTGGATACAGAACGGCCCTGTCAACCTTAGCGTGTCCTCCTCAACAAGTAAATGACCTCCTGTGGTTACATGTTCTCATGCCCCAGTTGAGACTCTTTTTTATATATATCACACACACATATATAATACACTCATTAATAAATGATTTGATTACTTATCTGGAGCTATAAGTGGCTTCATTTAGGTTTTTCAAAGGAGCATGAGGCCAGTACCCATCCGCTTTTGTTTCCCTCTTGTGACACTGGCATATGCGAGGAAACATTTGAGCTTCAAGAAAATTAAAAGAATCCATCACGTTTCTCCCTTTTGGCTGGAAAATTTTCTCTGCTCCAATTTTTCATGGTGCTGCAATGAAGCTTCCTAAGAGTCCCCCATCACAGGAAACGTATGGTGCTCATTTCTACACATAACAGATTATTCTTCCTCACACACCCCAGCTTCTGTACTTCTCTTGGAGCTTTTAAACATTCAGCCATTAGTATTGTTACACATTCTTGCTCCATAGGATAACTTCCACCAAACAATAGAAAACACCATAAGTTTTTAAAATTCTAAAGTCATTCTGTTGTGAATGAGGCTGTACTGAAGATAATCATTGGAGAGGATGGGTCCCCTTGTCTTGTTGTCAAAGAATCTTTAAAATAATAACATCTTTAAATGCCATATTCTGTAGGACTCTGCTTTTGAAGAACTTATCTAATTATTTTACCTTATCTTTCTATAGAAACATATCTATCTCTTAAACCTAGGGTGTATATTCTTGTGATAAAAATAGACTAATAATTGACATGACCATGACTTGATCGACTAACAATTAGCTTGTATTACTTAATTATCCCAAACAGCCTGCATTTGCACTTTCAAGGTATTGGAAGTAAATCTTGTATTATAATTGAGCTGTATGGGTACAAGGTACAATACTTCATATTAGAGAATATATATATATATATATATATATAAAATGTGTGTGAAGAATAATTTTAAAATTGAATTCTATAACAATGTATCAAAATTAAACTTATTTTACATCAATATACAAAGTTCTATACCAGTTAGTTAAGAATAACCTTATTTGTAAGTAACAATTAAGATCTTAGGTTTATGAGTAGATTCAATAATCTACTTTTTATCCTGTCATCCCTATAATATATTTCTATATTCCCCATTTTTTCTTTTCAACCCCCATCTCCACACCTATGAAAAAAAGAAAAAGGGAGACATCCCTGAGTTCAACCTCATTTTCTTTCTGAATAAGACCAAAAATAACATAACCAACTCCCAATGAAAATAAGCATCTGTAGCCCAAGAGTGCAAACAAAAAGCTACCCACTCCACCCCATTGGGATAAATGGGGCATCTTTCTCTTAAAGTTACTTCTGGCTGACTTGGGACAAATAATACCTTTGAAGAGGCTCAAATAAAATTGGGAAAATGGTTTTTAAAAAAAGGCTAGGAATAGCATTTGTGGTTCAGTTTCTAAATGTTGAGAAATTCCAGGCTTAATGGGAGTCTTGTGTGGGACAGTCTGAAATGCTGGACCAATTGAGATCTGAAGCTTTTTTTTGAAGCTGTCCTGGGAGCTCTTGCTCTAATGAGTAACAGCAACTGAAGCACTTGGCGCCGAAACATGAATGATGCAGGATGTCCATGTCTAGCATGCTGAGAGGAATGAATCCTGTCAGGTTTGATCCAGCGTCAGTGTCCAGTTCTTTTGTTCAGAAAACATATTATTTCTTACAAGCATTCTACAGTCCTAAAATTATAAATATCTGAGGTGTTCATGATGCACAGATCAACTAAGGCTGGTTTTCTGTTCTTTGCATGAACAGAAGAAAGACATCGGCAAATCTTCACTCATGCCATATGAAGAATGGCATCTACTAGTATGTCACAGGGATTCTGTGACCAACAAGAAGCCTTGTTTATGCACAGACCTTCATGTCTCAGCCAGTCTCAGAGCTATTCCCATTTAGTGGGATGAGCAATATAAGCTACCTGCTTGTTCTGCCATTTGAATTCTTTACATCCTGATTGTAACCCCCTTACTCATCACCTCCTGATCCTACCCTCCCCCCTTTATCCCCTCCCCCTCTCTCCTCTAGTCTTCAGAAAGGGGAGCAATTCTCCCCTAACATCTGATCTCAGCCTATCAAGTCTTACCTGTACTATTCATGTCCTTTTCCTCTGTGGCCTGGCAGGGCCACCCTGCCAGGAGGGAAGTGATCAGCATTAGGAGTCCAGAGTCCATGTCACAAGAAGTCCATACTTTCCATATTGTGAGATCCTCAAGAGACTGTGCTGCCTATTTACTACTTCTTAGCAGAGGGTCTAGGTCCACATCCTACATGGTCCTTGGTTGGTGCATCAGTCTCTGTTGTAATGTGGTTATCCTGTGTTAAGTGGCTGATATCTGCTTAGGAGTGAGTATATACCATGCATGTCTTTCTGGGCCTAGGTTACCTCATTCAGGATGATTGTTTCTAGTTCTGTCCATTTGCCTGCAAATTTCAAGATTTCCTATTTTTTGATAGCTGAATAGTATTCCATTGTGTAAGTGTACCATAGTTTCTTTATCCATTCTTCTGTTGAGGGACATCTAGATTTTTTTCCCAGATTCTGGCTATTACAAATAAGGCTACTATGAACATAGTTGAGCAAATGTCCTTGTGATATGGTGGAACATCTTTAGGGTATATGCCCAGGAGTGGTATGGCTGGGTCTTGAGGTAGAATTATTCCAAATGTCCTAAGATAGCACCAGAATAATTTCCAAAGTGGTGTCACTTGAATTTTTGATCTCAGCCATTTGGATAAGTGTAAGATGGAATCTGGGAGTTGTTTTGGTTTGCATTTCCCTGATGACTAAGGATGTTGAGCATTTCTTTAGGTGTTTCTCAGACATTTGATATTCCTCTGTTGAGAAGTCTCTGCTTAGCTCTGTACTCCATTTTTAATTGGGTTATTTGGTTTGGTGGTTAATTTCTTGAGCTGTTCATATATTTTAGATATTATCCCTTTGTTGGGTGTAGGGTTGGTGAAGATCTCCCAGTCTGTAGGCTATTGTTTTGATCTGTTGACAGTTTCCTTTGCCTTACAGAAGGTTATCAGTTTCATGAAGTCCCATTTATTAAGTGTTAATCTCAAAGCCTGAGCTGTTGGTGCTCTGTTCAGGAAGTTGTCTCCTGTGCCAATGAGTTCAAGGCTCCTCCCCACTTTTTCTTCTAACAGACCTAGTGTATCTGGTTTTATGTTGAGGTCTTTAATCCACTTGGACTTTAGCTTTGCACATGGTGGTAAATACAGGGTATTTGCATTTTCTACATATAGCCATCCAGTTAGACCAGCAACATTTGTTGAAGATGCTATCTTTTTTCCACTGTATAGTTTTTGCTTCTTTGTCAAAAATCATTAGTCTGGATTTATTTTTGGGCCTTTTATTTGATTCCATTGACCAACCAGTCTAAGAGAACACCAACAGCTCAGGCTGTTATTAATCAATAATTAATAAATGGGACCTCTTGAAATTGAAAAGCTTCTGTAAGGTAAAGGACACTGTCAATAGGACAAAAAGGTAATCTACACATTAGGAAAATATCTTCTCCAACCCTACATCGGACAAAGGGCTAATATCTAAGATATATAAGAAATTAGACACAAACTAAATAACCCAATTAAAAATGGTGTACAGAAGGTGATCCAAGGTGGCGGCACTGAACAAACACCTTGTTTGATCAGCAGGACAGTAATGACTGTACAGAGAGATCTAAGGACTGATCTGAGAACCACAAAACTCCAGTACCGGTGACCCACAGGTAGGAGGGATCCAACTGTGTGGATCACAGCTGGGTCCAGCCTCAGGCCACCTGACTAATTCCATAGGAAAGTACCAGAATCCTGCAGGCATGGGCATGCATACTCAGAATATTAGTGCCACACGCCTGGCTGGTTGGCAGCTTCTGAACTCCCGGAGCTCAGAGGGAGCTGTGGCCTGAAAAAACACCAATGTCTGTGGTTTCTAGTACAGAGCAGACCCCACAGTCTGGAGTGCAAGTGGATCTGACCTCAGATCACCTGGTAAATCCACAGAAGGTTCTGGGGTCCAAGCAGGAACCGGGTGCATGCTTCAGTGACTAGTCATATGCCTGGCTGGTGGGCAGTTTCTGACCTCTGGGACTCAAGAACCATGCTCTGCAAAAACACCAGCCTTGCCCATTGTCTTCTGCTCTTAGGAGGTAAGTAGGCCCATAGGAGCAGCTCTCTGTTTGGTATCTTTCTGCTTGCTCCCTAGCTGTCTGGTACACCTCTTTTACAAACAAGGAGCCAACAGAGACAGTGACTCAGCAGAGATGAGTTGGTGCTTTCACATCTAGAGTGTTAGGATTGTGACAAGTTCTACCATGGCTGCCTTTGGTTAGTCTTTGTTTTGATTTAGATTTCTGTTAACATTCTCTCATATTTTAAAGCAGCTTCTAATAAATCAGAGCCAAGTTTATGTGAAGGAATACAAGTTTCTACTGATGTACTGTCTCTTAGTTATTCTGTGTAGAGATTTTCTTCCATACGGCAGGGGTCAGTGCAGAATGAAGGTTGGGGTCATGGGATCAAGCAAAGAACAAACGTCCTTTCTTAGTGATTATCTTCCCAGTTTGGAATCTGGCCCTGTGTGTAGAATCTCTGAAGAGAGCATCCCCAGCCTGAGAGATGACATAGTGCATTTTTTCCCAGAGCCCTGTGAAGATGAGTGGCATCACTCCTCTGCATTGAAAGGAAGCCTTTCTCCCAACTGGAGTCATATGTGCAATCAGACACTGTGAAAATGCACTATAAAAACATCACACAATGTTTCTTTTCAAATTGCAAAGAAGGCAGTGTGTACCTGCTTGTAGAGATGTCCTGGCAGGTAAGCCAAACACAGTTTTTTTTTTTTTTTTTTTTTTTTTAAATTTCCAATCTGAGACCCACACCCTATTCCATTGCTTTACCAAGCGCCCGTAGAATGTCTGCAGTGATCATAGACATTTTCTCTGGGCTGTATCGAGCAATTTGATGTTCTGAAGAATCACATATTGATATTGAGTAGGCTGTAATAAGTAAATACAGACCCTGTTTCCTGAAGTCCTAGTGTTGCAAATGTAGGCAGTGCAGAGGCTTCAGCAGTGATCAGAGCAACTCAAAAACAGTCCTCCTCATGGAGGAGACTTCATAGATGCTCACAGGCTGCATAGAGAGAACAATTTAATGTCCTAAATATGGATAGAGCTGCTGTCATCTTAAGAATAGTTCTTCTACAAAAAAGTGAAATTACTTCCAACTGGACAGACAATGAATAGAAATTATACAATGGCTTTTCTCCATGGCAACAGTTTCTCTTCTCTTCTCTCTCTCTCTCTCTCTCTCTTTCTCTCTCTCTCTCTCTGATGAACAATATATATCTAACATTTTTATAGCCCAAAACCAAGAAAAATGAATGAAAATATTAGTAACAAGAAGCTAAGTAAGACAAAATGTAGGATTTTCAGAATTCAGGCTCTTTAGGGAAAGCTTATTTTCTTTTAAAAAAATTAATGCAATACATTTATTCATATTTTACACTCCCAACATCTCCCAGATTTTCCCTACCTCCTTACCGGCTCAATTTGTTTCCTCTCCTTTTCTCCTTTCCTCCCCCCTCTCTCAAAACAATGCTACTTCCAAAAAAACTGAAAATTGAAACAAACAAACAAAAAAAGGCATTTTCTGCATTGGAGGGTCAACAAAATCCTTCATATTTTACTGGGGAACAACTTCTCACCACTCTTAACTCATGCACTTTAATGTTCACTTTAATGCTTTTGCCAATTATACCCTGTTCCCTAGATCATAGTAATTATTATTCAATAGACAGACGATGCAAGTAGCATCAAATGAAGGCTTACCTTTAACCAGTGTGGGGAGTCGGGAGGTATGGTCTGAATCTGTGCCAACTACTTCAAGACCAGAAGGATGGAAGGTATGTAAAAAAGAAATCATTTAAAGAGAAGAGCAGAGCTGAGCCCAGAGACAAAGGGAATAGAGGGGGATTTTTTTTGGAAGTCATCGTGCTACTGTTTGATATAAAATTTAAATATGTTGTTATTTCTAGAGATTCCTGGTTTAGACTGGAAAACATTTATGATTTCATCAAAGACCATTCTATTTATGATAGCTACAAAATCAAGATTGATCCATGTACTCAAAGAAAGAGTGCCAGTGGGATCCATATCTGGAGGGGAGAAGTCCATTGACATGGCTTTTGTTTTATTTGTATGAACTTGCATTCCAAGGTCCTTTTTGTTTTTTTGTTTTATTTGTTAGTTTTGCTTTTTCTCCTTGACTGTTCTTGTTTGTTTTACTTCAGTGTTGCGTATTGAATTAAACACCTTGTAACTATGGATGTGAAAAGCCACATCTCTCATGTTAAAGTAAATCAGTGAATTTATCCTGGAGTCAAATATAAGTGATTATGGCTAGGGAACACAGATTTAGGTTATCTTAAATTCCCTACTCCAATGTGGGGGCAGTTTCATGAAGTTTTTATAGTAATAGGATAATAAAAGCCATGTATTAAGGCACTTTTCAAATATATTGGTAGAAACATTAGGTAGGCAGGTTAAAGCAAAGCTGGGGAACCCGTGAGTGGCCTTAGATTCTAGGTGACAGTATTCTTAGCTCTTCTGTGGAAAACTAGTGCTATGCTTGTATTGTCCAAGTGGTTTACCCAGCAGTCACAAAGTTGTCAGGTCAGATACAGAGAAGAGTAATAAAATGTTGTTATGGGGGTTAAAGAAGCAACAACACAACTAAGCTCTGGAATTCCAGCATTTGAATCTCCTCCTAATCATTGAGTTATAACCCATTAATTAACCTTGCAGAAGGGTCAATGGAAGATACAAGCCTCTTTAGTAGCTTCATCATAGAACATATTAGGTATGTGCTCCACTCCTCAGCTACACTCTTACTTCCCAAACTTCCTTTCCATGCAACAATTTTCACCGACTTCTGTCTTATTGAATATTTTATTAGCGTTTGAGGCTTTCTAAATTCTTTTGTTATGCTTTTCCCTTTTAATGTGTGTGTGTGTGCGTGCACATGAGCACTAGTGTGTGTGTGTGTACATGTGTATATGTGCTTTGTGTGTGTGTGTGTGTGTGTGTGTGTGTGTGTATCTGTGTAGATCAGAGATAAACTTTAGGTATCTTCCTCAATTGATGCCCATCTTACTTTTTCAGATGGGAGCTCTCCAGGAACCTGAAGATCATCAGTGTAGCAAGTCTGGCTAGCCAACACTCTTCAGATCTCCCTCTTTCATCCTGCCCTCCACCCAGCACTAGTGGTTACTGATATGCTCCTTTTTTCTTGGCTTCTATGTCCGTGCTAGGATTTGAACTTAGTGTCCCATGCTTGCCATACAGCCATTTTATCCCCTGAACACTCTTCCAGACCCCATTTTAACACTTCTTTTTCTTTAAAAAATTTCTTTAAAAATTCTGAATCTTTGTCACAAAGATTAAAATGTGTCCTTTTGTATGAGTGTGTGTGTGTGTGTGTGTGTGTGTGTGTGCGCGCGCGCGCGCGCGTGTGTGTGTGTGCATTTTCAGAGTGGAAATATTCTGTAAGCCTCAAGTACAAAGAGCATTTTCCCCATAACAGTGACTACCATGTTGTTTCTTTTATCTTCCACTTTCCATAGCCAAATTGCTCTGCCAAATTTAATAATCAGCTTTGGGACTCTGTTATAAATCTTATTTAATGTCCTTCTTTATTGTAATACATTTTTATCTCTTAGCTTCAGGTTTCTTTCCCTCTTGGGCTGATGAGGCTTCCTAGGTATTTAAAATGATTCATCTGCTTGATTAGCTTATTATCTACCACCCTTGATTTCTGACCCTCCCCTTCCTAAGAGCTATAGCTCTTTGTGAGTTTTAAGTCCTTTGTATTGGGTGCACATATTATTGTGGCACTGGAATGTAAATATTTGGATAATTCCAAGCTAAATAAACTTTTATTTAACAAGCCTCTCCCATCACAAGTATGCACTAATCATTGTCATCATTTCCACCATCACCGTCATCACCATTATCATAATCCCCATCGTGGCACCTGTCACCATCAGCACCATCATCACTGCCATTCCCTTCATCATGCTCATCATTACCATCACCACCATCATCTACATTATCACCATGACACCCTGTCACTATCATGACTATTATTCCACATCACCATCATCTCCATTGTTCCTATCAGCACCAATTGTCTCCATTATCATTATCCCATTTTACAATTAAAATTCAGATTCCTTGGGTAGGTGTCTCCTCTGAATTGTTTTCTCATAACTTATTCATATTGTCTGTGAATGGGCTAGGCTATACCTATGCCTGTTGTGTTTCCCTCCCATGTTAGCCCGACACAAATCAGGACTATAATAAAGACAATAAGGGACCATTAAGATGGCTCAGCATGTTCAGGTGATTGATTGTTCCCAAGCCTGATGACACAGGCTTTTAATCCTCAGGAGTCACATGGTAGAAAAAAAATAACAAATGAGCTACAGGTTGTTCTTTGTTCTCCACATGCTTGCCATGGACACACACACACACACACTAAATAATTTAGTTTTTATAAATTTTCTTGGAATAAAAATTTAAATAAAGACTACAAGGCCAGTTTTCTTTGCTTTAAAGAGTGTCCAAGAAAGGAAATTCACAATATTTCTTGGTGGGGAAGCTCTGTTCAAAAAATTTCTGTGTCTCCATTTTCTCCCTTCACTGTAAGAGCGATTTCCTCTCATGCCATCTACGACTGACATCTTCATGGTGAGTTCTCAGCTCTTTGTTGGCTCCATGTCCCTGGTGTTTTTCTGAGATGTAGGACTTTTCACCAACTAGAAACATTCATCTTAGTGTGGAGGATAAGACTTAAGTGCACCCCCCAATCATTTAAGTTCAATAGACCTGCCTGGATGTTTCATAGGTACCTCACTCAGTTCAGTGTGCTCCAGGTAGAACTTATTAGCTCTGTTTTCTCCCTGTTCCCCCAAAATAACCTTTGTCCTTCTGCATATCATGCCTTGTTATTGCCTCAACTTCAGCCCAATTACTCCATCCTGAACCCTGCCACTTCTTTCCACCATGTCCTATACCACCTGCCATGTCCTGAGTTGTCCAACCTACCTTCCCCCACTTCCTCTTGCCTTCATCAAGAAGAGATGGTTCCCATTGCCTCCATCTCTCCCAATTCAATCTCATATTGGCTCAGTGCTCAGTTTTAGAGACTGTATATTGCTGGTTCCACAGATTAATAGTCTAAGCTCAAAGACCGAGTTTCAAGGTCCATGGCTTCCAAATTAAGGTCTTTTAAAGATTACACTTATTTTTATGTTATTTTATATGAATGCCTATGTGGTGTATATATGGGTGTATATATACACATGCTTACATGTGTACAAGTACATGTGTGTAGTACATTTGTGCACATGCTTGTGGAGATTGAAAATTAACTTGTGTCTTCCTCAGTAGTTCTCCACTTTGTTTATTGATGTGGGGTCTCTTAATAGTCTAGCTAGGCCTGGGCATCCTTTGTCTCTACCTTCTGGGATCCTAGGAGAATACAACATGGGCTCTAGGGGTCCAAACACTGACCCTTCTGCTTGCCCATCAGTGCTTTACCCACTGAACCATCTCCCAGCTCCAGATCCTACTTAAATTTTTAAAGCTTATCACAAATAAAACGTCTCAAAAAAGTCCTTCCTATTACTGGCCAGTTGAAGCCAACTCACATCTTTGTCCTTGTGACAATATCCTGTTTGGC